>NC_091634.1:7548720-7848720 GCF_027580195.1 Bos mutus | reverse complement strand
TCACTCTCTGGCCCCATCCTCCTGCCTTGACCCTCTCTGCCCTGTCCCCTCCTGTCCAACCCACCTAATGCATCACCCAGCCTCCTCCCAGGCCTCAGTCTCCCCTACTCCCTTCTCTCTGCAAAGCCCCAGAGTTGAGCCTGCCCCTCCCCTGCTCACACCCTCAAATAGCTCCCTAGTGCCCTCAGAGACTCCAAACTCTGTGGCCTGGCCCCAGGGATTACTCCCACTCAATATCCTGCTCCTCTCCCATGAATGCAGCCCGTGTTGAATGAGCCCAGTCTACCCAGATGGTTGCCCTGAGCGCGCCCTGCTCTCTTGGGCTTCTGGGCCTTGGGACAGGCCAAGTGGCTTCCAGTCTTTTCTTGAAAAACACTGTCTTATCATCAAGGTTCAGGATAGACATCGCTTTCCACAGACAAGCAGCTACATCCCTGGGTTCCTACAGGGCCCACTGCCGCCTCGGTCAGGCACGTGGCTGTCTGTCCACGGGCCCCACGCCTCTCCTTCCAGGGCAGGACCAGCCCTGAGGCATCTTTGGGATGCCAGCTCGACAACCTTCTCAGGCTGCCCCACGGGCCTCCCCGGGGAACCAGGACATGACAGGAGCCCCCTCAGCTCAGGAAGTCTGGGAGGGCTTTCTGGAGCCTCTGAGATGAGGGTGAGGAGGGGTTGGTCAGCCTAGCAAAAGGATGCATGCATGCGTGCTAAGTCGCTTCAGTCGTGTCCGACTCTGCGACCCCATGGACTGTACCCACCAGGCTCCTTTGTCTATGGGGATTCTCCAGGCAAGAATACGGAGTAGGCCGCTGTGCCCTCCTCCAGGGGAGAGTATGTTTCAGAAGGAGGAACAGCATATGCAAAGGGAGAGAAGGGGAGAAAAGTAGCGGTGGGAGGAGCTACAAGTATATTTTGGTGGAGCTGAAGCTGAGAATTGTGTCAGATGAGGCTGAAGAAGCAGTGTCTCTGAGGCCAGGTTGTGAGCAAGGGAGGAGCAGGGCCAGCCCAGGGGCCATCTGGGATGGGCTAGAGGGGATCACTGGGTGGGGGAAGGCTAGGAAGAGGATCTGAGCTGGAGCCGAGACAGAGGAGAGGAGACGGGCACAGGGAGCTTGGGGAGCAGAGCACTGGGGGGCAGGAAGGACAGGCTGAGGACTGACAGGTTGGGGGGCAGGGTAATTTCCAGAGGTCTAGTCAGTGATTTGGGGACAACAGGGCCATCCACAGATGGAGAACCAGGAGGAGGAGCAGGTGGGAGAGACGCTGTCCTCCACGTGGCTGCTCCAGACTTGAGTGCAGAGCTCCTGGATCTAGGAGGCACGGGGGAGCAGCTTGTGGAAACCGTGGAAGTGGATGAGCTCTCTGGGGGAAGGGTAGGAAGAGGGCCATATATCCTGCTGCAAAATCAGCCTCCCAGGTGTCTGATCAGAGCAACTGTCCCGAGATGCAGAGCTGGGGAGGAGAAGGGGGTTTCAGGGGAAGATGGATGCTCTGTGGGCAGCTGGACAGAGGCCAGGGAGGCCTGCATTTAAGGCACGGAGGGAGTCCCTGGTAGTCTAGAGATTAGGATTTGGCGCCTTTGGTGCCATGGCCCGGGTTCAGTCCGTGGTTGGAGAATGGAGATATGACAAGCCAAATAAAAAAAGAATGAACTTAAGGAGGCTCAGCCTGGGGCATGGAAAAATGTCTAAAAGGGATCAGTAAATGAACAGGTGAACTGGGCTTTAAACTGGGTGTCTGAGCCCAAGAGACTCAAGAGTTCTCCATCCCCAAGGGCCACTGAGAGGTGGGACAATGGTCCTCCCTGGGCTGAAAAGGCGCATGTCCTCCCCAGAGTAGCTCAACACCCTCTTCCCCCTGCCCCTCTGATCCAGTCTGTGGTTGCCACATTCCCTCTCTGCTTACAGCCCTTCTGTGGCTCCCCTCTGCCCTGAGGATGAAGCCCAGAGCCCCTGCCTTGGCATTCAAGGCCCTCGCCACCCCTCTGGGGCCTTGCTTCTCCATCCTGCACGCCAGACCTCATCCCTGTGAGATTCCCCAGGCTGTGCTCACCACGCCCCTTCTCCACCAGGCTCAATCCCCGCCTTTCAGAGCTTCCCTCAAATGACACCCGACCCCTGGTCCTCAGCAGGAAGTGCTCCCTGCTCAGCCAGCGCAGCCTGGTTATTATCTGTGGGATTTATTACCAGGCTTCCTAAGAGCCCGTTGGGATGGCTGAAAACAGCTTGAAAATCAATGAACCAGCAAGTGAATGATCAGGTACAATGGACAATTCGCGCCAGTTCGCACTCTTGGGGCCAGTGCCAACCCCAGGGAGAATCAGTAAAAGGTAGCCGCCTCAAGGCAGAGCTTGAGGTTCAGCAAGCAAAGCACAAGCTGGATTCCAGCGACCACCTGTCCCTTTGGCCATGAATCCTTGGATGATGAACAACCTGTACAACTGGATGGGGCAGCCCTGCACTCACACGTAGCAGGATCAGGAAAGCAGCTTGTTCAAAACACAGGCCCTGGTCCCAGAGTTCGGCGGTGGGGAAGCCCAGACTCAGCGGACAAGAGCCCAGTCAGTAATAATAGTAATAAAGGTAACGGTGAACTCTCATATGACACGTCTGTACTGTGCACCAGCCTCTGTTTTCCATGTTCAGCGTATTAATGCATTTAATCACCACCACAACTCACTGTCATCTCTGCTTCTGAGATGCACAGAGAGGTTTAAGCAGTTTGTTCAAGGTTACATAGCTTAGGACTTCCCTGGCACTCCAGTGGTTAAGACTCCGCACTTCCACTGCAGGGGGCATGGGTTCGATCCCTGCTTGGGGAACGAAGATCCCACATGCCACATGACATGGTTCTCTCTCTCTCTCTCTCACACACACACACACGCGCGCTAAAAGAATAGGTCACACAGCTAGAAGATGGTAGAACTAGATTCAAACCCAGGCAGTCTTGTTCTAAAACACACCCTTCACGTCACCAAGTGCCCAGTGAGTGGCTGTGAACACTTGTGTCACACTGGCCATGTGCAAGCCCTGCACCCAGTGCTCATTACAGATTCACTCATCTCTTCCTCACAATAGCCCTCCTAGGAGGGTCTCGCTATTTATTAAGCCCATTTTCCAGATGAGAAAACTGAGGCTCAGGGAGATCAAGAAACCCTCCCAAGGTTGTGTTGAGTGAATAAGGAAGGGAAAGAAAGGCCAACCCGAAGCAGGAATCATCCATTAAAAAAAAAGAAACAAACTGACAGGGTGGCCTGACCCTCTAGCTGACCATCAAAGGGCAGGCTTGGTTGGGGGTCACGTACCTTGGCGGCCCGCAGGCCCATGAAAGCAGCGAAGAGCAGCAGCAACAGGGAGGTGGCCATCTTGAGGTCAGAGAGCACCACCATGCCCACGTTGACAAAGAACGCTACACCCGAGACGATCAGTGTGACGTTGAGGATGGCACGCTGCAGGGTGGACGTGCGCACCTTCAGCTCGGGCAGCAGCTGCTCCAGACCCTCCAATGGTGTATCCTTGAAGCTCTTCAGCACTAAGTGACCCTTCTTCGTTCGGGCTGCTAGTATCACCCGCTTAAAGTATCTCCTGATGGCCAGAGATGGAGGGGCGAGGACAGTCAGAACAGCCCCCGGAGTCCCCCTCCAACCCTAGGTCATTCTCGCTGGCTCTGAAGTCACACCATCATTTTAAAAGCTACTTAAAAATGGTGAGAGGAAAGTCAGAAGTAAGCTAAGTGCCCAACTAGAGGGGATCACTAACATGATGCAATCCCCTATTATTGGACACATAGGTTGCTTCTGATTTTATGGACTTGATAAATGAGAGCTGAATAAAAATTCTTTAGTTAATGTTCAAACCCAAATTCTATATATATTTCAGGGTATCTGCTAGGTGCCAAGGAGTGCTATTTAGCTCTGGAGAGACAACAAAATGAGTCAGTCACTGCCTTTGTGGAGCTTATAGTCCAGCATGAGAGACAGATAATTAAAATAATTAAATAGACAGTCTGCAAGTATAAATATCTCCCTGGAATAGATTCCTGGAAGTGGAATTACTGGTTTAAGGGATATGAGAGGCTTTTTGTCTTTGGTTTTTGTCTCTGAATTCGTAACCATATTTGATAGTCTGATTTCCAGACCGATTGGGTGACTGACAGGCCCCCTGGCCAACTGTGAGACGATATGGCTCTCCTAACAATATCTGTATCTAACTACGTGTTAAAAACATAGTGTTCTTCAGAAACCTGGTGGTACCACTTTTTCAGAATGTGGTCTTCCCTCTCTGAGCCTCAGTTTTCCTCATTTGGAAAACGGAGAGAAATGTCCCTAGCCCTTCTCTTCCCCTAAGAATTGCAGGTCTTATTTCTCCTTGGGAAGAAGAGGCAGTATTTCATTGACCCTTTCTTCTTTCTTGACATCCCACCCAGGTCCCAGACACCCAAATCCAGACACTGACCTGTCCGTCCCCTCTCGACTCTAACCTTGCTCCCTCTTGCTGCAGCTGGGGAACAGGGGCCGCCTCACCTCTCTGCAGGGGGTGATTTGAAGAAGAAACGCTTGGAGCCCACGCTGGACTTACGGGGCATCTTCCCAACTCGCTGGCCCAAGGCCCAGAAATGCATGTAGATATACTGGTCCAAATTTATTGTCACCTGCCAAAGGGAGGGAGAAGGAAGCAAAAGCAGCTGAGCATAAGCCACGGTGTATGCAGGATACTAGAATTACATGCCTCACCCCCAGTGATCCTCTGCCTCCCCACCTACTTCCCAGACTCATCATCATCCAGTGTGCAGACAGACAGCCATGTATGGTTGTTCACGTTGTACACTGCACAAGGACACACCATCCAAGATGGCACCATCCACGTCATAGTCATCTTCATGACCATATTTCCTAGCATCTATAATGCCACTGATTTTAAGGTACTCTATCATTTTATGAAGCAACTAAAAGGGAAAATATATTGTCAATTAAACTACTCAACAGGGGCTTCCCTGATAGCTCAGTTGGTAAAGAATCTGCCTGCGATGCAGGACACCCCGGTTCGATTCCTGGGTTGGGAAGATCTGCTAGAGAAGGGATAGTCTATCCACTCCAGCATTCTTGGGCTTCCCTGGTGGTTCAGCTGGTAAAGAATCCTCCTGTAATGCAGGAGACCTGGATTCAATCCCTGGGTTGGGAAGATCCCCTGAAGAAGGAAAAGGGTACCCACTCCAGTATTCTGGCCTGGAGAATTTCATGGACTGTATAGTCCATGGGGTCGCAAAGAGTCGGACACGACTGAGTGAACTTTCACTTTCACTTTTCAAACCATGCCACACTACTGCTTCTAAGTCACAATCCAATTTCAGAGACGGTTAAGTCTGACTTTAGAAAACAGCACAACTTAAAATCACCAAAATGTGGTGATTTTTAGTATTTTGATGATAATACTAACAGTGTTTAGTATTTTGATTATTAGTATTTTGTTGACTTTTTCTTTTGGCTGTGCCATGCGGCTTATAGGATCTTAGTTTCCCGACCAGGGATTGAACCCAGGCTCCAGAAGTGAAAGCGCTGAGTCCTCACCACTGAACTGCCAAGGAATTCCCATATTTTGTTGACTTTAATGGTGAGTATTTTGTATTATTTATTATAGTCAGCCCTCCATAACTGCAGGTTTCACATCTGTTGATTCAACCGACTATAGGACTGAAAAAAATTTTAATTCCAGAAAGCAAAACTGGAATCTGCTGGTATCACCAACTCTTTTACACAGCATTTACATTGTATTAGGTATTACAAATAATCAGAGATGACTTAAAGTATGCAGGAGGATATGCATAGGTTATATGCAAATACTATGCCATTCCATATAAGAGACTTCAGCCTCTGAGGATTTCTATATCCTCAAAGGCACTGGAATCAATCCCCACCCCCCACACCAAAGGACAGCTCTCTTAATAGTTTGCAGGCAGATGGTGATAGAGTCTCTAGTCCTAAGAAGACCTGTAGCTTATGATGCTTTTCCAACAGGTGGGAGTGAAGTTACCTGAGAAGAGGCACCTTTTTCTATTTCACCAAAGGTGCCACATGGGCTAGTGTTCAGGACTACAGCTCCCAGCAGCCTCTGCTTCCCAAAGGCTCCACCCCTGCCCAAGGTCTCCTGGGAGTTTGGGTTGTTTTCTGGAAGACAAGTACCTGGACCTCATCCTGAGGGTGATGGACCACCAGAGCGTAGGCCAGGGTGTCCTCCGTGAGTGGGGAGAAGTTGGCCTGGGCCAGCAGGGGCTCCAGGGCCTGAAGCACTTCCTTCTCATTGGACAGACGCTGAGGGTCTGTAAGTGAAGGCTGGTCAAGAGTCTCCCTGTCCGGGTTGATGGGGTCATACAAGGCCTGAGGAGAGAGTCAGAGAGAAGAAAAATGGACTAGGTCAGAGTGTGAGGGATTGTGGGTACATGTAAGGATGTTCCTGGCCCCATATTTTAAATAATGGGCTACCCCAAGGCTGGATTTGGGGCCCTCTTCCTGTCTCTCCCCTCAAGCTCACAATATGTTGCCTCACCATTCCCATGGCCTTAAACACCATCTCCATGCAGGTAACTACCCAACTCACATCTCCAAATCAGACCTCTCCTCTAAGTTCTAGACCTAATATCCATGTTCAGTTTGTGGGGATGTTTAGTAGTAATGGCACCCCACTCCATTACTCCTGCCTGGAAAATCCCATGGACAGAGGAGCCAGGTGGGCTACAGTCCATGGGGTCGCTAAGAGTCGGACATGACTGAGCGACTTCACTTTGACTTTCCACTTTCATGCATTGGAGAAGGAAATGGCAACCCACTTCAGTGTTCTTGCCTGGAGAATCCCAGGGACCGGGGAGCCTGGTGGACTGCCGTCTTTGGGGTCACACAGAGTCAGACACGACTGAAGCGACTTAGCAGCAGCAGCATTAGAGTAGTACTTCCCCTTCCCCCATAGTAGTAGAGAAGGCAGCGGCTGTGGGGCTGCCCAGATAGACTACATTTCCAGCCTCCTTTGAGACTAGGTGTGGCCAGAATTCATCCACAGAATATGAGCAGAAGTAACAGATACTTCTTGCCCCTCCTGCACCTTCCACTCGTTCCTTGTTCTTAACAGCTTAGAACGCTCTCCTGCCTACAACCGAGTTCTGAGCCCACAGAGATGAAGACGGGGCCCTCAGGGGATGGCAGAGCAACAACATGGAAGGAACCTGGGCCTGGCATCATCTCATGAGGAACAGAGCTGCTCATCTACCGTGGCCAACTTACCACAAGGCTGTTAAATGGGAGAGGAAGAATCCTCCACCTTCTTTAAGCCATTGCCTTGTGGGGTCTGCTTGTTACAAGAGCTAAGCCTTTATAGGAACTAATACAAACTCTCTACCTGACATTTCTTTGGGATGTCACAGTTGCCTCAAATCCAACATGTCAAGCCCACAAGATCACATCCTCCCATCCCCATCTTCCAGCAAAATAACCATCCTGGATGCCCCCTCCCAAAGCTATTCCCCCCAACCTTCCCTGGCCTCTCCCCTGAGCATCAGATTCTCATAGGCAATTATGTCTTTGGCATCTCCAGCTGGATGTCTAATGTCTAATACCATGTCTAATGGTATCTCAGATCTAACATGATTTAAGGAAAACTCTCCATTTCTTCCCCCTCCCCATCTCAGTCTTCTTTCAGGAAATGGCACTGTGATCCATTCAGATGCTGATCAGGAACCCTGGAGGCATCTTTGATTCCTTTCTTATCATCACCCCCGTATCTGATCTTTAGCAAATTCAGCAGACTCTCTGAATCGTTCTGGACTCTAGCTTCCTTTCCATCCCACTGCTGCCTTCTCGTCCCAGCCACCATTGCCTCGCACCTAAACAGGTGCATCGGGTTTCCACTCTCCCACCATGTCCAAACTAGTTCCCACGTGGCTGTCACGAGGAGCTTACTGAGATTATAAACAGACTCTATCCCTCCAGCGGCTTCTCATAGCATTTGGAATAAAATCCAAACTCTATGACCTTCAGTGTCCCCATAGAACTGGGTAATGCCTTGTCCATCTCATCTTATGCACCCATCAATGCTGCCCAAAATTGTTGACTGAATGAATGAATGAATGAATGAAAAAAAAAAAAAAAAAGAGCTAGGGACTTCCCTGGCGGTCCAGTGGTTAGGACTCTGTGCTCTCAATGCAGGGGCCCAGGTTTGATCCCTGTTTGGGGAACTAGACCCCACATGCCACAACTAAGAGTTTGCATGTCACGACTAAAGACCCTGAAGTGCCACAACTAAGATGGAAGATCCTGCATGCTGCAACTAAGACCCAGCACAGCCAAATAAGTAAGTATGTAAAAAAAACACAATTTTTTTTTAAAGAGCAAGCTTCCAGGTGGCTTGCCTATTTGTTCACAGAGAGATGGAGTTTCAGGGTGACATATAATGTGTCCCAGACTATCCAACAAGCCCCAGAGGGAAGCACCCCTCCATAAAACCAGCCCCTAAACCCCACCCTCTGTGTGTCTCTCAGGAGAGGCAGCCTTAAGGAACAACACATCAAGGTCAGGGGAACCTTTTGTTAGTGGAAGGAAACCAGGGAGGGGGCATTGCAAGTGGGAGGAATGGCCTGGGCAAAGGTTTGGAGACGGAAAGTCCAGGGTATCCGAGACAATGGAGCCAGGTGTCTGATGATGTAGTAGAGAATCGAGCCCAGCAAGTCCTCATGGGAACTAACTCTGAGGGCCGGCCCGTGCTGGCCCAGAACAGTACTGGGGCCCAGAACTAAGGCCTGTGTCCAAGTCCTTCCAGCCAGGCTGACAGAGCGGGTCCCATGGGCCATGTTCTCAAATTCACGGAATGACCTTGAGAAATGCCTTTCCCGGGGCTGAGCTGCACTTTGAGAGTGAGGGACTCTCAGAGCTGGAGGAGGGAGAAGTGCATTCATCTAACGTCCACTGCGAACCAGATTCTCTTCTGGGAACTTCGCATCCGCCCATGGCTTCGAGCCAGAAACCTGGATGTGGTGGGTGACCACTGCTGTTCCCTTTTCTTGCATGATTTATTAATCACGATGATTCCACCTCCAAAACAGAGAGCCACTCCACCAGGCTCTCTCCTCCCCACCAGCCCCGCCCAGTCCACACCACCATCGCCTTCTGCCTGGATGAGTCCAACAGCCGTCTCCAGGGCCCTCACCTCCCTCCTCTCAAGTCCACTCTCAAGCCCGCTGTGTCCCAAAGGGGGTCCTGAAATTCCTCCCCAATCCTGCTCTCCCTCACCCCCATCTTCTCCATGTCAGAGAAGTGCATTCTTCCAGGTGCTCAGGCCCAAAGCCTCTGGTCATCCTGGACTCCTCTCTTTCTTCAACCCATCAGCAAATCCTGATGGCACCCATTCAAAACAGACCCAGGATCCGACCACTTATCTCCTGGGCAGTCGTGACTGCCGCGCCAGTCTCCCGGCTCCCAACCTCACCTCCCAGTCTGTTCCCGGCAACCACCAGAGGGCGCCTCTTGGAACAGAAGTCAGCTCACGTCTGTTCGCTCAGAGCCATTTCCTGGCTCTCACCTCACTCAGAGTCAAAGCCAAGTCTTCACTGTGTCCCATAGGGCCCTGAAGGATCTGGCCATGGGCCCCTCTCTGGCTCATCTCCAGCTTTGCCCCTTCACTCACTCATCTCTAGCCCCTCCTACACACCATGCACACTCCAGCCACCGGGCCTTTGCACTTACATTCTCACAGATCTCCACATGGCTCACTCTGGCCTCCTTCAGGCTCAAATGTCACCCCCTCAGTGAGGCTGTCCCTGACTACTCCACCTAAAACTGCAAAAAACACCTCTCCTTTCTTTTTCTCCTTAATTAGGGTTGCCAGATTTAGCCAAAAAATAAAATACAGGACACCAAGTTCAGCTGTATTTCCAGATCAACAATAAATAATTTTTCAGTTTAAGTATGTCCTGTGCAATACTTAAGGATTGTATTTACATGGACATAATTCTACTTTAAAAAAGAACAATTTCTCATAGCTTATCTGAAATTCAAATATAACTGGGTTTAGAGGGTAGAAGAGTGTCCCCTAAAAATTCCTGTCCCCTGGGAACCTCAGAATATGACCTCATTTGGAAAAGGGTCTTTTAGGTATAATTAAGGTATCAAAGTGAGACCATATTGGATTAGGGTGGGCCCTAAAAGCCTTTGACTGTGTGGGTCACAATAAACTGTGGAAAATTCTGAAAGAGATGGGAATACCAGACCACCTGACCTGCCTCTTGAGAAACCTATATGCAGGTCAGGAAGCAACAGTTAGAACTGGACATGGAACAACAGACTGGTTCCAAATAGGAAAAGGAGGACGTCAAGGCTGTATATTGTCACCCTGCTTATTTAACTTATATGCAGAGCACATCATGAGAAACGCTGGACTGGAAGAAGCACAAGCTGGAATCAAGATTGCCAGGAGAAATATCAATAACCTCAGATATGCAGATGACACCACCCTTATGGCAGAAAGTGAAGAGGAACTAAAAAGCCTCTTGATGAAAGTGAAAGAGGAGAGTGAAAAAGTTGGCTTAAAGCTCAACATTCAGAAAACGAAGATCATGGCATCCGGTCCCATCACTTCATGGGAAATAGATGGGGAAACAGTGGAAAGTGCCAGACTTTATTTTTTTGGGCTCCAAAATCACTGCAGATGGTGATTGCAGCCACGAAATTAAAAGACGCTTACTCCTTGGAAGGAAAGTTATGACCAACCTAGATGGCATATTCAAAAGCAGAGACATTACTTTGCCAACAAAGGTTCGTCTAGTCAAGGCTATGGTTTTTCCTGTGGTCATGTATGGATGTGAGAGTCGGACTGTGAAGAAGGCTGAACGCCGAAGAATTGATGCTTTTGAACTGTGGTGTTGGAGAAGACTCTTGAGAGTCCCTTGGACTGCAAGGAGATCCAACCAGTCCATTCTGAAGGAGATCAGCCCTGGGATTTCTTCGGAAGGAATGATGCTAAAGCTGAAACTCCGGTACTTTGGCCACCTCTTGCGAAGAGTTGACTCATTGGAAAAGACTCTGATGCTGGGAGGGATTGGGGGCAGGAGGAGAAGGGGACAACAGAGGATGAGATGGCTGGATGGCATCACTGACTCGATGGACACGAGTCTGGGTGAACTCCAGGAGTTGGTGATGGACAGGGAGGCCTGGCGTGCTGCGATTCATGGGGTTGCAAAAAGTCAGACACGACTGAGTGACTGAACTGAACTGAAATCCAATGAGAGTGTCCTTATAGGAGACAGAAAAGGACTCACAAAGAAGAAAGTGATGTGAAGATGAAGACAGAGATTAAAGTGATGTGTCCACAAGCCACGGACTGCCGGAAGCTTGGAGAAAAGCATAGGATGGGTCCCTTCCTCTGAGGCTCCAGAAGAAACTAACCCTGCCAGCACTTTGATTTTGGACTTCCAGCTTCCTGAACTCTCAAAGAAGAGATCTCTTGTTTTAAGCCGTCCAGTGGATGCTCATTTGGTATGGCAGAATTAGGAAATGAATAAGCTGGGCGTCCTATACTTTATCCGGCACTCTCTCTGTGGTACTTAGTACTTCTTAATATATTTTACTTCTTTACCTTGTGGAAGGTCAGTCTCTCTCCCTGGCACGTGATGCCATGAGGCAGATACACAGGCGCACCACTGAGGCCAGGGACCTGGAACCTTCCAGGACACAGTAGGTGCTCAGTAAACATGCACTGAGTGAATCCAATGAATGAATGCACAAGGGAAAGGAGGCCCAGAGAGAGGGCACCTGCCAAGGTCGCCCTCACTCCTAGTGAACGACAAAGCTGGCGTCTGAACTGGGGCTCTTCTTGTTCTTTGCCTGCTCCAAACTGCTTCCTCAAGGGTCTTAGGTCATCAGCAAATGGTAACCCAGTGTGTCTCACTCACCTCTGATGTTTCTACCTACCCTCTCAGGGTCTCCATTTAAAATCTGCTGCCTTGGGACTTCCCTGGTGGTTCGATGGTTAAGAATCTGCCTTGCAATGCAGGGGATGTGGGTTTGATCCCTGGTCCAGAAACTAACCCATATGCCACAGAGCAACTAAGCCCATGAGACAAAACTAGAGTGCCTCAACGAAAGATCTCGAGTGCCAGTTAAGACCCAATGCAGCCAAACAAATAAATAATAATAAAATAAAATATGCTGCCTCAGTGAGAATGTGTGTCTTTGCTGCATATTCTATGTTTCAATATGGTTAAACATTTGCATAACATTTAAAAATAACTTTTTAAAGAAAAAGAATCCTGTCTCCAGAGGCCAGAGATGCCCCAGAGAAAAGCTTGGAGGCCAGCAGACAGGAGCACAAATCTTGGCTCTGCCACTTGGGACCTGCCTCATCTTGGGCTCAACGGGGCCCTCTTGGAGCTTTGGTTTCTTCTTCTGCCAATGGGGCTGCTGGCAGCTACTTGGTGCTGCAAGGAATTGATAAGCCTGATGCAGAGGAGCCAGAGCTGCTACTCACCAAAGCAAGGAGGGGAGCTATGGGGGGCAGGGGCAGTAAAGGGTTAATTCCGCAGGCCTGAGTTGTCCAAACCTTGCACATTCCAAAGATCTGGTCCTTGAAGGGCTCCTGGGAGAGAATCTTGAAGCATTCACTCCCCAGGGCTCAGTTAATGTCCCCGGTGGTCATGCAGGTTGTACTGTCTAGATCCTCCCAGGACTGTTTCTTAGCCCAGTCTCCTTCCTTGACTTCCAGACTACGGGCATTGAGTCCATCTCTCCACCCAGCTGTCCAAGAGGCAGCTCAAATTTCTAAGTCGAAACTGAGCTCTCAGTCTTCCCTGCAGACCTGTCTCTGCTCTGCTTTCCACATCTCAGTAAGTGGCAGCCGTATCCTTCAGGAGGTGCGGGCATGAACTGCTGGAGGCCCCCTGACTTCTTTCTCTCCTTCAAGGTCCCGCCCACTCAGCCAAATGCTGATGCCTTCCAACCATTACCAGTGCCTGACCACTTTTCACCACTTCCACTGCTATTACTCTTGTCTGAGCTGCCATTATCTCTTACCTGGACAAACATAATAGACTCTTTAATGTATCTCCCTGCCTCTGATGGTCTGTTCCCTGCTGAGCAGCCAGAAGAATCCTATTAACACCCGAATCTGTTCATGACCCGCCTCTGCTCTGAACCCTCCTGTGGTGGCTCCCAGCTCGCTTACATAAAAGCCACGTCTCCAGCACAACCCACAAGGCCAGGCACAGTGTCCCCTCACTCCCTCTCTGCTGTCACCTCCTGCCCTCTTTACCTCCAGCCAGTAGTTCTACTGCCATTCCCCCAACACTCCAGGCCCTTACACCTCAGGGCCTTTGCAATTGCTTTTCTCTTGAAAAAGAACGTTTTCTCAACGTTTTTCCTTGAAAAAGAGGACATTTCTACCTGAAATGTCCATCCCCAGACACCCATCGAGTTGACTGCCTCAGTTCACCCAGGTATTAGTTTATCTGTCACCTCCTCAGAGAAGCCTTCCTTGACCACCCTGTCTAAATCAGGCCCTTTTCTCATCGCTTTCCATCCCACTTTCAATGGCACTTACCACTCCTGGGTGTCATATTTTACATTTTTTGTTTTCAATTTGGCCACACTACATGCTGAAGAGCCGACTCATTGGAAAAGACCCTGATGCTGGGAAAGATTCAGGGCAAGAGGAGAAGGGGGCGACAGAGGATGAGAAGGTTGGATGGCATCACCAACTCAATGGACATGAGTTGGAGCATGTTTGAGCACCAGGGAAACAGTGAAGGACAGGGAAGCCTGGCGTGCTGCAGTCCACGGCGTGGCAAAGAGTCAGACACAACCAAGTGACTGAACAACACGGCGTGTGGGATCTTAGTTCCCTGACTAGAAATTGAACCCGCAGCCCCGGCATTGGAAGCTCAGAGTCTTAACCACTGGACCACCAGGCAAGTCCCTTATTTATTCATTTATCATCTTCCCACCTGGAATATCAGCTCCAGAGGGCGTGGCTTCATCTGTCCTGTTCACTGCTGCATCCCTGATGCTTAGAAGAGGGCTGGACTCCAAGTAAGCACTCAGAGAATTTTTGCTGAATGAACAGATAAGCAAACAAGGACAACAGGGCCACAGGGTCCTGGTTCTCACCTGCAGCTGGGTCAGGACGTGATGGTAGTGGAACAAGGTACAAAAGTCCAGGTGGGCTGTGAACTCCTCCAAGGCAGCCTTCTCCGCAGGAGTGGAATGGAACTCCTATTACCTCGGGAAGCAAAACATCTCTTTAGGCCTCTCTCTCCTTCCTCATGGTGGGGCGGAGGGGTGGGGGTGGGGGGTTGGGATTCTTTCCTGGGCAACCCAGACAGACAATCAGAGCTCTGGGCTCTTTAAAATTTTGTGGGTTTTTTTGGGGGGGTGGGGAGGGGGAGAGAACTGATAAATTTCACTGAAAGAAACTGAGGTAGCCCTGAAGAGTGAAAAACAGATGGCTTAAAGAGCTAGGGTTTCAAGTTACCACTCTGATACTTACTGGCCAGCAGTCACACAATGCTTATTTGTGTGCCAGGAACTGTTTGCTGGCATGATCTCATCCTCCAGAGGACACAAGAAGGCTGATGGAATTATAACCCTCATTGTTCAGAGGGGACACCTAGGTTTAGGAAAGTCACTTTCTGAGGGCCACACTGTCCATAAAAGAGAAGCTGAGACTCTAGACCAGGCCTGGTCCAGAGCACACAGATTTACCCACTATTTTAGCATTTCTACCTCAGTGCCCTGGGTGAATGCCATCCCCTCTCTGAGTCTGTTTCCTTTGGCAACAGAGGATCACACCCTCTTTCTGAAAAAATCGATAGTGACAATTTGATGTGATTACATGTGTCCATATATCTAAATGTGTGTTTGTGTGTGTATATATATACTTCTGTATATGGATAAAGCCCAGCATAGAACTTAGGCCATACAGAGGCATTTCAGTTCAGTTCAGTCGCTCAGTTGTGTCCAACTCTGTGACCCTATGAACCAAAGCATGCCAGGCCTCCCTGTCCATCACCAACTCCCAGAGTTTACCCAAACTCATGTCCATTGAGTCGGTGATGTCATCAAGTAATAATTATTAAATGAAGGAATGATGATAAAAAATAATCACAAGTATGAAGGTGACAGTGGGGTAAGAACTTAAGCTCTTAGGGTTGAGCAAGTATCTACTTGTCTCACCTAATCCCCACCCTGCTCTATAGTCAGTACACTTTGGTTCAAATCTGAGTCACTAGTCATGACCTTAGGTGAGTCACTGCCCTTCTCCTGCTTTAGTTATCTCCTTTGTAAAGAGGGAATGATGGTGGTACCTCTTACTGGGTTGTTCATTATTCAATAATATGCGGAAAATGCTTAGCACGGTGCCATATAATAAGAGCTCAGTGTAATATGATTATTGTTTCATTGGTACAATAATTATTATTAGGGAGTAGTCCTTGTAATGACGAAGATGAAGATCATACCCGTTTTGTAGAGGGTAAAACCACCCAAGTGTGAGTGCTTGTTCAAGCCCCCAGAACGAGCTAGAGTCTGGAATCGCTGCTTCATCTACATCTCGGCAGTCAGTCCCCAGCATTCCCACTCACTCCTCGCTCACCTGGGCCTATAAAGGGTAAGTGAAGTGAAGTCGCTCAGTCGTGTCCAATTCTCTGCAACCCCATGGACTGTAGCCTACCAGGCTCCTCTGTCCATGGGATTTTCCAGGCAATAGTACTGGAGTGGATTGCCATTTCCTTCTCCAGGGGATCTTCCCGACCCAGGGATCGAACCCGGGTCTCCCGCACTGTAGACAGACGCTTTACCGTCTGCGCCACCAGGGAAGTCCCATAAAGGGTAAAGGAACTACAATTCCCAGGGGGCGCCAAGGGCATTCTTCTATAGCTTGAAGGGCTGTACCGCCGCGAGGCCTGCCGGGATTCGTAGTCCCCAGGCTCTCGGACCCGGGACGGGCGGTACCTGTATCAGGAGGCGGAGCAGCTGCTCTTTGGAGAACGGGATGTGCCGTTCGCGGTATTGCTGGGCCCAGTCGCGGGGCTCCGTGGGGTTCCACATCTTGCGGTACTCCCCCATCTTGGCCTCCAGCGATGACAGGGCCCGGGAGTGACCGAGAAACGAGGGCAACAGAGGCCATACTCGGACAAGGGATCCCCAGACCCCTCGGGTCACATGCAGCATGGCTAGACCCTTTCCTCGCAGCCTAAACGAGGGAAATGGGAAGAGGTCAAAAGTCATCTGGGGGAAAGGTGCCCCCTCCACCTCCGCCTCCCAACTTCCAGGGGCCGTTTCTACCCCAGGCAGCGGGTTAGAGCCCATCCGCCCGCCTCGTAGGCCCTCCTGTCCATCCCCTCCCACACTATTCAGTTGGCCTGAGTCCCAGGCAAGAGTTTTGGGGGAGCGTTTTGCGGGCTCAGAAGCCCTGTGGTGACAAAACCTCTGCGGGGTCTAGGCGTCAGGTGAATCTTTATAGGATATGCTCGGAAAGCTGCATGAGTCTGCAGGGCCGCCCACCCCCGGCCATGCAATCTTTCACCCTTTCCCTCACCTTTAGGCAACGCTCGACTGTCATTGAGCCTCCTGCGCATGTGCAAAACGGCGCCCTGGGCCTCCGAGGTTCGGCTTCAAGCCGCGGTAGGACGCATGCGCAATGTCTGGGTCATCGAACGGAGTCCATTTTCTTCTACTGCCCAGTCGCGACTACGCATGCTCAGTCTGCCTGGCTTGCTTCGTGCGCTTTGCTTGGACTCGGCGCATGCGTTACAGAAGTATCTCCTTGTCCACAAGCTTCAAAGAGGAACAGGCGGGGCGGGCGCGAGACTCCGGGGGCTACTGGGACTGGAGCAGGGATTCCCGTGCGCAGCCCGCCAACGGCGGGCCGCCCAACGTCCGCTGAAGCCACGCCCCCGCTCGTGTCAACTCAAGAATAGGCGGGGAAATGGGGCGGGGCTTCAGTGTAGCCAATCAGCTGTGGAGGAACGAAAAGGCGGGAAAAAGAGGAAGAAAAAGAAGGCTGAGGTGGTGCCGGGGACCAGGCAGGGAGGGTGGGCGGAAGGAAGATCCGGCCTGCAGGTGACGTAAACCCGGCCTCCAGAGTAAGGCTGACCCTTTATCAGGCAGCATCACCCCGAACCCTCACCACCCCCATTCCACGCCTTAAAGGAAGAACCCGGATTCTCTGAAGGTAGCTTAGCGCCAGGGGCTCGGTCTCCTTATTATGAGGGGACAGATGAGTTCGGAGACCATGTTCCCCACACATCTGAGGTCCAAACTTGAGGAGATGCACTTTTATGAAGATGGAGCTGAATTCTAAGGGAAGGTCCTGATTCTAAGGCAATCACCCCATCACCAGGACAGCCTAAAATCTACCCTGAGGAGCCTGGGGTCTCTGCTCTGCGTGCTGTTGCCCCCAAATCTGAAAGAGGTCCTCGTTTTCAGACCTCCCAGGTGTTCTGACCGCCATTCTAGCACCCCTCATCCCTCAAAAATCCCATTAACACAGTCCTTAAAATGGGCACTCTGGCTCCTGTGTCAGAGACATCACCCCAATATCCTACCCTCTCCTCTCTCCTTCTCCCTGGCCCAAGATCTCCTCACCCTGCCCCTCCACTTCTGGGGTTCTGGAAGCCCCCTCACCCTACATCCTCCTCAGCCTACATTCCTAGTTCCTAGGCTCCTCAGCAGCCCCCCTCACCCTGTACCCCACTTTGGAATTATCTGAAGCCCCCTCAGCCTGCACCCCAACTCATAGGACCATCGAGCCACCCTTTCAGCCTGCGCCCCCACCTGGAGGTGGGGCTTCCTAACAGCTCTTTCATCCCATGCACCAATTCTAAGAACCCTGCAGACCCCTCACCCCATATAACCCTGTCCTTGGACCCCAAGAACCCTCTGTCATCCCCTGCCCCCTTCTCCTGGGACCCTTGGCAGACCCCTCACCCCACAGAACCCCATCCTGGTACCCTCCCCAATACTCTTCCATCCCATACCCCCTCCTCCTGGGACCCCTGGCAGCCCCTTTACCCTGCACCTTGGATTCTAACCACCCCCCACCATTCCTGTTGTCTTGCAACAGCCGAGCCCCAGCGTGGGCCTGGAACCTGCAGACGGCAGCGCCCAGCCGGCAGAACCCAGCATCCCTGCTCTGGCTTCCCAGAGCCCGAGCAGCAGAGCAGCCGCCATGCACATCCCGGAGAGCCTCCAGGACCTGGCCGACAGTGAAGCCGTGCAGTTTCTCAAGAGGCCAAAGGCAATCACACGGATCTTTGCAGGGGTGAGGCCCTTCTGTGGGCCAGCTGCCCTGTGGGTGACATGAAATAGGGCTTCTCAGCTCTCAGACCCAGTGCACAGGGTGGTGGGAGGAAAGGAAGGGCCAGCTTGGGGGAACAAAGCCAAAAGGAACTTGTAAATGAAGTCACCCTCTACTGAGCATCTTAACTATAGGCCCTGCAGTATTCTGAGCACTTATCAACTCTCCTGGGAAGAAAGAACCCCGCAAAGTGGGTGCTCAGGAGCCCCACTTTTGAGAGAAGAAAACTGAGGATCAGATAAAGTTAAATAATTTTTTGAAGGCTGTGCTGTCCAGGGGGGTAACCATAAGCCACATGTGACTATTCTAATCTAAATTAATGAAAATAAAATATTCAGGGACTTCCCTGACGGTCCAGTGGTTAAGACTCCGTGCTTCCAGTGCAGGAGGCCAGAGTTCGTTCCTGGTCTAGGAACTAACATCCCACAATCTGCATGGTGCAGCCAGAAAAAAAAATTTTTTAATTCCCCAGTTACAGTGGCC
Organism: Bos mutus; assembly: GCF_027580195.1. NCBI lineage: Eukaryota > Metazoa > Chordata > Mammalia > Artiodactyla > Bovidae > Bos > Bos mutus. The sequence continues at coordinate 7,829,911 of NC_091634.1, read as the reverse complement.
ACATTTCAGGTGCCCAATAGCCACACATGACTGGCAGCTCTCATATTGGACAGTGAGGATCTAGAACATTTCCATCATGGCAGAAAGTTCCAATGGACAGTGTTGGCTAAGGTCACACAGTAAGAGGCAGGGACTCAAACTGGGGTCTGTGAGAATACAGCCCATTCATTTTCCACCTCTCAGACCTAGGATGCCAGGGGGGTGGGTGGTCGCTGTGTGCCAGGCACGGTGCCAAGCAAGGACTTTACCTGCATTTGTTTCATCATTACCACATTCCCAAAGAGTCCAGACACCTGGGGGCAAATCCTCACTGAGCCCCTGACTTTGCTGTGTGACCTTGACCTGCTCACTGCCCTTCTCTGGACCTCAGTGCTTGAGGAGTTAGAGCTGTGACTCTGGGCTTTACACTGTGTAGCCTCCACGGTGCTCCTTTGGCAGAGTTGGGAACTGAGGCCCAGGGAGATGATGAGACTTGATCTGGGTCAGGGGAGTAGGGGGAATATCTGGAATTGAACCCAGGGTCCTATTCCAGAAGGATCGATCAGGCCTGGCTGAGGATCCTAGTTTGGCCACATGATGTCCACATAGAGCGACATCCTCCCCTGCTTGCCTGGCTCAGTCCTGGCGTGATTATCAGCAGCACCTCCTTTAAGTCTCAAAAGTGCCCTGTTTTATTTGATAACTTGCCTGGTCACGCTAGGGCTATGTGACCTTGAACCAGAAACTTGATTTCTCTGAACCTCCAGACCCTCGTGTGTCTAGTCCTTCCTGCTCATCAGGAAAGACTATGTCCAAATGAAATCAATGCCTCTCAGCCTGTCACCATGGGCCTGGCAAGTAGTCATCATTCCTTCAATAGCAATGATTACTGGGACCAACTTGTGATCAAGCAGAGAGATGGGTTGGGGGAGGCATAGGGTGGTGGGGACTCATCTCCATCGTCATCGCCCCAGGGTAGCGGGGAAAACGCCTTCCACATCCCAGTTCCCAGTCCCTTGGTGGTGTCAGCATTTCCGCTCCTCACCATGACCCTATGACGTGGGCATTGCGACGCCTGCTGGACCCAAGAGGAAACCAAGGCTCACAGAGGTTGAATGACTTGCCCAAGGACATCACCCAGCTGGCGGGCAAGTCCCAAGGATGCACAGGTTTCCAGTCTTCAGAAGGAAGGGCGGGAGGTGAGGGAGAAGGAGGCCCAGCTGGTGTAGACTGGTGTGGGGAAGGGCTGGGGGGAAGGGCCGCCAACCTTGCCAGACTCTTCAGTCACGGACTTTGCCTGCCGCCTCCCTCCTCCCGCCTGCCGCCCTCTCCTCCTTCCCCCCCTGGCCCGGCTCCTCAGTAGGGAGTCTCTGGGCAGCTGGTGCTCTCGTCCTTCTCACGGCCGCCCGCCAGCTGGTGCCTTAACTGATGAATCTTTGCTCCCTCCCTGGGGAAAGGCCAGGAAGGGTGTGGAAGGAGGTCAGAATCAGGCTTCAGAGGGTTGAAGTCCCTCCAGCCCAGCCAAGCCCCCTTCTTGGGTGTCCAAAAGCAGCCCAAGGATTTAGGGGGGTCAGCAGACAGACAGCCCACAGACCCGGAAGTCAGGGAGGCTGGATTCCGATCCCATCTCTCCACGACTAACCTTGAGAGGACATGTCTCCTCTCTGGCCAGTCATGAGAATTACCTTCAGAGCCAGGCCCCCACCTCTTTGGGGCACAGGACAGACAGGGAAACTGAGGTGCCAAGCAGTGAGCAGTTGGCCCAGGTCCACCCAGTGGGTGGGGTCAGACACGTCTGGCTCTTTCCACTGCGCCATCAAGGCTTCTATTTATCACCTGTGAAACAGCAATGAATTATTATTGTAACCTCGAACATGCAGGACTGGAGCAAGGCTGCAGGGAGGTGGCGCAGGTAAAATGTATCTGGGCTCAAAAATGATCAATGAGCCTTCCTGTCCTTGACCTGGCTCTGTCTCAGACCAGCAGGGCAAGACGCTCCCCTCCTGCAGACTCAGTGCTGCAGCCCCGAAGCGGAGTGGATGTGAATACCCTCCCTTAGAGCTAAAGTGCTGGACAAAAGGAGGGACTAGTCACTATTATTGGGCTTTCCTGGTGGCTCAGCGGCAAAGAACCCACCTGCCAATGCAGGAGTCTCAGGTTCAAGCCTTGGGTCGGGAAGATTCTCCAGAGGAGGAAATGGCAGCCCACTCCAATATTCTTGCCAGGGGAATCCCATGGACAGAGGAGCCTGGTGGGCCAAAGATTCGGACACGACACAGCAGCAACAACAACAACAAAGTCATTATTATTATTTTGTTTGTTCTTATTCAGAGAAGGCAAGTAAGACAAAGGAGAGAGGCGGATGGACAGAGGCTGAGGAGTTTAGGGTCAGTCCTTGCCTCCCTGCTCCTACTCTAAAGGGCAGAGCAAGAGCCAAAAAGAAGGGCCAGTCATTCACTCTTCCAACACGTGTGCAGAGGTCCAGCCTGGCACTGGGTCCTGGGTGCAGACAGAAGGGTCCCACGTGCAACCTGTCCAGGAGTTCAAATTCTAATGAACTTCCTTCCCCTTGTCTCCTCCCTCCCTCCCATCCCCAGGCACCACCACATCCAATCAGTCACCAAGTCTAATGTCAAGTCCTAAATCTCACTGGATTCCCAGGAGCCCCTTCCCATCCATCATGACCCTGGAGTTTGCCTTGAACCCCTAGATCTAACCCTGGCCATCCTCTGCTCAGAGCCCTGCCATGCATAAAATTAAGCCTAAGTGAGAAATTTAATTTTTCCCATGGTTCCCAAGTCCAGTCCCCTCCGTCTGGTGTTCAAGGCTTCTGAGGGTCTGGCCTCCCTGCCCGCATTTCCAGCCTCACTTCATACCAGATCCCTCAGCTAAGATTTCTCTCCAACTCCTGCAGGAGCTTCACTCAGCAGCAGCTGGCTTTTGCACACATGGATCGGCCTGCCTGGAATGCCCTTCCTCCTGTGTGCCTGCAAAACTCCTCAGTTTTTTCTTTTTAATTCTTTCTGGAGTGTGGTTGATTACAGTTGATATTATGCTAGTTTCAGGAATCAGTATACTGAATCTGTATAACGCGATTCGGTTATACATACATACATATCCACCCTTTTTTTAGATTCTTTTCCCATATAGGCCATTAGAGTATTGAGTAGCGTTCCCCATATTATACAGTAGGTCCTTTGTTTTGTTGTTTGGTTGCTAAGTCGTGTCTGATTATTTGCAACCCCATGGACTGTAGCCTGCCAGACTCCTCTGTCCATGGGGTTTCCCAGGCAAGAATACCAGAGTGGGTTGCCATTTCCTCTTTCAGGGGACCTTCCCGACCCAGGAATAGAACCTGGGTCTCCTGCTTTGGCCGGCAGATTCTTTACCACTGAGCCACCCTGTTGTTCAGTCACTATGTCATGTCAGACTCTTTGCAACCCCATGGACTGCAGCATGCCAGGCTTCCCTGTCCTTCACCATCTCCCTTACTTGTGAGCAACCTTACTTGTGATCTATTTTATATATAGTAGTGTGTACATGTCAATCCCAGGCCCCAATTTATCCCTCCCCCAAAACTTATTAGTTAAGGTACCGTTCAGATCAAGCCTTACTTCCTCCTAAATCCAGCCCCCTGGGTTCAGTTTCTGCTCAAATCTTGACTCCCTCCACAACTGCAGGCCCCAGCTTCCTCCCCAGCCTCCCAGCCTCCTGGCCTCCAGTCTCACCGGCTCGAGTCCATCTCTGCATGGCCCCAGAGGGGCCTTCACACACCTGGAGCCGACCCTGCCCCACCCCTGCTCTCAGCCCCCTCCCTGGCTCCCTCTCAACCCCCAGAGATCATCCCACTCCATAGTCTTCTTCACCCTGCCTGTTCTTATAGGCCTCACCGAATCCAGAAAGCACCCCCTGGACCAGCTCCCACCGCCCAACACATACACAATGGTTCCTTCCATACCTGGTGTCACCCCTGCCAGGCTGTGTTGTGACCGTCAGGGACAAGCCACCGGGGCTTCAAATTGTCCCTGAATCACAGTGATAGGAACCGCTGCCCTCCAGGCATCTGGTCCAGGCAGAGACATTAATAGCAGGAGTTAGGGCAGATTTAGGGTTTCCCTACTGGCTCAGACAGTAAATAATCCTCCTGCAATGCAGGAGACCTGGGTTCGATCTCTGGGTTGGGAAGATCCCCTGGAGAAGGAAATGGCAACCTACGCCATCATTCTTGCCTGGAAAATCCCATGAACAGAGGAGCCTGGTGGGCTACAGTCCATGAGTTCGAAAAGAGTTGGACACAACTGATCGACTATGCACAGCATGTACGTGCGCAAAGCGGATTCAAGAGCCAGACCGCTTGGGTTCAGATCCAGGCGCTGCCCCCTCACAGCTGATGGGCTCTGTGCCATTCACCACCTTCTTTGTGCCTCAGCTCCACTATCTAAAAGAGAGAGAGAGACTGTTGGCAGCACCCACATCCTAGGGTGGCTGTAAGGATGGCACGGGTTGGTGAAGTACACTGGTGGTTTCATCGATGAACATGGTAGAAGCCAGCAGTAGAGGCAGACGGTGCTACCCCGGTGTGCTGTGTGTGGTGCCCACAGCGGCGACAGGGCCAGCCTATCAGCGAGACTGCGTTTGCTCGTTTTTTTTGGCCACGCCGGGTGGCACTAGTTCCCTGACCAGGGAAGTCCCAAGGCTGTATTTGCTTTACTTTTTTTTAAGTTTTTTAAATTTGATTTGATTTATTTACGTATTTGTTTTCAGCTGCCCTGGGTCTTCGTCGCTGCATGCAGGCTTTCTCTAGTTGCGACGAGCGAGGGGCTACTCACTAGTTGTGGAGCGTGGGCTTCTCATTGCAGTGGGTTTCCTTGTTGCAGAGCACGGGCTCTTCAGCACCCGGGTTCAGTGGTTGCGGTGCATGGGCTTAGTTGCTCTGTGGCATGTGGGACTGAACCTGTGTCCCCCACGTTGGCAGGCGGATTCTTAATCACTGGACCACCAGGGAAATCCCTGTATTTGCTTAAAAAAAAAAAAAAAAAGCCTTGAGATTTCCATGGTGACCTAGTAGTTACAATTTGGTGCTGTCACTGCCGTGGTTCGATGCCTGGTCAGAGAACTGACATCCTATAAGCTGTGTGGCATCGCCAAAATAGTTTTTTGTTTTTTAAAGAATCTTGGAGCAAAAGGTGAACGTTTGTCAGGTTCTCACTGTTGGTTACATTTCCTCTGTTCTTTTCTGTTTCTTTGGAATATTTCACAAGTTCCTTTTTGAAAATGGAGAGGAATTAGCTGAGCGGGGAGGGAGGAGGAAGAAGTGGCAGGCAGAGGGAAGGGCTGAGAGGCAGATGGGATCAACAGGATGGCAGAGACTCATTGCTCACTCTTCCTGTGTCCCGGGCGATGTGCTAATAAGCATTTTGTGTTGGGTCTGGCGGCGGGTACCTGTTTGTGGCGTGGAAGGCAAGAGTGAGTGAGGAGAGGTGAAGGGCTGGGGAGGGCAGGCAGCGCTGGGAGCCAGGATGGGCAGTGTGGAAGGTTCCCTGGAGAGCTGATTGGGGAGACTTGGAGCCAGGGAGGCCGGCAAGAGGCTGGGGCAGGGCCCCAGCAGGCGGGATGAGGCCCGAGCCAGGATGGAGGCTCGGAGGACGTGACCGGGAAAGAGGGCTTGGAACCATCAGGAGAGTGGACAGCAGACCCCTCCCCCCGACTCAGTGATGGGGATGAGGGATGAGGAGCGAATTTGGGAAGACATGGAGCTCCATTCCGGCTCTGGGAAACCCCCCTTGCACCCACAGGTCTTCTCCCTGATCGTGTTCTCCTCCCTGCTGACCGACGGCTACCAGAACAAGACCGACAACTCGGAGCTGCACTGTGTCCTCAACAGCAACAGCACAGCCTGCAGCTTCGCTGTGGGGGCCGGCCTGCTGGCCTTCCTCAGCTCGCTGGCCTTCCTGGCCCTGGACGCCCACGAGGTCCGCCTCGCCAGCACCCGCTTCAAGACGGCCTTCCAGCTCCTGGACCTCATCCTGGCCGGTGGGTGAGCCCCGGCACTGCCTGCCCCGAGCTCTCAGCCCCCACCACCAGGCTCCCCTGGGCCCCCAGGACGCCACCTCAGAGTGTCCTCCGCCCGTGACCCAGAGCTTCATCCCTCGCTTCTCGAAGCTTTTCTGCACCCGCTGTTTGAGGGAATCATTGCCCATCCCTCAGACTTGGTGCAAAGGTCACCTCTTCTGACCCTCAGGGTAACTCTAGAAGCCTCTCTTCTGCCCAGCTTTCTCCAGGCATTCACCTCCCTTCTTCACAGCCTTTCTTGAAAAGCCACCAGTGGTGGGAGGCAGGGTGCAGAGCGCAGCGCCAGGCAGAGCAGGGTTTGAAATCTCACCTCTGGCGCAGCCTCGATGTGCAGCTCTCCTCCCCTCTCTGAGCTTCCATGGAAGCTGGGATGGGAACCCCCACTGCCTGGTGGCCCAGTGTTTAAGACTTCTTCCACTGCAGAAGGCACTGGCTCAGTCCCTGGTCAGGGAAGTTCCACGTGCCTTGTGGTTATGGCCAAAAACCAAAACCAAAACAAAAAACCACCTCCAGGGTTTTTCTGAGGATGAAAGGCGAGAAAGGACACCTGTAGTAATGCTGACACTTCCCGGGCATGCCCCACGTGTCATGGCACCGCGTCAAGGGCGCCCCACGCCCCGTCTCCTTTCTTCCTTAGAACCCCTGAGGGGGGAAGGCCTGTTCAGATTCCCATTTCATAGAGGAGGAAACTGAGGCTTAAGGAGGTTGTGTAATCAGACCCCGAGTGGCAGATCCAGGCTTCCAAGCCAAGCCTAGCCTCCTAACCAATGCCAAGCACCTTAGACAGAGCCTGGCACACAGCGCCCAACACTTGCTTGTTCCTTTTTCTCATGCCCCGGGCTCCTTCCTCTCCTCTTCCACACCTGCCCAGTTCCAGAGACTCAGGGCTGGGTGGGCCCCTAGAGATCACTGAGTCCAGCAACATCCAAAAGAAGGTTCTGTGAGGGCGGAGCTGTTCTGTGCCTGGGCTTCCCAGTGCGGGAGCCACGGGCCATGCATGGCCGCTGAGCACTCAAAGTTTGGCCAGTGCCATCGAGGGGTGGAAATATTTTTTAAATTTTTTCCTTATCTATTTATTTTTGGCTGCCTGGGTCTTCATTGATGCACTCAGGCTTTCTCTAGTTGCAGCAAGCGGGGCTACTCTCTAGTTGCAGTGCACAGGCTTATCGCAGTGGCTTCTCTTGTTGAGGAGCACGGGCCCTAGGGCGTGTGGGCTTCAGAAGTTGTGGTCCACAGCCTTAGTTGCTCCAAGGCATGTGGGTTCCTCCTGGACCAAAGATTGAACTTGTGTTCCCGGCATTGGCCGGCTTAGTCTTAACCACTGGACCACTAGGGAAGTCCCGAAATTTTTTTTGTAAGTCTATTTTAATGGACTGAAATTTTTAATTGATTGAAATGGAAAAAGTCACACGTGGCTGCCGACCCCCACAGCAGATATAGCAGCCCACTCCAGGTGGTTCTTTAAAGAGGGCTGGGAGGGAGAGGCCACAGTGGAGACCTCAGCCCCCCACACCGCCCCTCTTCTCTCCCTCGACCCCCCAGTCATCTGGGCAGGCGTCTGGGCTGTGGGATTCTGCTTCCTGGCCAACCAGTGGCACCGTTCGCCGCCCAGATACTTCCTCCTAGGGAGCAACAGCGCCAAGGCCGCCATCACCTTCTCTTTCTTCTCCATCCTCGTCTGGGTGAGGAGGGCCCCCGTCCCACCCCTACTCCCCCAGCAGGGCAGGGCGGGACGGTGTGGGTTAACAGGGCAAGAACCTACCTGCTCTCAAAGCTCACCCAGGCCTCCGCAAGCCCCTTCTGTGTCTTGGGCAAATGGGGAAGAAGGCCCCCCACCTTCTTCCCGGCAGACAAAGCCCAGCTTCAGGGAGTGCTGCCCGCGGCCCCCTCCCCAGCCCGCCCCAGCCAGCCTCTAGCTCACCCTCCTCTGCCTGCAGATATTCCAGGCCTACCTGGCCTTCCAGGAGCTCCGAAATGATGCCCCGGTCCCCTACAAGCGCTCCCTGGATGAGGGAGGCGTGGTCCTGACCTCCCTCTCCCCGCCGTCCGCCGCCAGCCCGGTCAACACGCCCACCACCGGCCCCCACGGCCCGAGCTACGCCAGCTCCTCCCTGTCCCCCTATCTGAGCACCCCGAAGGCCCCCCGCCTCGCCATGATGCCCGACAACTAGAGAGCCTCCTCTACACCAATAAAGACAGAATCCTCCCTCCAGAAGGGTTTCGGAAAACAGCCCTTTTCCTCTCACGTCTGTTCCTCTCTGGTCCCTCGGGCGGCCAGGGGTCTCCTTGAGAGGAGGGTGTCTCTGCGGCAGGTCCCATTTCCATCCCACCTCCCGGACTCTCCATCCGAGTGTCACTTTTTTTTTTAAGTTTTTTTTTGTATTTGTTTGCTCCAGGTCTTAGTTGCGACATGTGAGATCTTTAGTTGCAGCGTGGGAGCTCTGAGTTTTGGTGTGTGAGATCTAGTTCCCTGACTTGGGAACGAACCCAGGCTCCCGGTGCCGGGAGCGTGGAGTCTTAGCCATTGGCCCCCCAGGGAAGTCCCTTGGGTGCCCTCTTGACAGCTACGGACGGTGATGGGAGGGAAAGGAAACCCTTCTTTTGGGCCTGCGCACAGTGAGCCCTTTACCGCTCGCACTGGCCACGGGAGGGAGGCAGGAGGTGCCCCGCTGTCCAGCCGAGGAAGCTCAAGTTCACAGACAAGATGCTTCCACCGCTGGAGAGGGCACCAAGGAGAACCAGGGCGAACACTCAGGCCCCCCCCTAGCTGTCCAGCGAGGGCCCACACTCTTTAACTCACCCCAGTGACAAGATACCCAACTCCTCAGCTCAAAACCATGCTGAGTGAGGACTAAAGGATGACAAGTCCCTGACCTACATCAGAGGAGATACTCGTCTTCAAATATTTGAAAGCTTGTTTGGGGAGAAAGGAAGGAATCCTCTAGAACCCCAGAGCTGCTCAGGGTCTTGTGCTCGGGTCACAAGACTCAGCAGGTGACTCCAATGGGTAAAGCACCCATGAAGGGAGTGGTGGGGGCCAGGAAGGGGCAGCCTTCACTCAGCACCCAGCGTTCAGCACAGTGGCCCAGGATGTCTAGGGCAGTGCTGTCCAGGACTTCCCTGGGTGTCCAGCCATTAGGACTGTGTTGCCACTGCAGGGGGCATGGGTTTGATCCCTGGTCAGGGAACTAAGATCCCACAAGCAGCAGGGCAGCCAAAAAAAAAAATAGAACAGTGCTGTCCAAAAGAAGTCAAATTTGAGCCTTGGTGTCAGGGAAATGGGGCATTTAAATTTGTCCCCTGGCCACAGGATGAAAGTTGAATGAGACAAGTGAAATGAATATACATTTTATTTAACCCACCTGGTGGCTCAGATGGTAAAGAATCTGCCTGCAATGCGGGAGACCCAGGTTCGATCCCTAGGTTGGGAAGACCCTCTGGAGAAGAAAATGGCAACCCACTCCAGTATTCTTGCCTGGACAATTGTGTAGACAGAGGAGCCTGGCAGGCTACAGTCCATAGGGTTGCAAAGAGCTGGACACAACTGAGCAACTAACACACATATCCAAAATATTATCATTTCAACATATCATCAGTATAAAGTCACTAGCCAGATAGCTTACATTCTCGGGCATTGAGTTCTTTAAATCCTTCATGTATCTTACACAGACAGCACACCCTGACGTGGGGCCACCAATTTCAAGCACTAACGGTCACCGTATTGAACGGTGTAGCTCTAGAACCTTCTGGTATTTCTAGAACAACTGGACATCCAGTTATTTTTATGTAGGATAGGTTGGCAATGAATACAAAAACAAAGGAAGTTTAATGTTATGCCAGCAAAACCAAACACACCCACACAAGGGCCATGGTGGCGGCAGAGGGCTCACTTACAGACTGGGCAAAGGGATGTGAGTTGTGGGGAGTCCAACATGGGCTCCGTGGTCCCCGTCTTTTTGTTTCATGCATGGCAGTGCTCAGTGCTAGGGGTGCAGAAATAAACAGGCTGTGGTCCCTATGGGCACTTGGAGGAAGAAGCAACCATGCAGAGGGCAGGCTTCCGGCATGAGAAACAGAAGGAACCCCCAAGCTCTGGTCCTCACCCTGTCACTGGCTGAATCACCTTGGACGGGTCACTTAATGTCTCTGGGCCCGCGCTGGGCTGGTTGTCAAACCAGAGCCTCGGACCGGATTTAGATCAATGGTTTGCAGACTGTGGTCGAAAACACGCGTGCTCCCAACCCTGAATCAACTGAAGCAGGCCTGCTCCTCCATCTTCCGTGTGAGGCTTCTGGGCTCAGAAAGGAAGGAAGAACATCTGCAAAACTCCACAGCAGTGGCTAAGCACCCGGGATCCAGCAGCAGGAAACTGGGGTGTCTACACCACCTTGGCCACTCGCACCCCCGCTGAGCCTCGGTTTCCTCCGCAGCAAAGGGAGGGGGCTCTGAGGGTCCCTGCGGGCTCACCCGTGTAACACTCTGCCTGGTGCTCATGAAATGCTCAGAAACGCCAGCTCCTTGCCTCTTGAAGCTTCCAGAGCCAGCCTACAGGAGAACCGAGGCTGGTTAAGGAAGGTCTTAGCGGACATGTAGGGGATCTGGCAGAATCCAGGGCAAAACTCCAAAGGCTGCCAAGGGCCAGGCAGGTAACATGAGTGAAGGAAACAGAGCAGATGTGAAGCCAGTCTGGAGGGAAACACAGAAAGTACTCACTTTCCTTTGAACTTCACAGCACAAAACCACAAGACAACAGCATCAGCCAAGTCCCGGGGACTAGAGCGGGAGGGGATGGGAGTCGGGGGGAGGTGGGGGGCGGAGTTCGCGTCCCAGCCATTCATTCCAGCCATCTGCTGCCACCCAGAAATGAGGACCCGGCATTGTCAGATTGACGGATTTTTTTTCAAGAGGAGCCAGAAATCTCGATTTTAATGGGAAAATCTGGTGTTTAAAGGCTGGCAACCAATTCAGTTTTTTTTTTTTTTTAAAGAAAACATAAAGCAGTTCCACACAATGAAAAATGACGGAGGGACGGGGGCGGGGGGCTGTCCCTTGGTGACTTTCAAATCACAGACTCTGGAAGGCTGTCCTCTGCCACCCTGAGATTAGGGAGAACTAACTGTCAGGGAAGTGGTGTGCCAAGACAAGAAGAATCTTTGAGATCTTTTCTTCCTCCAAAACCTCTTCCCCGGTGGTCAGGGTGCAGCTAGTCTCAGGGAGCCCAGTTTCTTGTCTTCATGCTCCTCCCAGGCCTGGGTCTCCTGCCAACAGTGGTCAGGATAAAGCGGAAGCAGAGAGAGAGGGGCTGGGGTCAGGGGTACCCCAACAAACACCAGAGAGAGGGCAAGGAGTAGCAAAAGAGAGGCATCATTTTCCTCAGTTTATTTCAAGAGAACAAAGAATCAACCTTCAGTTCTGTACAAAAATGTGAGCCCTCGGCCCAACCCCTCTCCCACGCCCCGCTAAATTGCCAAAAAAAAAACCCAAAATTCAAATTCTGGAAAAAATTACTATGAAAAATCAGGGGAGAACTTCCTCCCCTCCTCCCTCTCCCCAGTGCAAAAGTTTGGGGGGCGGGGGGTGGATGGGGGTGTGTGTTCATGGCCATGGTCAGAGGTCCGGCAGGCAGGCAGGTGTCAGGCGGGTTTCAGCAGAGTTAGTGTTTGGCGACCAGTGGGGCTGGAGATGGAGTGGAAGGTGGGGTGGTAGGATCCAGAAGGAAGCCAAGGGGCTCAAGGGAGGGGAAAGATCTCCAACCCTGCCTCACCCCACAGGACACTTTAAAACAGTTTATAAAAATCGGAGCCGGAGAGTAAGAAGAGAAAGGAGTCATCAGAATCAAAAACTAGTGGAAAGATTTTTTTTTTTTTCTTCTCTAAAAGGCAAAAAACTACAAACAGCCCAGGTCCTGAGCTCCCCCAACACCTGGGTCCTCCACCGCCCCCCTGAAACCCGGCAGGTGTGGAGCTGGGGAGCCGGGAGAGGTGGGTTCTTAAAAAAGTCACCCCTGGACCGGAAGGCTCTTCATCTCACGTCGCCGCCTTCCGCTGCCTCTCGCCGCTGCTGTCCCAGAGATGGAGACGGCCCAGGGCTACGCTGGCAAACTCAGCTTCTTCCCCTTTAGGACTGTGAAGAGAGGGGCGGGGGAGGGCATGACCACGGGGCCCCTAAAAAGGGGACAGCCTCCCACGCCCACACCAGGGGCTGGACGCTGGGCTGGCAGGGGCAGCCTCCGGAGTCCGGATTAGCCATGGCGGGGGATCAACCTGAATTACTGAGGGTTGAGGCTGAGGGACTGAGTCATGGACCCATTTCTCCTAACACTGGCTTCTCCTCTTCCATCCTGGAAGGACTCCTGGGCCTGGAGGCCTTGGATCTCTGATGGGCAGTAGGCAAAACCACCCCCTGCTTCTGCCCTCCCTGCCGGGAATCCTGGGCTGCCTCCAAGCCTCTGCCCTCCAGTCTCCTCTTCCCTTCCTGCTAACTGACTGGGGACCTAGCTTTTAATTACCATCTCTAAGAGGCCTCCCCCAACCGCCCACCCCCATGTATGGTAACCCCCTCATTCTCCACCAACACCTCCCTGGTTCCTTTCCATCTCTGCCCTTCTCACTGTTTGCAGTCATTTCTCTTGTTCATTCGTCCCACACCCTCTCGCCACCCCCCTCCACACACACACATTATAATACAAAAAAGGAGGAGAGGGCTTCATCCATCTTTCCCCCTATGGTAGTATCTCAGAGCCTCGACCTGGCAGTATCTCAGAGCCTCGCCCTGGCCACGGACATAGAAAGTGTTCCCTAAATTTGCTGGTTGACTGACTGACTGACTGAATGAATGAATGAATCTTGGTGGGCCGGAGTCCCTGAGGGTGAGGACAGAGATCAATTAGCAGAGAAGAAGCCCTCCCTTCCCTGAGCGATGCTGGGGCTGCTGATTTCGGATCTGTTAACAGGTGTGAGACGGAGAGACAGTGGGTCTGGGACCTCAGGGCAGGAGAAAGGGCTTAGGAGAAATCCCAAGAGAAGAGAATCAGAGGCCACCCCTGACCCTCTCTTTGGGGCAGAGGAGGTGGAGCCAGGGCCCCAGGGGAGGGAGGGCAGGGCTGGAGAAGGTGTAGGCTCCCTCCCGCACCGCCTCCCCGCCAGCTACCTTTGGTGATGTAGAGGTAGAAGAAGTCGCAGTAGAGGACCGTCTGGACCAGGCCCGCCACGATGGCGATGAGGTCAAAGAAGCCCTCGAAGTGGTAGCGCCAGATCCAGTTGAAGAGATAGAGCGTGCGGTAGACGCCCAGCGCAAACAGGTAGTGGCTCGTGATGGTCTCCGCCTCACCCGTCTTGCTCACCATGAACAGCTGCGGCAGGATGGCCACCGACTCCAGGTAGATGGAGAAAGTCCAGAGGATCTACGGGGGGCGGGGGGGCGCGTGCCAGGGAGTTGGCGGCAGAGGGCAGGGAGGGAGGGAACAGGGCGGAAGAGAAAGGGGAGGACACGGGGTGTGTTGGTTACAGTGACACGGGAGAGCGGATAACGGGGGGCCACGATGCCTGCCGGGCACTCCCCGTGTGCCAGCGACCACTCTGCCCACCCCACACGTATTCTGTCGATCCCCACAATAACCCATGAGAGAGGTAAAATTACTAGCATTCTCCCTTCCTTTATTTTTCGCCGAGTCACGTGGCTTGCAGGACCTTAGTTCCCTCCACCAGAGACCGAACCTGGGCCTTGACAGTGAAAGTGCTGAGTCCTCACCACTGGACCACCAGGAAATCCCCAGCATTCCCTCCTACAGATGAGGCAACTGAGGCTCAGGGACAGTAAGAGACACGCCCAGGATCACAATGCTAGAGAGTGGCAGAGCTGGGATTTGAACAAAGAGTTCAGAGCCGGTATTCAGAGCACTTGGCAATTACGCCTCTCCCAAGGGAAGACCCGACTTCCCTGGTGGCTCAGACGGTATAAAGCGTCTGTCTACAATGCAGGAGACCCGAGTTCGAGCCCTGGATTGGGAAGATCCCCTGGAGAAGGAAATGGCAATCCACTCCAGAACTATTGCCTGGAAAATCCCATGGACAGAGGAGCCTGGTAGGCTACAGTCTATGGGGTTGCAGAGAGTTGGATACGACTGAGTGACTTCACTTCAAAGGAGGACCAGGTTGGAATCTTGGCTCTGAGACTTCCCTTCTATGAGACACTGGGCAAGACAGCCAGATTCTTAGAGCCTCCACCTCCTTCTCTCTAAAGTGGGGGTGATTTTCCTGCCCTGGTAGGGGCAACCTTCAATGTGCAAGCTTGAGAGACATAAATCAGACCGTGTCACTTTCTGGCTCAAAACCCTCCAGTAGCTGCTTCTTATCACATCCAGAATAAAACCCAAGTTCCTAACCTTGGCTCTAAGTTCCTAACCTTCAAGGCTCTCCTTGATCCAGCTTCATCTCCGAGTCCCTCCAGGCTACGACGGACTACCCAGGCCTTGTCTGGTTCTCCAACACACCAGCCTCCTGCTGCAGGACCTTTGCACTTGCTGTTCCTGCAGCTGTCCCCCCAGACAGTCACATCCTGCCTCTTCCACCTCTTTCCAACCTCAGCTCATCAGCGAGGTCCTCCTTGACCATCCTCCCCCAGGACTGTCACATCCCCTGTCTTGTCTTCCTCCCTGTCACATCCCCTTCCTCACCGGACTGTGAGCTCCGTGAGGCCCAGGAGCCTACACCTTGGGCACTCTGTGGGCCCAGCCCCTGGCGTAATGCCTGGAACCTACTCCATGCCTGGATGAATGCACGAGAGGATGGGAGCGAGGTCCCCAAGTGCTTGTCATGGGCCACCATTCAGGGAGCTCTGACCATCATTTGCAAGCAGAACAGGGCATCATAGGAGGGAGACCAAGAGAGGGAAGACAGCTGCTGGCCCCTTTTTAGTCCCCAGTTTCCTGAAAGCCCCACCTGGGGTGACTTGTGAGGTGTCAGTTCACTGAAACCTCCACTCAGACAACACCACCAGCTGGCAGGTGTGATTCCTCCTGGCTGGTTTTGGTTTGTGGGAGCGAAGTGGCGACCATCAGGATGTATTTCTAAGAACTGACATTTATATAGCATTTACTACATTCAAGACACTGCTCTACGCACCTTACAGCTACTAACTGGCTTATGCCTTAACCCTATGAGCTAAGACCTATTGTTATCCCCCTTATACAAATGAGAAGACCGAGGCCCATGGGATCAGTAACTTGTCCAAGGCCACACAACTGAGATGTGGGTAGAAACAGATTCCTATCCTGGCAGCTAGACTTCAGGGTTTGTTCCCATAATCACTCAGAATCCACCAGCAAGGTTCTCGGTAAATCAGGTTACTTGAGGCTCTCAGGAAACATGCCCATAAAATGGATATATACCCAATTCCTAGCCTTGGGGAATAGAATCATGACAAAAAAGGAGAGAAAAGGTCTGTTGTATTTTTACTTGATCTATTCATGACGTCTGAATTTTTAAGGAATCCTTTCCTTCTATAATTAAAAAAGTTTTTCCGCATGCACCCAATGCTAGCAAGGGTATTTTTTTTTTTTTTTTTAATTGGAGGTAGCATGGTTTTAGGACTTCCCTGGTGGCTCCGACGATAAAGAATCTGCCTGTAATGCAGGAGACCAGGGTTTGATCCCTGGGTCAGGAAGATACCCTGGAGAAGGGAATGGCAACCACTCCAGTATTTGTGCCTGAAGAATCCCATGGACAGAGAAGCCTGGCAGGTATAGTCCGTGGGACTGCGAAGAGCTGGACATGACTAAGTGACTAACAAAGCACGTGTTTTGAAAGCAGGCGAACCTGGGTTCAAATTCTGTGAGGCCTCACCTCTGAGCCTCACCTTGCATGCTAAGCTGCTTCAGTCGTGTCCGACTCTGTGCGACCCCATGGACTGTAGCTGGCCAGGCTCCTCTGTCCATGGGATTCTCTAGGCAAGAATACTGGAATGGGCTGCCATACCCTCCTCCAGGGGATCTTCCCGACCCAGGGATCGAACCTGCATCTCCTGCATTGGCAAACGGGTTATTTACCACTAGTGCCAGCTGGGAGCCTCACCTTAGTCCTAAAAGAAAGAGGGATGACGAGGTCTGCTTCCTCAGGTGGCGAAGGGATCAGATGGGATGATGTCGGATTTGCGCAGAGCCAGACATAGATTTGGTGCCAATACTTTGCACAAGTGACTGCCTTTTGAATGAGGGAACCACCCAACCAAACCACCCAACCTGGAGTCAAGAAGCCTAGATCCTGGGCCAGCCTCTTCTGCCTAGAGCAAGCGCCACTGCCTTCCTCCAGCCTCAGTCTCCCTGCCTGTAGAATGGGTCCAGCTCAGTGAGTGCTCCATGCAAGATGATGGTGATCAGAAGTTTCCCAAGTCCAGACCCTGCAACTAACCTTTGGATTTCCTCCTTCTGACATTTCTGGGGCACTCGGGCCAAAGTTACCCCTCAATCAGATTTGTCAAGACTGCAGGATGCTTTTAGAAATAGATTTGGAATCTGTAGCCAAAACTGTCAAGTGAGACATCTCAGGAAAACTCCTGAATTATAGTTTCTGTTGAAAACATCAGCAAAGCAGGGGCGGCTTGCGGGAATCTTAGTTTTCCAACCAGGGATCAAATCCGCGCCCCTTGCCTTGGAAGTGCAAAGTCTTAACCACTGGACCACCAGGGACGTTCCAGAGCCAGCTTCTTACAAGCAGGAGTGAGTGGTACTGGGGGAGGAAAGACTGCTCTGAATTTGATTCCTGCCAGGCCCCTGGAGGCAGGAGATGGCAGACTGACCACAGTCCCTCTCAAAATTACTCCCAGGAAACTGTATAGCTCCTACCAAAATACCGGGCAATAAAAACCACGACAGCTAGCCTTTAGGAGTAGAAGTATATATACACTTGGCCCAAAGCACTGCAACGATCATGGACAACACTTCCTGCCTACTGCCAGACATTGTGCTTTATCAATATCAATCCCGAGTTAGAACCTATGAAGTAGGAACTATCCCCATTTTACAGATGAGAAAACTCAGACATAGAGAAATTACATGACTTGCCCAAAGTCCCACAGCTTCTAAAGTGTTAGTCGCTCAGTCATGTGCAAGCATTTGTGACCCCATGGATTGTAGCCCGCCAAGCTCCTCTGTCCATGGGATTTCCCAGGCAAGAACACTGGAGTGGATTACCATTTCCTCTTCCATGGGATCTTCCCTACCCAGGGACCAAACCCTGGTGTCCTGCAATGCAGGCAGCTTCTTTACCATCTGAGCCACCAGGGAAGCCCTGGGCTTCAAATCCCGGCTCTCTGGTTCTAAAGTCCCTGTGTAAGCGATGCTGGCTAATCTCAGGAAATCCTCACAGTGACCTAATCTTAACTTTACAGACAGGGAAACTGAGGCACAGAAAAGTCAAGTTCCATGCGCAAGGTCATGCTAATAGAAAGTAACAGATCCAAATCCAAGTAGCCTGGCCCCCTAGAGCCCCTGTTTCCAACTCCTGAACTATTCATTAGGCCGATGATTTTGGAAGAGTCATTTTGACTCCCCAAGCCCCAGTTTCCTATCTATAAAACGGGGCTGCTGTGAAAAGTAAAGCGATGACATGTGTGACACGCTCAGAGCAGCGTCTGGTACTTGGTGAGTGCTGCTGCCATGACCAGAGAAGGCAATGGCACCCCACTCCAGTACTCTTGCCTGGAAAATCCCATGGACGGAGGAGCCTGGTAGGCTGCAGTCCCTGGGGTCGCTAAGAGTCGGACACAACTGAGCGACTTTACTTTCACTTTTCACTTTCATGCATTGGAGAAGGAAATGGCAACCCACTCCAGTGTTCTTGCCTGGAGAATCCCAGGGACAGAGGAGCCTGGTGGGCTGCTGTCTATGGGGTTGCACAGAGTCGGACACAACTGAAGCGACTTAGCAGCAGCAGCAGCAGCAGCAGCAGCTGCCATGACGTTGCTGTCATCCGACTCCAGGGCCCCTGTCTTGAACGTTATTTCCTAAAAGGAGGAAGTCTGAGCAAACCCTGAAGAAGGAAGCCTCTGACTGGGCCCACTGTCCACAGCCGTTCTCCCGCAGCCCACCCCACACCACTACACCACTCCCGGGACCCTGCAGGTGGCCTACCTCCAGAGGGGTAAAGTCATGGTTGACCAAGAACGCCAGGATGGCCGTGGGAATGACGAGGAACTCCACTCGGAACGTGTCGTGGTTCCCATCATAAGTGGCTTTGAACTTGCTGTAAATCATCCAGACTGTGGTGAAAGAGCAGGCGATGTAGACCACCTGTCGGGTGAGGATGAGGAGGAAGCTTCAGTTCCAGGCACAGGGCCCCAGCCCCCAAGAGCTTAGACTGAGGAGTCCGGACCCCCAGCCCCTCCTCCCTCAGACCCAGGGGTCCAGCCTCCAGCCCCTCCTCCTTCAAACTAGGAGTCCTGGCCCCCAGCCCCGCAGACCCAGGAGTCCCAGCCACTGTCACCGCCCCCCTCAGATTCAGCAGTCTGGACCCCCAGCCCCCTCCTCCCTAAAGCCTGGGACCCACGTTCCCTCCTCCCCCGACCCTTCTGGCGGCTCCCCTCAGGAGGCCTTTACCTTCATGCACGTGTTGTAGAGTGAGATGTAGTTGGTGAAGAGGTCCAGGTAGCGGGCAGTGAACACCACAGCAAACAGGACCTGGCTCTTGCCTGAAATCCCTGTGGTGCAGACAGGCAGGGTCAATACACCAGGGGCCAAGGCCTGGAACAAGCCTGGAGGCGGCTCTGGAGGGCAGCTGTCCCCAGAGGCCTCCCCAGCCAGCGGCCGGAGCAGGGCTCTTTCCCACCGCCCACAGCCAGGGGGCAGCCCGGCCCCAAAGCTACTCCAACCCGAGGCTGTGTCCCGGGCTAGGCCTCATGGCCACCCCCAACACCCTCAGGGTCCTCCTGCAGTCCGGATCCAAGGTGGGGCCTCAGGAGGACCCCCCCTTGACCTCTGGCCTCCGGAACAGGTTGCCTGCCTCCCGCTCCCTTCCTGGCCGCTACAGTCCACGTCACCAACTTCCAGCCACCTCCCTGCCTGCCACAGCTCCCTGTTCCCAGCCCCAGCAACTCTGAGGCCACGCTGATGGGGGCCGGGGGAAGGCTGAACTCGGTGCCTGGAGCCACCCCCACCAAACTGGATGCATCCCCGGTTTGCGGATAGGAGCTGACCCCCTGGTGACCCCGGACCTGGAAGAGGGACCCCTAGCAAGCAGGGACGGGAAAGGGGACCCGTCTCCCTATGCCTCCAAACCCTCTCCCCGAGTCCTGGGGTGTCCCCCGCACTCTGCCCCTTCCTCCGCCCCCGTGGGTGTCTCACCGGCACACGAGCGGGACTTCCAGATTTTGAGCAGTAGCAAGATGATGGCTAGGAGGTGGGAGAGGTCTCCCAAGAATCGGAAGAGATTCATGGTTGGGGGGATCTGGCAGGGCTGGGCTGGAGGGAGGCTGGAGGGGGGCTGCCCCCCGGGGCTGCTGTTCTGGCCGGGCGGCTAGGCTGTCGGGGGGGCGGGAGAGGTGCCCTCGGGTGGGCTCCGCTCCGGGGAGGGGGCTCTGGGAGGGGGCGCCGAGGCCGGAGCTGGTGGCCGAGCCGGAGCTAGGAAGAGGGAGGAGGGCGGGAGGGGGAGGAGTCCGGCGGGAGGCTCCGCCCCGAGGGCGGAGTCCCGGCTCTCTGGCGCCCCCTACCCCCGCTTCTCCGCCCTTGCAGAGCCGGGCGCCGAATGTTCCCCACCAAGGCCGCCTCCTAGGGACTTGCGGGGTCGCTGAGACCCGCAACTCCCAAATCCGGGCGCCTGTTCCCCGAGGCGCCTGTTCCCCGAGGCGCAGCCTCTGTAAAGGTCGCAGCCCAGCCGCATAGATTGTGCCCTTGACAGCGATTCGGGAGGCAGGTCTCTGAGCTTTCAGGATCCTACACAAAGACCCAGAGGCTGGCTTTTCAGGGACCTCCAGCTCCAATCCATCTGAGAGAACAGAAAGCAGCCTCCGGCCCCTCCTCCATCAGACTCAGGAGTCCAGGACCTCAGTGTCCTCCTCCCTTGGGCTCAGGAGTCCAGCCGCCAGCCTCTCCACCCCCTGACCCAAGAAGAGTTCAGTCCCCGCTTCTTTGGGACTTAGGGTCCCACCCGAGGATTTTGTGTCCCAAGTATCGTAGACCCAGGAATCGAGATGCACAATCCCTTCCTCCTTCTGGGACCCACAAATTCAGGCGCCCAGTCTCTTCTTTTTCAGAAATATGAGCCTTCACTCTTGCTCTCCGTGACCCTGGAGTTGGTAGCCCGAAGCCCTGGCTCTGGCCACCCCCACCCACCCACCAACCCCGGAACTGCCCCCTCAGAGGCACACAGACACACTCTCGGGAGCCCGGGTGTCCTGTGCCACACTCCACCCTAGCCCTTCATAGATACACGGGGCCTAGCCTCCCTCTTTATCAGGAGGGGCAGGAGCTGGGCAACTGCTCTTGAGGGATGCGAGGGGAAACAGGCTGCGTCTAAGAGGGGGTACCTGGTGCTTTCTTCCTGGATGTCTGAATAACCATGGGTGATGGATGTCAGGGTCTGTCAATAACAGAAGGGGCACAGCGGCATCAGTTTCCTCAGATCGCAGGATGGATAGAGTGCTTGAGGGTGACATCCATGAGTCTTGGACGCATGGGCCCCTGAGTGTGGTTTGTGCTAAGGAGTCAGTTTGAGGGTCTAAAAGGGACTCAGGCCTGGAGGAGGGGGCTCTGATCACTGGGTCCCAGGAGGAGAAGGGGGACAGAGACTTGGACTCCTGGAGCTGAGGAAGGAGGTGGGCTGGATACCTGGTATCCTAGGTCTGAGTGAGGAGGGGACTGGGGGCTTGGATTCCTGGGTCCTGGAGGCAAAAGGAGCTGGGGATTTGAATTTCTGGGTCTGAGAGAGGAGGGCACTGGGAGGCTGGATTCCTGGCTTCATGAGGGAGACTTGCTTGCAGGCCTGGCCTCCTAGGGCAATCGAAGCCAAAAAATGGGTCCTAGCATGACAGACTCAAGTCTGGGGATGGCCTCCTGCTTCGCAAACCTCAGCGTGCGGAGGGGGCGGAGGGCAGGCAGCCCCTGGGCCCTGGAGCTCAGGTGCAGGTCCTGAGTCCCCGACTGCACCCCCGCCCCCGGCCCCTTCCCCTGTCCCCAGATTTATTTGCAGCCCCTCACTCTCTGGTCCCAGGAGGAAGGCAGAGGCTGGGAGCTGGGGAAGGGGCCGGCCCCCTCCCCCAGCCATGACAGGAGGAGGGGTCCCGAGGGAGCCCAAGAAGGGGGGCTGTGGGTCTCCCGGCAGGGGCGGACGGGGACTGAATGTTAATCGCATCCCGAGTGAGTGTGTGTGTGTGTGCGCGTGTGTGTGAGTGTATGAGAACAGAGCGAGTGTGCGAGTCCCTCCCGCTCCGGCTCCAAGCCCTGGCCGCCGCCACCGCCCTCCGCCCGCCTGCAGCCTCCCTAGCCACCGGTGCCCGGCTCGGGGGTGTCGGCCCGGGTGGGTCCGCCTGGCCCCCAGGGGTCTCTCGTGCGTCTGCCATCTGCCCGGTGAGGATCTGTGTGTGCGGGTGTCTGGGGCTGGGCTGGAGGGGGGGGTGTGTCTGTAAGGGCTGCGGCGGCTGAGGGCGGGAGGGAGGGAGGGAGGGGTCTGCCTGTCTGTCTCGACCCCGAGCCACCTGCCTGGGTGTCGCGGGCCCCCCAGGTTCCTCCCTCCGAGCCTCCCCCAAACCCGGATGCATGGTGTGTACCTGGGCTCTGCGCCTCCTGCCTGCGTCCAGCCGGGCGTCTGGCTGCCCGTGTCCTCCTGTCTGTCTGAACAGCCCCTGACGGCAGCGGCAGCCTGGCCCATCAGACCCTCCAGTGTGTGTGTGTGTTTGTGTGTGTGTGTGTGTGTGTCTCCCTCCTCAAGCTCCGGGGGTGTTTAGGGGAATCCCAGGGAAGTGAGGTGGTGCGTGTATGCGTGTGTGTATGTGTGTGTGTCCGCCTGTATTTGAGAGTGGGGGCGTGGGGGGGGTGCCTGGAGGTGGGAGGTGGCCAAGCAGGAAGGGGCAAGCAGTCGCCCAGACAGGCTGTCTCCCGCCTGCCCCTTACGCAAACACACACACTGGCCACCGGCTTCAGAGGTGACCCAGACAGACAGACAGACAGAGACTTGGGGGGGGCCACTGAGGGCACAGAATGGGGGTTTGCGAATGAGCCAGGGAGAGGCGGGACCGGACACATGGACAGGGGGGAGGAGCCGGGGCTGAAGCGGCAGAGGGGGGCACCCCGGGTGGGCGGAGGGGGGATCCCCACGGGGTCGGGGCGGCGAGAGGACACCCCGACAGCCTCCGCAATGTCCGGGGCCCAACTTCCAGCGCAACATGTGTAGCCGCGTCCTCGCCTAGCCGGGGCGGCCTCAACCTTGGGGACAGACAGGGCAGGACGGACTGAGGAAGAGAGCCGGAGCCAGGGAGCCAGGCCGGCAGGAGGTCCCGGCCGCCGCTGCCGCCGCCGCCCCAGGGCCTGGCCCCCACACACACCCCGCGGCTCCCTGAGCCCCCCGCCGAATCTTCGGGTCGCTGGACTCCGGTTCCTTTCCTGGCACCCCCGCAACACCCCCCCAGAAAAGGGTCATGAAAAGGTAAGGCTGGGGTAGGACTGCAGGGGATGGGGTGGGAACATGGACCGCCCCCCGCTCCAGATCTAGGACAGGGAAAGTTGGCAAGGGGCCTCAGTTGGAGGGAGAGGGCTGGAATGGTGGACAGGGTTCTCTGGGGGGAAATCTTTGCGCCCTATCTCCTTCTCCCTCGCTGAGCCCTTTCCCCAGGTCTCTGCACCCCAGATCTCCTAACCCCCTCACTGCTGACACTTTGATCCTTCTCCCCAGCCCCATACACCTGACGCCCCGACTCTCTATCCCCCACCTCTCCCTCTCACCTTCCCTCTCTGAGCCGTCCCCCCACCACCGCCCGCATCAGCCTCCCCCCTCGGCCGGTCTACCTCCCTCTCTCCAGCTCCATCTCCCCTCCCTTCTCAGCTGCCAGTCGGCTATTAATACCCCTGCCAAGGACCTTGAGAGTATCCAGGCCTTGGCACCCCCTGCCCCAAGCTCCCATCCCTTCCTCAAGGTTCTGGAATACCCTTCTAGCCTCTTCCAAGCACCAGGATTAGGGTGGGGAGAGAACGGGGTTGGGGGGGGCGGGAGCCGTCCGCAGCACGACGCGAACTGTGCGGTGAGGTGGGGGGGAACGCGGGCTGTGGATCGAAGTGGCTCTCTCATCTCTTCTGTGATGGATCCGGGGGGAGTAATGGAGACAGGGACACCCCAGGAATCTCTGGCACCCTCCTCCTTCTCCTCAGCTGGGGGACAGACTGTACTGTGCACAGGACCTGAGTGGGGCGACTCAGAGAGGCTGGAGCTGGGGCGGGGGTTGCCCAGGATACTGGACGAATGGGGTTTGAGACCACAAGGGGTCCTTAAGGGAGGAGAGGGCTATGGGCCTGGATTCCTGGGTCCTGGGCGTAAAGGAAGCTGGGCCCCTGGATTCCTGAGTCTGGGGGCAGGAGAGAGCCCGCACTCCTGGGTCCTGGGAAAGGATGGAGCTGAGCACCCACAGTCCCCGGTGGGTCCGGGGGAAAGAAGGGGCCCCGAGACCAGGATTCCCGAGTTGATGGGAGAAATTGGGAGGATGGGGCTTCTGTGTCTGAGGGAAGAGGGGGCTGGGGGCTCAGTGTCCTGAACCCCGTGACGGGGCAGGGGATGAGGGTCTGGACTCTTTGGCCCCGTGCAGATGGAAGTGGGGACTGAGACTCACGAGGAGGTGGCGATTGGAGGCCTGAACAATGTGATCCCTGAGGGTGCAGGTTTGGGGGTTGGAACACCAGACTGCCCCAGCGGCTGGGGCTGCCACCTCTCTATCCATCTCTGGAGGGGTGGGAGACTGTCCTCCCGAATCCCTCACCGGAGAGAACTGGGCATCCAGCCTCTTGAGAAGGGTGGGGCAGGAACTGCCCTCTTGGGCTTCAGCCAGGGAGCAGGACCCCAGGGTCCCCAAGGCCAGAGGCCGGGCAGGGGTAAGTCTGAGACAGGCAGAGAAGAGGCTGAGGGGTGAGCAGCCACCAGGAAGGGAGGGGAGAACCAGTGTTATCCTGGGGAGGGGGGAGCGCCAGGCCACAGCTGTGGGTTATTTTGGGGCAGAGGGGGGCTATTCTGAGCACTGACTGAACCAGCTGCTTGGGGAAGGGCAGAGGAGAGGAGGGGCGAGGGAGAGCCAGGATTAAAGCATGCTAGGAGCCCCCACCCCCACCCCTCGGGAGACAGTGCCCCAGGGTCCCTGGGAAGGCCTGGGGGTAGGGGGGTGGGGAGTGAGGCCTCTAGGCAGGCAAAGGGGTGTGGGCCTTTCCCCTACCCCTGGCTGGCTGTGGGGTGGATGGAGGCTCTGCGCTACCATGGCAACCGGACAGGAGGCTGATTGACAGTTAAGAGCAAGCCCTTCCTTGTCTGGACCCTCACCCCTTTCCAGAAGCCCCTTCTGCAGGCTCCAATCCCTCTCTGGGAACCAGGGGTCCAGGCCCCCAGGGCCCTCCTTCCTCAAGACCCAGGAGCCAGGAGTCTGGGCTCCCAGCCTGACCACCCCAGGCAACTAGTATTCAACAGGGGACATAGGGAGAGATGCTGTATCGCTTCTCAATTACCAAATTGCTCTGGGCTGGGAGCCAGGGACCCCCACCCCTCCCAGCTCTCCACAGCTGTGCTCCCCCCAACTCCAGAGCCCAGTCTGGACTGTGACTCTTTCTAGCTCTTACTAAGAGTGGAGGGACAGGGGTAGGAGTAAGGGGACGAAGATGGGTTGGGGGGTGTGTGTTCCAGGGGAGGGGTACGGTCAGAGGCATTTGCTCCCTGCAGGATGGCCCACTAATTTCTCTTTTTTTTCTCTCTCTCTCTCCCCCCACACACCTGACCCCTTTTCCCTTTCTCTTTTTTTTGTTCCCCTCACTTTTTCTTCCTTTTATTTTTGATCCCTCCTGCCACTCGCCTTCCCGGCCTTCCTTTCATGTCTGTGCTGGGCACCTCCCTGGTGGGGGTCTTGATCTCTGCCTTGCCTCGCTATTTCTGTCTTCCTGTGTTTTCTGTCTGCTCTGCCTGCCTCTTCAATCTCTAATTCTGACTGTTTCTCCGTCTCTTGTGGGTGCGTGTCTTGTGGTGGCTGTGGGGTCTGTCTCCATCTTCCTGCGGTTTCTTTCCACCTTCCTCTCTCCGTCCAACTTTCGGGTTTCTCTCCTCTCCCCCACCTTCCTTGGTCTATCTCTGCATCTCTCCCGCCTCTTTCATTCCCTCCCTATTTCTGTCATTCCGTCTTATCTCTCGCTCTGTTACTCTGAGCCTATCTGTCCCTGTCTGTTTCTCCTTCCATCTCTTTCCTCCACCCCATCAACTCTCTCTCCCTGACCATCTCTCTGTGGGTGTTTTCATCTCTTCCTATCTTCCTGGGCCTCTCTCTCTCTCTGTTCCTGTTCTGATCTGGTCTCTGCGGGTCTCTTTTCCATCTGGCCTGTCTCATTGTCCTCCCTTGTCTATCTCTTCTCCCCACTTCTGTATCTTTTGTGGCCCCATTACCCATTCTCCCTGTGTTTTTCCCTTCGCTTCTGTATCTCTCCCTTTGCCTCCGTATTTCCCTGTGTCTCTCCCTCTATTACTCCAACATTTCTCCTACCTCCGCGTCTCTCCTTCCTCGTATCTCCCCTTCACCGTGTATCTCTCCTTGTCTCTGTCGTTCTATTTCTTGTCTCTCATTCCTGTCCCTCTCTCTGCTCCGCGTGTCCGCCGCCCCGTCTCTGCGCACCACCCCCCCTCCTCCGTGTCCCTCCCCGGGCGCCCTCGCGCTCAGAGGCCGCCCGGCAGGGCCCGCAGGCGATGCGCGGCGCCGGTGGCCCCCGCGGCCCTCGGGGCCCCGCTAAGATGTTGCTGCTGCTGGCGCTGGCCTGTGCCAGCCCGTTCCCGGAGGAGGTGCCGGGGCCGGGCGGGGCCGGCGGGCCTGGCGGGGGCCCCGGCGGGGCGCGACCGCTCAACGTGGCCCTCGTGTTCTCGGGGCCCGCGTACGCGACCGAGGCGGCGCGCCTGGGCCCGGCCGTAGCGGCGGCCGTGCGCAGCCCGGGCCTGGACGTGCGGCCGGTGGCGCTGGTGCTCAACGGCTCGGATCCACGCAGCCTCGTGCTGCAACTCTGCGACCTGCTGTCGGGGCTGCGCGTGCACGGCGTCGTCTTCGAGGACGACTCGCGCGCGCCCGCCGTCGCGCCCATCCTTGACTTCCTGTCGGCGCAGACCTCGCTGCCCATCGTGGCCGTGCACGGCGGCGCGGCGCTCGTGCTCACGCCCAAGGTGCGCGCGACACGTGGGCGGGGCTCGGGGGGCTATGCGGGGGCGGGGCCTGGGTCGGCCGTGGGTGGGCGGGGTGGTAAGGGGCGTGGCCAGTCCTGAGGGTCAGCCTCGGGGATGCCAAGCTCAGGTCTAGGTAACGGGCGGGGCTGACTTGGAGGGACGTGATCTATAGGAGGAACAGAGTGTGCCAGGGAATCAACTAGAAGCAGGGTCTGAGGTGACCAGGCTATGGGAAGAGTTGAGAGGCTGCGGGAGCGGTGAATCGGGAGGGGGTGGGATCCGAGGAAGAGGCGAGGCCAGCCAGGGAGGGGCGAGGACTGGGTGGGTGCCAGAGGGGGCATGCCTGAGATGGCAAGATCTGAGTGAGGGGTGGGCTCTGGAATCAGCGACGGGGTGTCAAGTGAAAAGGAATGGGGCTCAGAAAAGGGTGAAGACTAGAGAGTAAGCAGGAGCCAGAAAGTCAGACACGGTGACCAGGAAAAAGGAGTATTAAGTACTGAGGGATAGGGAGGGGCCCGGCTAGCTGAGCATGAGGTCTAGAGGTCAACGTAGAAGGACGGAACCATCTGGTGGAAGGATGAGTATGAGAAAGGGAGGCGTCCTTAGTGAGTGAGCGAGAGAAGGGTAGCCTTGCAGCTAGGAAGTGCGGGAAGGCCAGTCAAGGAAGAGGTGAGTCAAGGAAGGGGCGGGGCTAGCCAGGGAGGACAGGCCCTCAGCTCGGTACTAAAGGAGGATTTGGACAGGGGAGGTACCCAACTGGAAGGCGTGGAAAGCAAAAATTCAAAGAGTGGGCCTGGAAAGATGAAGGCCTCCCGCTTAGAGGCAGGCTCAGCCATTGAGAGGTCAAAGCCAGGAGCCTGCAGGGGAGGCAGGGTCAGAGGCTGGAGCTGGCTGTGGCATGGAGAGAGGCCTGCCTCCCGAGGGCACAAGAGGGGTCAGCTGGAGTGGACTTCTGGTAGGGAAGGGCAGGATTTGAACAAGCCTGGTGTGCGGACTGAGAAGAACCAGGTCAGCTTAAAGGAGGCGTCTGAGAAGAGGCGGGGCCTATTCAGGGGTGGAGCCAGTGTAACAGAGAAGTGGGTATCGCCTGAGGATGGGGCCACCTGAGTGGGTGGAGCCTAAGTCTCCACCAATTCCCTGCTGTGAGGGCCCTGCGGCTTTGTGACTAGATCTCTATTGCATGCCGGGACTCGTAGTTTTCTTCTGTCTCGAGCACTCTGGGAAAGACCTCTGTCCAACTTTGTTCTTCTCTTTGGCATGGGGTTGTCCAGAGATCTGTAGGCAGATCACCTGCGAGGTGAACTTACTACTTCCTGGCTGACGCCTTCTTGGGATACGGAGAGATGTTGTCCCTCCCGCCTCTATGGCGTCTGAGAAGTGTGTGCCCCTCCATTTCATTGTCTGGTGGGCACTGTGGCCCCTTCAGTGCACACCCGTTGCCTTCTGGGAAATGTAGTCTTTTTAGTGTCTTAGAGTGGTCCTCACAGCTCTATCTGTGCCCCCATTGAATGCTGGGAACGTTGTCCCCTGAGTACACATTCAGCTGCCAAGGATGAGGGCCTCACAGGGTCTCATAGCATTCTGGGAAGCCTCATACCTTCAGGACAAGTGCCCTAACCCTCGCACATTTAACCACAGGCATATGCCTAGGGAGAAAGTCCACTTGCTCGTCTCATTGCATTACTGGAAGATTTATTGAGGACTGATTCTGTGCCAGGGCTGTTTCAGGTTCTGGGGAATACAGTTAGGGAAGGTTAAAAAAAAAAAAAGACACGGTCTCTGCTCTTACGAAGCTTGCATTTCTAATGAGGAGACAGACAAAACAAATAACAGATAGTGAAATCTGTCCTGGAGGAGAGGTAATGACCAAGGCCGCCGTGGTTTCAGTAGATGGTGGTCAGGGGAGGCTTCCCTGAGGAGGTAAAACTGAGCTGGACCTGAGGCCGGAGGAGGGGAAGGAGCTGGGGGGTGTCCCTGAGAAAGGTGACAGTGAAGGGCAAAGCCCTTGAGTCTAGAAGGAACCTGAGGTGTTTGAGGAAGAGCAAAGAGGTGGGGCTGGCAGGACATGAGGTCAAAGAGGCCACAGGGACCAGGTCATGTGGGGCCTTATGGGCCACAGCGAGGACTTTGGCTTTGACTCTGACACAGAATTTTTGGAAGGTTTTCAACCAAGAAGGGAGGCGATCCAACTAATATTTTGAAAAGATCACTCTGGCTGTTGTCTGGAAAATGAAAGGTTCGAGAAAGGAAGCAGAGATGGGTTATGAAGCTGTTGTCGTCTAGGCAAGAAAGGGGAAGCGATGAGGGTCATGATGGGGCCATAGTGAAGAATGAACAGCTGGGGTCATATTTTGAACAGAGAACTGAGAAGACTTGGAGATGGCCTGGATGTGGGCCCAAGGTCTGTCCAACAGGATTTTCTGCTGAAATGATGAAAGTGGTCTTCATCTACTCTGTCAAATATGATAGCCACTAGCCATGTGAGCTGTTGAGCACTTGATGTGTGGTTAGTATAACCAAGGAACTAAATTTTATTTAACTTTGATTTAATTTGAATAGTCATGGGTGGCTAGCAGCTATCATACTGGAGACCACAGGAGACAATATTTAAACCCATGGGTTTGGATGAGATCACCAGGAAGAGAGAACAGAGAAGGAAAGAGGAGATGAGGGCACTCCTATGTTTAGAATTCTGACAGAGGAAGAGAGTCTAGCAAAGGAAACAGAGAAGGAGGGGACAGGAACGTAGGAATAAAAGCAGAGAAGGGCAAGCCTACTCAGCAAAGCTGAGTTGGGAGAGACTACCTTCAGCACTTTCATGGCCTGTTGGGAGATGTAGTCCCTCTCAGTGGATGCTGGGAACTGTAGTTCTTTCCCGGGTTGCTGCCTGTGTTCACTAGGGTTATGTTAGCTGCTGTAACAGATAAACCCCCACTTTTCAGGGGCTTAACTCAATAGAAGGTTGTTCCTCACTCATATAAAATCCAAACAGGTGTTCCTGATTGGAGTTGGCTCTCCTCCAAGCTCTGACTCAGGGACTCAGTTTCCTCCATGCTGTGCCTTTGTAATCCCCTAGATTCCTCCTCGGGGGCCTCTGCATCTGCCCTCTGACAGGGAAGAGTAAGGTGCTTGGGCGGAAAGGTTTTTATGGATGAGCCTAGAACTCAGTCCTGAGGCTAAACCTAACCCAGGTCTAGCTCTGTGCCCCAAGCAAGGAAATGAGATGAGTTTGGCAAACAGCTAGATGTTGAGAGCTGTGATGCCCTTATCCATTGTTGGGAGATGAGGTCCCCTCTGGATCCCTGGGAGCTGTGAGCCCCTCGCTGGCTGCTGAAGGTCAGCAGCTGGGAGCTGAGATCTCCACATGGGGGAGGCCTGACATCCTTCTCCTCCCCTGCAGGAGAAAGGTTCCACTTTTCTTCAGCTGGGCTCGTCCACAGAGCAGCAGCTTCAGGTCATCTTCGAGGTGCTGGAGGAATACGACTGGACATCCTTTGTAGCCGTGACCACGCGTGCCCCCGGCCACCGGGCCTTCCTGTCCTACATCGAGGTGCTCACTGATGGCAGCCTGGTGGGCTGGGAGCACCGCGGGGCGTTGACACTGGACCCTGGGGCTGGCGAGGCCGTGCTGAGCGCCCAACTCCGCAGTGTCAGCGCCCAGATCCGCCTGCTCTTCTGTGCCCGTGAGGAGGCCGAGCCTGTGTTCCGGGCAGCTGAGGAGGCTGGCCTCACGGGGCCTGGCTACGTCTGGTTTATGGTGGGGCCCCAGCTGGCTGGAGGCGGGGGCTCAGGCGCTCCCGGGGAGCCGCCTCTTCTGCCAGGAGGCGCCCCACTGCCTGCTGGGCTGTTTGCAGTGCGCTCGGCAGGCTGGAGGGATGACCTGGCCCGGCGTGTGGCAGCTGGTGTGGCCGTTGTGGCCAGAGGTGCCCAGGCCCTGCTGCGTGACTATGGCTTCCTGCCTGAACTTGGCCACGACTGTCGCGCCCAGAACCGCACCCATCGAGGGGAGAGTCTACACAGGTGAGCAGGGCTGGGCTGGGAGGGCCGTGAGAGGACTCCTGAACTAGATCACCTGGGGTGCTCAGTGACCTCAAATGGGTCACCTTGCCTCTCAGAACTTCAGTCTCCTTTTCTGTAAAATAAGTGAAATTGGCTCTTCTTTCTGGGATTAAATCAAGTGATTTGGAAAAAAAAACCCTGAGATACCAGGAGAGGATTACTGTATTTCACGATTTTAGCATGTGCGTTTTTGCAGTTTTAATGTCTTTGAAATCAAGACATGTCTTACGATCATCACTTATCATGATTTCATGGGCAGTGCTTTTTTTTCCCCCTTCATGGTTGTAAAAATAGCAATACATCTAGTCGATAGCATCTTAGATTCGGTGAAATACCTAGTTGGGGGGGCTTCCCTGGTGGCTCAGTCGGTAAAGAATCCACCTGCAATGCAGGAGATGCAGGCTCGATCCCTGGGTCGGGAAGGTCCCCTGGAGTAGGAAATGGCAAACACTCCAATATTCTTGCCTGGGAAATCCCATGGACAGAGGAGCCTGGCAAGGGTCCTAAAGGGGTCCCAAAGAGTCAGATGTGACTTAGTGACTAAACCACCACCACCACCCTAGTTAGCGTAGGAGGTGAACTTCAGTAACCAAAAGACCCAACAATGCAATGTCTCCAACAAGGTAGAGAGGTCTCTCACTTAACAACCCAGAGATCCATGGTCCAGGTTATCAGGAGACTCCATCGTTCCATGTGGTCATTCAAGGGCCCAGGACCCTCCCACCTTGTTGCTCTGCCATCTTTCCATATGGTGGAAGCTGGGTCAAAGGGCATGTCTGAATTCTAGCTCATGAGAAGGGGGAAAGAGAGGAGGTGGAGAACACGCCATTTCCTTTAGGCCAGTGAGGCAGAAGGGACGAGTCTTACATCCCATTCGTGAGAATGTAGTCACTTGGCAGGGGCTTGAATTACTGGTTGTTTGTAGCCACATCCATGCAGATTGGCTAGACACCGATTCTGATTGGCTAGTGTCTGTGCCACACTGATTGTTAGAGTTTTAATATCACCTGCCCATAGCCTGGGTTAGCAAGGAATGTCAGGGAATATGGGGAATGTTGATTCTAGCTGGACAGGGCTGTACGCAACTGGCACGCTACTGTTTTATATTATTTAATTTGTTCACACTACTGTTTTAGATGAGGGGACCAGGGTTTGGTGAGAAACAGCATCTCTACCCTAGGAAGCTTTGGGAGTTTGGTGACAGAGCAGTGGAAAGAGGAGCCTTGGATACTGAAATGAGGATGACCTGAGTTTGGGAAGAGGTGAAGGGTGGGGAAGAAAGCCTAAGGGAGGAGAATTGAGAAGTGGTGATTTGGGAATCAGGATCCAGGGACCAGACGATGAGAGAAGCCTCCCTCGTTCATAAATACTTACTGAGCGCCCGCTAGGAACTAGGGCTCCTGCTGGGACCTGGGAACGCAGAGATGAATAAGACCGTGGACTTCTCTTCAGAGAACACAGGGTCCTGTAGGGGTAGCAGACAGGGACGGCATAATGACAGCACAGCATGATACTTGCAGTAATGGAGGTTGCATGGGCTTTGTGGGAGCACCGTGGAGGAACTGCTAAGCCAGAACATTTTTGGTCGCAGGAAGCAGTCTCATTCAAGTTTCCTCGGGGAAAATGGGGTTTATTGGAAAAGATAAACACGCACAGAAACTCAGACATCAGGAATTGAGGCCAGTTCCTCAATTCTAGGTACTCTTTCAATTCTTTCTGATTCTCTCTCTCTCGTTTCCCTCCCCGTCACTATCTCCATCTTCATCAACATCTCCCTCTCTGTCTCTACCTTGTCCCCCCAGAGGGCAGTTCTTCTCCCTGTCCAGTTCTTCTGATGACCCAGAATTTCTGTTCCTTCATGATACTCATCATTTCAGCCCATTGTGTCTGCCACGTGTGTGTGTGCTAAGTCCCTTCAGGCATCTTTGCGATCAGGGATCTTTGCGATCCCACGGACAGGCAAGGATACTGGAGTAGGTTTCCATGCCTTCCTCCAGGAGATCTTCCCGACCCAGGGACTGAACCTGCGTCTCTTACGTCTCCTGCGTTGGCAGGCTGATTCTTTACCACTGGCACCACCTGGGAAGCCCTGTCCACCACCATCCCTCCAAATCTCACAGCTAACTTTCTCCCAGGAGAGGAATTGGGTTGGCCTCAGTCAACATTCCAGACTAGGCTACACAAGTTATGGGTCAGCCTATGGGTTCAGGGAAGTTTCCAGGAGGAGGTGGTATAAGTTGAGACCCGAAGAATAAATTGCTCATTCGTTCATTTGTTGAAAAGCCCTTTATCAAGAGTGTGCAATGTGCCAAGCCCTGCTTTATACACAGAGTACAATGTTGAACGAGGCCTCTGCTCTCACAGAGCTCACAGTCTCATAGGCGAGACAATCAGTGGACAAACAAGAAAAGAAAGGAAAAAAACATCAATGGGTAATAACTTCTGAGATGAAAATAAAGCAGGCAGAATGTAATGAGAAATGCCTATGGTGCTAGGTTAGACGAGGTCATCAGGAAAGGCCTTTCTGAGTTGGGGAGATTTGGAGGTTAAAAAAAAAAATGGATAAAGAGAAAGAGCCAGGGGAATTCCCTGGTAGTCCAGTGGTTAGGACTCCATGATCTCACTGCAAAGGACCTGGGTTCAGTCCCTGGTTGGGGAACTAAAATCCCACAAGCTGAGCAGCATAGCCAGAAACAAAAAGGGAGACAGAGAGAGCCAACTATTGGAAGATCCGCGTGAAGAGAAGGGAGGGGGAACAGAAGGTTTAAGGGCCCTGAGGCTGGAAATGCCTGAAATAAAGCCAATGTGTCTGGAGCACAGTGGGCAAGCGGGCAGAATATGATGGAGTGACATGTGGCCCAGCGTAGGTAGGGCATTTAGGCCAGGTTAGGGATTTAGATTTGGCTTCGAAGGCAATCGGGAGTCCCCCAGAAATAGATAATCCAGAGAGGGGAAAGAGCATTGTGCAAAGGACCAGAGGGGAGAAAAACTTGGAGCAGTTTGGTGGGACCATAATAGCTCAGGGTGGATAAAGGCAGGAGAATTTATGGGTTGGGAGTGATGAGACTGGTGAGGCAGAGGGGGGACAGGCCACAAGGGCCCTTTTTTAAAAAAAAAGAAAATGTATTTGGCTGTGCCAGGTCTTAGTTGCAGCATGTGGGATCTTAGTTCCCTGACTGGTGATCAAACCTGGGCCCCCTGCATTGGGAGAGCAGAGTCTTAGCCACTGGGCCATCAGGGAAGTCCTTACAAGGGTTTTGAATGCCAGGTTGAGAGGTTCAAACTGTATTCTAGGGGACTCGGAAGCTATGAGTGGGCTCTGAGCAGGAGAGAGTGGAGTCAGTTTGGGGTGTAGACAGACCCCTCTGGGGTGGGATGGGTTCAGGTTGGAGGAGAAAGATTGGAGGCTGGAGGCAAAGTAGGAGGCTGGGGTGGGGTCCTGGAGGGTTGTAGGGACAGAGAGGAGGGCTGGGGCAGAGATATCCCCGGGGCAGGAAGGATGGGATTTGAGGACAGATGCCCTGCATGGGGGGTGAGGGAGGGGGAGTGAGGGGGTGAGGATGGCAGCTGAGGGTCTGGTCCAGTGACCAGGGTGATGCGAAGAGCATTCAGAGTGCAGGCTGCCACTGTATAGTAAAGATATTTGGGAGTCCAGAGCCCCTCCCAGGGCTTTTGTCCAGAAGATAGACATGAGCGGAGTCTTGAACACCTAAGAACTAATCAGGATGAGGAGAGAATAAGGGTTTTTTTTTTTTTTTTTTTTTGGCCGCACTGCCCGGCATGTGGAACTTCCCTGACCAGGGATTGAACCTGCGTCTTTTTCCTTTTTCCAAGGGTTTTTTCCTAGGCAGAGAGAAAAAATGAAACTGTTAGTCTCTCAGTTGTGCCAAACTCTTTGCAACGCTATGGACTGTAGCCCACCAGGCTCCTCTGTCCATGGGATTTTCCAGGCAAGGATACTGTAGTTGTTTGCCATTTCCTTCTCCAGGAGATCTTCCCAACACAGGGATCGAACCCCAGTCTCCTGTACTGCAGGCAGATTCTTTACCAACTGAGCTAGGGAAGGCAGAGAGAAAAGCACCTACAAAGACCTAGAGCTAGGAAACCACTTGATGTGTTTGGAGGACACCCCACATACAGTGTGGTGGGGCAGGGAAAGGGTTTGGGTGGAAAGAGTGACTGTGGGAAGTGATCAGAGATGCGGCTGCAGAGGCAGGTGGAGCCCTGAGATCCCCAAACCCAGGCTAAGGGTCTGGGACCTTGTCTTGGGGGCACCGGGCTGGCGAAGGAGAGTGCCTAGTGAAGAAGGGGCATATTCAGGTCTTCAAGAACCCGAAAGAGAGATTCGAACTAGGGGGGGTGGGGTTGGTCAGTAGCAAGGGGACTTTCTCTGCCTTCAGGTGCCAAGGTCCAGTCCAGGGCCCCACACTACCCTCCCTTCCTCCTGGGCAGGTACTTCATGAATATTACCTGGGACAACCGGGACTATTCCTTCAATGAGGACGGCTTCCTTGTGAACCCCTCCCTGGTGGTCATCTCCCTCACCCGAGACAGGACGTGGGAGGTGGTGAGTCCCAGCGCTGACCTCAGGCACAGGCGAGGAGTGGGACTCCTGGGTCCTGGGGAAGAAGCAGTGAGGACCCAGACTTCTGGCAGAGGTGGGGGCTGAGGCCCTGGGCTCTGGCCTCTGAGGGAGGAAGGGGCTGAGAGCCTGAGATTCCAGGTGGTCAAGGAAAGAACTGGGAACCCAGACCCCTGGGTCCTGGTAGAAGAAAGCCCAGGGTAATGGGCCTGAAGGGTTTCCAGGTCCTGGAGAGAGGTAGGGGAGAGGGGGTCCAGACTTCTGGATCTGAGGGAGAAGGAGCTGGGAGCCCGGGGCTCTGAGGAAGGAGGGCCAGGAAAGCCAGAACATTCTGGAAAGTGCCCCCTCAGGAAGCCTGAATCCCCTGCTCTTGGCCAAGGTGGGCAGCTGGGAGCAGCAGACTCTCCGCCTCAAGTACCCACTGTGGTCGCGCTACGGCCGCTTCCTGCAGCCAGTGGATGACACGCAGCACCTCACGGTGGCCACGCTGGAAGAGCGGCCCTTCGTCATCGTGGAGCCCGCCGACCCCATCAGTGGCACTTGCATCCGAGACTCTGTGCCCTGCCGGAGCCAGCTCAACCGCACCCACAGGTGACAGCCTGGGATCCAGGAGGTCCCGTTTCAAAACCCTCCCTTGCAGTCTCCTGCAGTCCTGGCCCCCCAGACCCCACCTCCCTTGGGGCCCGGAAAGCCCTCCAGCTCGGTGACCTTGGACAAGTCACGTAATTCCTTGGAGTCTGTTTTCCCAGAAAGCGACGCCCACCATCGTTTTAGCTGCTGCTCGTCCCTCTCTCCAAAAGGCGTGGGGTGGGGGTGGGGGGTGTCCCCAACGTTCCCGAGCCTGATCGCCCCCCGCAGCCCTCCGCCTGATGCCCCCCGCCCGGAAAAGCGCTGCTGCAAGGGCTTCTGCATCGACATTCTGAAGCGGCTGGCGCAGACCATCGGCTTCAGCTACGACCTCTACCTGGTCACCAACGGGAAGCACGGCAAAAAGATCGACGGCGTCTGGAACGGCATGATCGGGGAGGTGAGGTGGGCGAGGACAGGGCGGGGCAGGTGGGGAGCGGAGTCAGGACCAGGTCCTGGCCAAGGAGCTGCTGGGTCGGGGGTCGGAGCCCGGAGGCGGGAGCCGTGTCTCCGAGAGGGGCGGGGCTACGAGGGCACGCGGCGGTCTGGGGGCGTGGTCAAAGTGGCCACGCCTGGATTTGAAGAGGCGGGGCCACAGGAAAGGCTCACCTTGGTGGAGGGGCGGGGTCAGGAGGAGGGACCTTCAGGGCGGAGGAGGCGGAGCTCGGAGAGTGGAACCTTAGAGACTGGGGAAAGGGGGCGGGGCCAGGAGGATGGAGGTCCCAAACCTCCCGGTGAAGGAGGATGAAGACCACTTCTTCCCACTCTTGTTCTCTCACCTCCGCCTTTCCTGCCCGACTCTGCCTGGGTCCCCCTCACCCACCCCACCACCCTCCTAGCCCTCTCTCTCACCCTGTCGCTAGTCTCCTCCTGGAACCTGTCTTTGTCCAGAGCCACCCGGCTTCCCTCACTCCTTCCCTGTCCTCACCCTCAGGTGTTCTACCAGCGAGCAGACATGGCCATTGGCTCCCTCACCATCAACGAGGAGCGGTCCGAAATCGTGGATTTCTCTGTGCCCTTCGTAGAGACCGGCATCAGCGTCATGGTGGCGCGGAGCAATGGCACTGTGTCCCCCTCGGCCTTCCTTGGTGAGCAGGGGCCCTGGAACAAGGAGTCAGGAGTGGGGCAGAGCCGCTGTGTGTCTAACTCCCTTCTTGTTATTGCTTGTACCAGCAGGGTGACTCAGGTGAACTGAGGGCCTCAGTTCTCTGATCTGTAAAATAGGAGAATCTCCCCCACCAGAAGCAATTTTCCCATACATCTAAGAAAGTCTGAGCTTCAGGAGTCTTCTACACAATCCCTTCAAGGCCCTGTACCCGGTCTTGGCTTCATAATCATGTGTACTTTTTTCTTAAAGAGAACCCTGCAAATTGTGTAAGCAGCAGGCCCCGCAAAACCCATTTTCCCCTGTATATAAGACAAGGAAAAGAGATGAGCACGGCCCTTGTCAAACAGTGTTTACTGAGCACCTACTATGTGCCAGGCTCTGGGCTGCACACAAAACTCTGCCCTCTAAGAGCTATGCACCAGTCTTACAGGGGAGACCGAAAACAATCTCTTAAAGGGAAACATTGACCACATAATTTCAGATGGTGGTAAATACTACGAGAAATTAAGCCAAGGGAAGAGATGGCAAGAAATAGGGTTGATGCTGCCCTGGGTGGAGAGGCAGGCCCGTCTGAGTGGGTGACCGGGTCCTGCATAGATCTGGCTGGAAAAGTGTCACAGGCAGAGGGAACAGGCAAAGGCCCCAAGGTGGGAATGTTTGTGGGGTTATTTGTGAACTATCAGGAAGCCTGTGTGAATTGGGGAGGGGGCAGTGAGTGATCACGGGAGGGGTGGGAGGTGACTGAGATGGAACTGGATTGTGGATTGTGCAGATGGTCCCTTCGATAGGAAGGCAGTTTTTGGTTTGTTTTGTTTTGTTTGCAATGGCAAGGTTTTTAACTGCAGGCAGTCGTGTGGGGATATATGATCAGATTTAGACTTTTAAAATATCCCACTGGCAGCTCTGCGGAGGCAGGAGGCCCGTGAAGAGGCTACTGCAGAGGTCAGTGCAGAGAGAGGCTGGGGCATGGGATAGGAAGGTGACCGAGAGGGTGAGACAAGTAAACAGGCTTAGGATGCGATTAGAAAGCCGACACCTGATGGGCTGGTGGCTTTGAGGTAGACTGAGGAGCGAGCTCATTTACTGAGCTTGGACAAAAGAGAGGCCAAAGGCAGCGGTTCACATCCATTCGTTCCCTCTTGCTCTCTGAAGTCTGAGCAAAGCTCCTGGGAGGGGGAAGGGCTGGGAGGAGAAGGGACAGCCCTTCCCTGGTGTTTTGTTTTCCGTCTGTTTTCCCAGTGGTGTCTCTTGTGGCCTCCTCTTTGCACCGAGGTCTCAGCAGGGCACCCTGAGAGGCACCACGTGGGGCCCCTGCCTTCAGCAAGGGAGTGACAAGGTCATGTTCATGCCCCACCACGTGGCCTGGTGGAGGTGACAGGCAGATCCCCAGATACTGCGGTGGCAGTCCAGGCTGGTGACCCTGCTGTGATGGGGGCAGTCCTGGCTGCTGGCACTTGGCCCGGGGAGGTCAAATACCCGGGACTGATCTCAAGGAAACGGTGATTTGGGTTTGTTGTCAGTGAGCTCCAGGAGGCAGTGTGAGGAGTTTGGCTGATGGACAGGTCAGGGTGGGGCCTCTGGCAGGGAAGCTATTGAGAAAGAGGCAGAGAAGATGTGGCTTATTTGGGGAACTGTGGGTTCTGGGTGGTTAAAGAAATGGGTTCTTGAGACAATGATCAGTCCAGAGAGGAGAGTGGAAGCAAGGCTGAGGGGCAGGGACTTTGTTCTGGGGGCACAGGGGAGCCACAGAGGACTGTGAGTTGAGGACAACTCATCTCTGGGTGTAGAGAGAGCCTCTTAGGGCCATAGTGGAAGGAAGGGCTGGAGGGGAGAGCACGGGGAGATGGTCCAGGGGACAGGGTGTGGCCTGAGCCTTGTTGGCAGAGAGAATGGAGAAGAAAGGTCCAGGTGGGGAGTAGAGGTAGAGGGAGGACAGGAGAAGGGAGGTGGGGACTGATGGGATGCTGGGGAGGAAGAGCAAGGAGGGAGAGAGGGTGGCAAATAGGGGAGGAGGGTCTGGGGAGTGACTGGATAAATGGTGAAACTCCCAGGATGGGGACATGGGAGTTGGTGCTGGGCTCAGCGTGGGACATGAATGGCCTGGGGCAATTGCCGGGGGTGGGTGGAGAATCAGGTCTGGGGTTCAGGAAAGGTATTTAGGAGACAGTTTGTATTTGGTGGTTGAAATCACAGAAATGGTTGAGATGATTGTCTTTGGAAGAGACTGTTCTCCCCCCAAACCCCCACCCCCGCTCTCCCCAGGGGTCTGGTGGGCAGTGAGTCTATCTCTGAGAAGGGGGCAAAGTAGGACGAGGTCACATGTCTGGGGGCACCCAAGCCTTGTCTTGGATGAATCATGACCACACACCCCCTTGCCCTCAGAGCCATACAGCCCTGCCGTGTGGGTGATGATGTTTGTCATGTGCCTCACTGTGGTCGCGGTCACTGTTTTCATCTTCGAGTACCTCAGTCCCGTCGGCTACAACCGCAGCCTGGCCACGGGCAAACGTGAGTGCCTTCTTCCATCACCCTAACTCAGTGTGCCTGGACCACAGATAGAACTACATTTCCCAACAGCCCCTGGGAAAGAGCTGTGGTCTCCTGAGGCAGCAGGGGCCTCAGGGGCCACTGGGAATTGTAGTCCTCTCTGCTCTCCCTCACTGAGCAGAAGGGATGTGGGGTCCATGTCCTCCTCCTGGCCCCCTGCAGGCCCTGGTGGCTCAACCTTCACCATTGGGAAATCCATCTGGCTGCTCTGGGCCCTGGTGTTCAACAACTCGGTGCCCGTGGAGAACCCCCGGGGGACCACCAGCAAAATCATGGTGTTGGTGTGGGCCTTCTTCGCTGTCATCTTTCTCGCCAGCTACACAGCCAACCTGGCCGCCTTCATGATCCAGGAGGAGTATGTGGACACCGTGTCTGGGCTCAGTGACCGAAAGGTGTGTGTGTTTGGGGAGGGAGGGAATGGGCTGGGGTTGGAGGTGGCAGATGGGGTTTTTTTCCCAGAAAGAGTTCTAGAGTACTAGAATGGAATATTCTGGAGGGAAACATGTTTCACAATGTATTTAAACATTCTAAGGAGAAAAGAGTATCCCCAAATATTCTAGGGGCCATAGTGCCACAAGGAATATTCTAGATCAGTGCTTCCCTCAAACTGTGATGAAGGGCTAATTCTTGACATTTCTAATCCAGTAGAGACTGACTCTTGTATAAAATAAAATAGAAAGGAATGACTGGAAAAGTAAAATAAAATTTAAAACCAAGACATGCAAAATTCCAAACCACATTTTATTTCTTAGGCACAAAATTATTCTCTGAGATAACTTGAAACGCTCACTCTCTCAGTTTCTGTACTTACCTCACCACGGATCACAGTTTGTTCAGGGGACAGGTGGTCCGCACAGCGCACTCTGAGACTAACGTGGTTAACTGGGCGTCATGACCCACTCCATAAATTATGACAAACTTTTTTTTTTAAAGGAATGGAATAAACTAGAAAATATGTTTGACTGTATTTTCTGTAATCAGGGTGAGTATGGTTGTAGGCAGCTTCTGTTTTAGTCATATATACACCCGACATCAAGCCAGCACACCAGTGTGTTGTTAAAACAGTGCACCATTGGGACTTCCCTGGCAGGCCAGGGGTTGAGACTCTGCACTTCCACTTCCGGGCATGTGGGTTTGATCCCCCGTCAGGGAACTAAGATCCCATGTACCATGTGGTAAGGCAAAAAAAAAAAAAAAAAAATAGTGAACTATTTCTGAACAGATTGGTAACTCTTAGCAACTGCCCCTAGCCTGCGCCATGCCAGCCCCTACCCCGGGACCTCCCATGATCCAGCAAGTTAAGGGTTAATGCCTGACCCAGCAGGGGCCTTTTCTAATTAGGGGGTCTTTTCTAATTAGACCATGATCAGGCCATACTGGGGATTAAATATTTCAACATAACTCCTGATTGTGTATGCGCACGTGTAGGTATACCTACTTGCGGGCACGTGTACTGATAACTGTGAACATATGTGATGGGTGAAGAGTAGTGCTTCCTGCTGGGGGTCACAGTGAGCCAGTGTGAGAACCACTTCTGGACTGGGGCATTTACCAGTGGCCCCCAGAATGGAGAGGCTGGTTGAGGACATCCTTGACCCAGATGGCCCCTGGTGGGGGCGCTCTAATATCTCCCCATTCTGCCCCAGTTCCAGCGGCCCCAGGAGCAGTACCCGCCCCTGAAGTTTGGGACGGTGCCCAACGGGTCCACGGAGAAGAACATCCGCAGCAACTACCCTGACATGCACAGTTACATGGTGCGCTACAACCAGCCCCGCGTAGAGGAAGCGCTCACTCAGCTCAAGGCAGGGTCAGCGCAGACTGGGGGCCGGGAGGTTCGGGGAGGGGTGTGGCTGCTGGGGGTCCTGAGGAGGCTCGGAGCTGGCAAGGGGTCAGGGTCATTTGTCAGCCTCAGCGGTCAGCCCAGGATGGGTCAGCTTGGAGGTCAGAGGTCATTGAGGGTAGGAATGAACCCCTTAGGATATTTTTAAGGATCCAGTGATTATGGATTTGGGGGCCAGGCTGCCAGAGTTCAGATCCTGGCTTTGTCCGTTCTTGGCTGTGTGACCTTGGGCAAGTTACTCAACCTCTCTGAGCCTCAGTTTCCTCCTTGTAAAATGGGAATAACCCATCTCATAAGTTTTTTTTTAATAAGAATTGTTATAGTAGTTATTATTAGTTAATCCATGCAAAACACTTAGAACAGTGCAGGACACACTGTTGTTATTATTCTTACTATCATCATCATCGTTAGATCTGAACTCACTGGAATCAATACTTGGATTTTTCCTTTTAACATCAGTTTCCCAAATCATAGGGAAAAGTTAAGTTCTGGCTCCAAAGAGCGGTCCAAGGTTACAACAAAGCTGAGCGTAATGACTCTCTCTCCCTGTTTCTCATTGATATAGTCATTCAGCATGAATTTATTTCCTTAGTCCCGACTCCATCCAGGCAGTGAACAAACATGTTGATCACAGTTCCTGCCCCCAGGGAGCTTACAGTCTAGAGGCAGGAAATGAACAAGAAACATGCAAGCAGAAAAATCAGCGTGATCATTGCAGAAAGTGATGGGGGAGGCGACTGGGCTCACCTCTGGAGAGCCCAGAAGGAGGTGAGGGACCCCTTCTTAGCCAGGTGGACTTATGAAGGCAGAACCTTGCAGGCAAAGGGAACAGGTTGTGCAGTAGGTCTGAGCCAGGAGTGGTCTTGGCTTCTCAGAGGACAAGCAGGGGAACTTCCCTGGTGGTCCAGTGGTTAAGACTCCATTTTTCCACTATAAGGGGCATGGGTTCGATCCCTGTCAGGGGAACTAAGATCTGGCATGCTGGGCGGAAAGGCAAAAAATTTTTAACAAAGAAAAAGTAACAGCAAGAAGGCAAGCATGGCTGAAGGGTGGAGAGTTCAGTTTAAAGGGTAGACGAGAGTAGGACATAGGGTGTGATCCCTGAGGCTGAGGTTAGGGCTGGGCCTTATTTGAAGGCCAGTGAGAAGCCATGGGAAAGGGGGACTTTAAGGGAGCCATGTAATTAGATTTCTGTTTGTAAATGTTCCCCTTGGCTGCCAAGTGGAGAATGAAGCTGGATGGGGATTAGAGGGACCAGTTAGGCAGAAGCTAAACTGCTCTCCGGGCTTCCCTGGTGGCTCAGACGGTAAAGAATTTGCCTGCAATGCAGAAGACTTGGGTTCAATTCCACAGGGGACGATCCCTTGGAGAAGGGAATGGCTACCAACTCCAGTATTCTTGCCTAGAGAATTCCATGGACAGAGAAGCCTGGCAGGATAGAGTCCATGGGGCTGCAAAGAGTTGGACACGACTGAGCGACTAACACACACACACACTATACTGCCCTCCAGACACCTTCCCTCAGGCCCATGCTCTGCTGATCCCTGAAGGGGCCACTTAGAGTAACTGGATCTTTTTTACCCGGCTGTCATTTTTTTTTTTTTAATATTTATTTATTTGGCTGCACTGGGTCTTAGATGCGGCATATGGGATCTTGTTTCCTACCAGGGATTGAACCCAGGTCCCACCTAGTCCCTACCTCTGTGTCTAGATTCTAATTGAGCCACTGGACGACCAAAGAAGTCCCTCTCTCTGTGTTTGGATTCTAATTGTCACGTGGTTCCCCAAGCTGCCACTTCCCTATTTCCTGAAGGTTCTTAAAGACACCCAGGAACCTGTGGGCTACAAAGCCTCACACTCCTTTCCAGAACACGCTTCCTCCTGCCTTCCCTTTAGCTGTGATGCCTGATGGACCCCTCAGCCCCTTCCCCAGGGCTTCCTGCCTGGAGGACACCCCCTTTCTCTGTGTGTGGCACCTTTTGACTTCACATTCCCAAGTTTCATGAACAAACATTTCCCTTCCCATATCTCTTTCCTGCTTCTGTTTAAAGGTTTTATTTGCTTAACTCTTGCACATTGTTAAAAATAATAATGTAAAAGGTGAAGATCTTGGGAATTCCATGGCGGTCCATGGTTAGGACTCAGTGTTCTTACTGCCCAGAAACAGGGTTCGATCCCTGCTGAAGGAACTAAAATCCCACAAGGCTCACAGTCAAAAATGAACAAAAAGTGAAGCTCTCTCCTTTCCCCCTCCTTATTCATATTTCAAGGCATTTCCTCGAGCCTTTTTTTTCTAGAGCAGAGCTGGGGAGACACACACACACACACTTATATATATTTTAAGAATTTTTTTGATGTGGACTGTTTTTATATAGTCTTTATTGAATTTATTACAATATCGCTTCTGTTTTAAGTTTTGCTTTTTTGGCCATGAGGCATATGGGACCATGGCTCCTGGACCAGGGAATGAACCGGCACCCTGTGCAGCAGGGCGA
This sequence comes from Bos mutus, assembly GCF_027580195.1. NCBI lineage: Eukaryota > Metazoa > Chordata > Mammalia > Artiodactyla > Bovidae > Bos > Bos mutus. The sequence continues at coordinate 7,786,233 of NC_091634.1, read as the reverse complement.
AGTCTTAACCACTGGACTGCCAGGGAAGTCCCTAATTTTCTTTTTTTTTTAATTGTGGATGAATGATTTTTTTCATTAATGAAACATTTTTAAATTTAATTGAAGTAAACATTTTTAAATTTACAGTGTTTCAGATGTATAGCAAAGTGATTCAGTTATATATATATAAATTAAATATATATTCTTTTCAGATTCTTTTCCATTATAGGCTATTACAAGATACTGAATATAGTTCCCTGTGTTGTACAGTAGATCCACATATGTTCTGTAATTGTCTCCAGGAGTCACACTAAAAGAAACAGGTGACATTAATTCGAATGGTACATTGTATTTAACCCAGTAGTTCCAACAGATTATCATTTCAGTATGTAATATCGAAATTAATGATGAGGAATTCCCTGGCGGTCCAGTGGTTAGGACTTTGTGCTTGCACTGCCAAGGTCCCAGCTTCGATCCCTGGTTGGATAACTAAAATCTCACAAGCTGCAAGGTGCGGCCAAAAAAACCCTTGAGATGTTTTACTTTTTTGGCAGGGGGCAGGGTGGGTGCTTCAGATTTTATAATCACAGCCCATCTCTTATCTCAATTCAGAGTCAGTCACATCTGGCTAGTGGCAGTCACAGTGGCGTACTTGAGCTCTGTCTTTTTACCTCTTCTGTGGTTTCCTTCCTTTCCTCTCTGTTTTCTTTTTTCTTCTTGTCCTCCTCCTCGTCTTTCTCTTTCCTGGTACTTCCCTTAATTATTTTTTTTTTTTTGGCTGTGCCACAAGGTATGTAGGATCTTAGTTCCCTGACCAGGGGTCAAACCTGTGGGCCCCCTGCCTTGGAACCACGGAGTCAACCCCTGGACCACCAGGGAAGTCCCTTTCCCGATACTTCTTCCACTTCTTAATTCCTTCCTTTACTTGCCATGATCCCCAGATGTCATCTAGTTTCCTGCCCCTTAGCATCTAGGTGCCTTTAGACCCCGGGCTTCCCAGGTGGCGCCAGTGGTAAAGAACTGTCTGCCAGCACAGGAGACACAAGAGGCATGGGTTCGATCCCTGGGTCCGGAAGATCCCCTGGAGGAGGGCATGGCAACCCACTCCAGTATTCTTGCCTGGAGAATTCCATGGACAGAGGAGCATGGCGGGCTACAATCCATGGGTGGCAAAGAGTAGGACACGACTGAAGCAACTTAGCACGCATGCAGGTGCATTTTACATACCACACATCTCAATTCAAGTGCTCAAAACAGCCACAGGGGCTTGTAGCTGCCGAATTGGTCGGCCTGGGTGTACATCATCTAAATGCGGAAAGTTTCTTAGTGAAGGTTATGAACATGACACATACAAGTGCTCTGGCCACCTCCCCACCCCCCTGGGACTTCTTCACTCCTTACTCACCCCCCGAGTATCCTCCCCAGCAAGCCAGCTGACTCATTTCTCCCCCGTTCCCTCTTCCACTTCTTCCTCCTCAGCTCCTCCCTCTGGGAAGGCCCCTGGGAATTCCAGATCCTCTACCTCGCTTCTGCAAAGTAGGGCGGCTTTCCCAGGCTCTGCTCACTGATCCCTACTTTCCCGAGCACAAGGTGCCCTTCTGCGAGAGGCAGAATTGCCTTCCTCTTCTCTTGTACTTCTGCAGGGATCCCTCACATTTCCAGTCAATTTCATCCTTACGTTTAGAGAGCAAGAATTGGGTAGCGGGAAGCCCTGCGTCCTCAATCTGCTTGGTTTCTGAGTTTTGGAGAGCAGTGAAAGTGTGACCAGCAAGGGAGAACAGCCCCATCTCAAGAAAAGGAATCCAAATCTATCCCGCCCCTGAGTTCAGAGGACGAGGGTTACCTGTACTTTTCTTTTCATCTAAATGTCAGCCACAGTCTCAGCCCTTAATAAGTAAGAATAGCTTGAGGCTTCATCCTGGGTCTTTTTATGTTGCGTCTTTTTTAAAATTGAGATGTAACACGCACAGATCTTTTATTATTATTATTACTGAAGTATAGTTGATTTCCAATGTTATGTTAGTTTCAGGTATACAGCAAAATAATATGGTTTATGTATGTATATACATATATATATATTCCAGATTCTTTACTATGGTCTATTATAAAATACTGACTACAGTTCTCTGTGCTATACAGTAGACCATTGTTATTGATCTATTTTATATATAGTATATCTGCTAATCCCAAACTCCCAATTCCTCCCTCCCCCTTTTCCCCTTTGGTAATCATAAGTTTGTTTTCTATGTCTGTGAGTCTGTTTCTATTTTAATAAGTTTCTGTGTAATATTCTTTAGATTCCACATATAAGTGATATCACATAATATTTGCCTCTCTCTGAGTTACTTCATTTAGAATGATAATCTCTAGGTTCCATCCATATTGCTGCAAATGGCATTATTTCATTCTCCTTTATGACCAGGTAGTATTCCATTGTGTGCTTGCCTGATGGCTCAGTGGTAAAGAATCTGCCTGCCAATGTAGGAGACAGAGGTTCAATGTCTGGCTTGGGACGATCCCCTGGAGAAGGAAATAGCAACCTACTCCAGTATTCCTGCCTGGGAAATCCCATGGACAGAGGAGTCTGGTGGGCTGCAGTCCATGGCAAAGAGTCAGACACAACTTAGCGAACAAATAACAAGATCCCATTGTATTTACATATATGTGTCTATATATAATATATAGACATACCATGTTTTCTTTATCCATTCATCTGTCTCATCTGTCAACAGGCATTCAGGTGGTTTCCGTGTCTTGGCTCTTGTGAATGGTGCTGCTGTGAACACTGGGATGTATGTGTCTTTTCGAATTAGAATTTTTGTCTTTCCCAGATATATGCTCAAGAGTGGGATTGCTGGATCACACAGTAACTCTATTTTTAGATTTCGCTAAAATTTCACAACTGAAAATCGATTTCACATGTAAAGTTGTGAAAATCGATTTCATGACTGAAAATCGCTCAGTCGTGTCCTACTCTTTGCGATCCTATGGACTATACAGTCCATGGAATTCTCCAGGCCACAATACTGGAGTGGGTAGCCTTTCCCTTCTTCAGGGATCTTCCCAACCCAGGGATCAAAAACAGGTCCTCTCGCATTGCAGGCGGATCCTTTACCAGCTGAGCCACCAGGGAAGCCTGAAAATACTGGAGTGGGAAGCCTGTTCCTCCTCCAGCAGATCTTCCTGACCCAGGAATCGAACCGGGGTCTCCTGCATTGCTGGAGGATTCTTTACCAACTGAGCTCTATACTTTTTCTGCATAGTAGCTGCACGCATTTACATCCTGCCATACACAAATACACAAATCTTAAGTGTGAAGGTCATTGATCATCTATACATTCATGTTTCCACACTCAGGTTAAGGTATGAAACATTTCTAGTCCCCCTCTGACCTAGTCTTCATAGATTATCAGTGTAAATTAGTTTTGCTTCATTCTGAATATCACATAAATAGAATCAAACAGTGTGTATAATAGTTTTTGTGTCTAGCTTGCTTCGTCCAATGCTACTACCAAGTGTGTTCATTGCACTCCATTCTGTTGAGTATACCAACACAGGAGTATATCAGAACCCTTCCGTTCTCCTGATTCATGAACATTTGTGTGTTTCCAGCGTTGGCCGTTGTGACGATCCTACTATGAACATTCCTGTACAGGTGTTTGGAGGACATACACGTTCATGTCTTTCAGTAAATTCCCATGAGTGGACCTGCTGGATCATATAGTGGTGTCTTCTTAGCTTCAAAAGATGTTGCCAGACATTTTCCAAAGTGGTTGTACCAATTTACACTCTCATCAGCAGTGTAGGAAAGTTCCATTTCTTCCACATCCTTGCCAAGGCTTGGCATCATTCCTGTGTCTTTTTAATGTACTATAGTGTTTATTCTACATCAAGTTCTAACTCATTTAAGTCCGTTATTGGTTTGCTGCTGCTGCTGCTGCTAAGTCACGTCAGTTGTGTCCGACTCTGTGCGACCCCATAGATGGCAGCCCACCAGGCTCCCCCGTCCCTGGGATTCTCCAGGCAAGAACACTGGAGTGGGTTGCCATTTCCTTCTCCAATGCATGAAAGTGAAAAGTGAAAGGGAATTCTCTCAGTCATGTCTGACTCTTAGTGACCCCACGGATTGCAGTCTACCAGGCTCCTCCGTCCATGGCATTTTCCAGGCAAGAGTACTGGAGTGGGGTGCCATTGCCTTCTCCAATTGGTTTGCTAGGACTGCTGTAACAAAAATTTATCATCTCACAGTGGTGGAGGCTAGAAATCCTGCTTGGCTGTAAAGGAAGGACCCATCCCAGGCCCGTCTCCCTGGCCTCGTTGATGGCCTCATAGATGGCCCTCTTCTGCCTGAGTCTTTTATTCATTTTCTTTTTTTTAGGAGGGGGCTGTGTTGCATCTTAGTTGTGTCATGTGAGATCTTTCGCTGTGGCTCGTGGAGTCTTTAGTTGTAGCTCGAGGACTCAGTAGTTTCAGCGTGTAGGCTTAGTTGCTCCAAGGCATGTGGGATCTTAGTCCTCTGACCAGGAATCGAACCCGTGTCCCTTGCATTGCTACGCAGATTCTTCACCAGTGGATCATGAGGAAAGTCCCTTTCTGTGTCTTTTCACGTCATCTTCCCTTTGTGCATATCCCTGTATTCAAATTCCTCCTTCATAGAAGAACACCATTCAGGGCCCACTTTCGTGACCTCATTTTAACTTAATTAAAATGTAGAGACTGTAGAGACCTTTTCTCCAACTAAGATCACATTCAGAGGCACTGGGATAGGACTTCAATGTTATGAATTTCGGGGGAAGACAGTTCAACCCATAACTTTTCATTTGTTGTTCCGTCCCTCGGTCGGGTCTGACTCTTTGCAACCCCATGGACTGCACCCACCAGGCTTCCCTGTCCTTCACTATCTCTCGGAGTTTGCTCAGACTCATGTCCACTGAGTCGATGATGCCAGCCAACCATCTCATCCTCTGCCACCTACTTCTCCTCTTGCTCTCCATCTTTCCCAGCATGAAGGTCTTTGCCAGTGAGTCGGCTCTTTGCATCAAGTGGCCAAAGCATTAGAGCTTCAGTTTCAACATTAGTCCTTCCAATGAATATTCAGGACTGGTTTCCTTTAGGATGGACTGGTTTGATCTCCTTGCAGTCCAAGGGACTCTCAAGAGTCTTTTCCAGCACCACAGTTCAAAAGCATCAGTTCTTCAGTGCTCAGCTATAATTCTTTATAGGTGAATATTATTGTTCTCATTCTATAGATGAGAATATATGGTAAGACCCTACAATTCTGCTGAGGGGAAGAGTTGGGATTTGAACCCTGGAGTCTGATTCTCAGCCCAACTTCTCAACCACTGCACTATATAACCTCACTCACCCAGTGAGAAACCCAGACTCTTCCTCCTCTGCCCCTTACCCAGAAGCTTGGTGGATCCACAAAGGATCCCCCTGTGTTTCTCTCTGTCACTTCTTGCTCGGATTTCCTGCCTCTGCTGAATTCTTTTTCTCCTCAGTGTTCCTTTAAACATTTTTTTCTAATTTTTCATTCAATTTCTATCAGAGTTATACATCCATAGCTTGGAGAGTCAAATACAGACTTTTAAAAGTATTGATTTGTTTGGCTGCACCGGGTCTTAGCTCTTCATGACATGGGGTCTTCGATCTTTGTGGTGGCATGCAACGCTCAGTTGCGGCCTGTGGGCTCAGCAGTTGTGGCTCCCAGGCTTATTAGTTGCCCGGCAGCACGTGGGATCTTGCCAGGTCAGGGATCGATTCTGTGTCTCCTGAGTGAGCAGCCCATCCTTATACACTGCACCACCAGGGAAGTCCCTGTAGTATCCGACTTCATAATGGTTCAAAGTTGCAGTGTCTTGTCTTGCTTTTCTGATGACATTAATGATAGTTGCTGAGTTTTGGTTTTTTAACATTTTCTCTCTGTATGATGATTCCTCCAAATTCCCCCTCCTATTTGTTTATTTGGCCGTGTGGCATGGCTTATGAGAGCTTAGTTCCCTGACTCGGGATTGAACCTGGGCCCTCTGAAGTGGACGCATGGAGTCCTAACCATTGGACTGCCAGGGGAGTCCCTCTTTCTGTCTTTAATTTTGTTAGAGGCTTTATCTGGTGTCTAGTAACCTCTGGTAGTCAGTTCATATTTGGGAGTAGGCATCCAAAACTCTGGAAGCGGTGCACCTGTGAGCACATGAGCAGGGTTTTAACTATAGACTTCACTGTGGGCTGGGCTGTCTGGACCATTTGTAGGGGGATCCCCAAGGTCAGTATTTTTTGGTCTTTCTTCCTGTCTCTCTCTCTCTCTCTCTCTATATATATATATGAATGCATGTGTGCGTGCTAAGTCGCTTCACTCCTGTCCAACTCTTGGCGACCCCAATGGACTGTAGCCCACTAGGCTGTTCTGTCCATAGCATTCTCCAGGCAAGAACACGGGAGTGCATTGCCATTTCCCTCTCCAGGGAATCTTCCCGACCCAGGAGTCGAACCCGTGTCTTTTATGTCTCCTGCATTGGCAGGTGGGTTCTTTACCACTGGTGCCACCTGGGAAGCCCCTATATATATATGAATATGTACATGTATATGTGTACATACTATATATATGCTTTTAATATAGAGAGGACCAAGAAAGAAACCAAATAATGAGTTACAATGCTTCTGACAAGATACCCCTAATGATATAAAAGTTAAAAGGCACTTGTCCATTCATTCATTCATTCATCCAGTAAATGTTTATTAAGGTCTTCTTTTGGGAAACCAGTGGCTCAGCAGTAAAGAATCTGCATGCATTGCAAAAGATGCGGATTCGATCCCTGGTGGGAAGATCCTGTGGAGAAGGAAATGGCTACCTATTTCAGTATTCTTGCTGGGAAAATCCCCTGGACAGAGGAGCCTGACGGGCTATAGCCTGTGGGGTGAGCACACATAAAGATATAAGATAGAACAGTCTTTTCGCACCAGGCACCGGGCTAGGCACTCAGGGTATAGCAGTGAGCAAATCGAAGTCTCTGCTCTCCTGGAGCTTCCATTCTAGTCTGGACGCCAGACGTACACGTGTGTAGAGCAGCGCTTTCCTAGAGCCCTTTCTGTGATGATGGAAACGTGCTAAACCTGGGCAGTCCAATATGGTAGCCAACAGCTCTTGATCACTGGAGGTGTAGTTGGTGTGACTTCAGAATTGTAAAGTTTAATTAAAATTGGGGTTCAAAAAATAATAAAATAAAATTGGGGTTCAAATAGCCACCGCTGTGGACAACACTAGAAAATTCCATCCTTACAGAGAGGTTCAAGGGCATTGGCAGCCTTGCGTGGCTTTGCCTGGCTCACACACCAAATGTGTGCTTGCCCTACTGCTGAGGGCAAGCAACCTCACTGGGAGAGAAAGGAACTGCATTTCTTAAAAAGAAATAAAGAAACACAGCTTCTCCTCCCAATCAGTTCTGGAAGCCTAGCCCATGAGAAAGGTTCAATTTCTCACTCACATTAGAAGGGCCAAAAAGGAAACATCAAGTCTCCATTCCCTAAAGGAAGCATTATTTTTCATTTTTTTTCCAGATCAATTAAACCATGTACGCACACACCTCTTTATACATTGCTCACTAAAAGTACACACTGTTCTCTTGCTTTGGCTGTGGAGGAAAGCCTGTTTGCATTTTTTCCCTATTAACTAAATCTTACCTCTTAGCTCCAGGGACTGGCACCCAGAATGCTGGTCCTGAACCAGTCTGAATTCATTCATTTGGCTCCTCTTTTTTTTTCAAATTTAAAAAAATATTTATTTATTTTTGTCTTTAAGGCATATGGGATCGTAGTTCCCCAGCCAGGGACCGAACCCATATCCCCTGCATTGGACGGAGGATTCTTAACCAGTACACCACCAGTTGTTGTTCAGTCGCTCAGTCATGTCCCACTCTGCGACCTCATGAACTACAACACACCAGGTTTCCCTGTCCTTCACCATCTCCCGGAGTTTACTCAGACTCATGTCCATAAAGCCGGTGATGCCATCCAACCATCTCATCCTCTGCCGCCCTCTTCTCCTTTTGCCTTCAATCTTTCCCAGCATTCGGGTCTTTTGCAATGAGTTGGCTCTTTGCATCAGGTGGCCAAAGTATTGGAGCTTCAACTTCAGCATCAGTCCTTCCAATGAATATTCAGGGTTGATTTCTTTTAAAATTGACTGGTTTGATCTCCTTGCAGTCCAAGGGACTCTCAAGAGTCTTCTCCAGCACCACAATTTGGAAGTACCAGTTTTTCGGTGTTCAGCCTTCTTTATGGTCCAGCTCTCACATTTGTACATGACTACTGGAAAAACCATAGCTTTGATTATACGGACCTTTCAAGCCCCTGTGCCACAAGGCTGTGATCCATGAAGGGGAAATTTGAACTAGCTAACATTAAATACCATTTGGGACTTCCCTGGTGGTCCAGTGGTTAAGACTCCATGCTTCCATTGCAGCGGGGGCAGGTGTGATCCCGGGTTGGGGAACTAAGATCCCGCACGCTGCAGCAACCAAAACTAAATAAATAAATACCATTTAAAGTTCCACCCCTCTGTTGTACTGGTCACATTTCAAGTGCTCCGGAGCCACAGGGGGCTGGTGGCAGCCATGTTGGACAGTGCAGATGGGACATTTCCAGCATCCCAGAATGTTCTTTTGGACAGTGTTAGACTAGACAAAACAGATTCCTCTTTCTGAGAACTAATCTGGTGTCTACAGTTAAGATGACCAAAATTTCACCCCAGGAAATAACTATGGAACTCTGTTCTATCTAGGATACCGGGACTAGATTTTTTTTTTTCTCCTTAAGACACCCTGGACATCTTCATAGGTCAGATTGAGAGCAGTTATCTTATGTTGCAGGATAGTTACATGGTGTGTAATCCACAGAAGTTTGCATTCTTTTATCATTCTTTCATTTATCCCACAAATATAACCGCCACCTTGTTTGTGTCAGGAACTGCTGGGTCACAGCCTGGAATGTGATGGGTCTTGGACTCTATCCTAGAGGCTCTTGCAGTCTGGTAGGAGAGGCTGAGATTAATCAGATCATCACAGAAGTAAGGTGGGCAGGAAGTGACGTGCGGCAAGTGCCACAACGTATTCATCTCTGAGAACTACTAACTCAGAATCTGTGCTTGTCTTCCCACCAAATTGTAGAAATCAGGGCCTACAGGGAGAACCCAAGCAAATTAAGACACGTGTCTGGGCCTGCGTTTCCTGGTCTGAATAACGGAGATGATGGTTTCTACCTCACAGGAATGCTGACAGAATTGAGTTATTATAGTAGCTAGAAGAACGCGTGGCACAACAGAAGTCATCACTAACATTATTATTATTTGTATGATTCTCCTTTCTGAGCTTCAGCCCTCCTCTTTAAAATGGAGGAGTAGGGAACTTCCCTGCTGGTCCAGTGACTAGGACTCCAGGCTCCCAATGCAGGGGGCCCGGGTCAGGGAACTAGATCCAACTCGTTCCCTACTAGTGCAGGACGAGGATTGAGGGCAGGAGGAGAACAAGGTGACAGAGAATGAGATGGTTGGATGGCATCATCGATTCAATGGACATGAGTTTGAGCACACTCTGGGAGATGGTGAAGGACAGGGAAGCCTGGCGTGCTGCAGTCCATGAGGTTGCAAAGGGTCAGATACAACTGAGTGACAACAACAAAGACCCAGCGCAGTCAAATAAATAAATTTTAAATAAATACAATTTTAAAATAAAGAAATAAAACAGAGGAGTACGCAGGACCTTCTTTTGGAAGGTTCCAGTAGAGACTGAACAAGTAGTTATTTCATTAACACTCACAGCTAACATTTCTCCAGCACTTGCTTTGCTCCCAGGGCTATCTGTGCGACAACCTTGGAAGGGAGAGTGTTGCTGCTGTCCCCATTGGACAGATGTTTAAACTGAGGCACAAAAAGGTGCAGTGGCTTGCTGAGGAGTTCACCACCAGTTAGGATCTGGAGCAGTTGGAGGTTAGGAGTTAGCGGGGCTCTGGGTTGGCCATCTAGGCATCTGGGTGGGACTGACTCTGCCTTTCATGCCCCTCCCCGCAGGAAGCTGGACGCCTTCATCTATGACGCGGCTGTGCTCAACTACATGGCCCGCAAAGATGAGGGCTGCAAGCTCGTCACCATCGGCTCGGGCAAGGTCTTTGCCACCACGGGCTATGGCATCGCCTTGCACAAGGGTTCCCGCTGGAAGCGGCCCATTGACCTGGCACTGCTGCAGTTCCTGGGGGATGGTGCGGCTGCACGCAGAGATGCCTGGGGGGTGGGGTGGGGGGCGGGGGCAGGGGAGGGAAAGTGGAGGAGGGGAGGGAAAGACCCCTGGGTCATGGGGAAAGGTGGTGGGGGGAAGGGTCTGAGGGCCTAGACTTTCATATCAGAGAAGAGGATCCTCAGAGGGTGCCCATGGAAGGTGACAGCCCACCCGCCTGTCCCCAGATGAGATCGAGATGCTGGAACGGCTGTGGCTCTCGGGAATCTGCCACAATGACAAGATCGAGGTGATGAGCAGCAAGCTGGACATTGACAACATGGCGGGCGTCTTCTACATGCTCCTGGTGGCCATGGGCCTCTCCCTGCTGGTCTTCGCTTGGGAGCACCTGGTGTATTGGCGCCTGCGGCATTGCCTGGGGCCCACCCACCGCATGGATTTCCTGCTGGCCTTCTCCAGGGTACGGGGGAGAGAGGGGGGCGGAGGGGGAGAGAAAGGAAGAAACTGGCAGGGATGGCGAGAAGTGGAAGGCAGCTAGGGAGGTCGGGTGCGGGAGAGGAGGGAGGGTCGGAGGGAAGGCAGGTGGTCCCCAGCATCCCGCGCTGACCCTGCTCCTCCCGCGGCCCCTACAGGGAATGTACAGTTGCTGCAGCGCAGAGGCTGCGCCGCCGCCCGCCAAACCCCCGCCGCCGCCGCAGCCGCTGCCCAGCCCCGCATACCCGGCGGCGAGGCCCCCGCCTGGCCCAGCGCCCTTCGTGCCGCGCGAGCGCGCAGCCGTGGATCGCTGGCGCCGCCCCAAAGGTGCGGGGCCGCCCGGCGGCGCGGGCTTAGCAGACGGCTTCCACCGCTACTACGGCCCCATCGAGCCACAGGGCCTGGGCGTGGGCGAGGCGCGCGCGGCGCCCAGGGGCGCGACTGGGCGCCCGCTGTCTCCACCGACCACGCAGCCGCCACAGAAGCCGCCGCCCTCCTACTTCGCCATCGTGCGCGACAAAGAGCCGGCCGAGCCCCCCGCCGGCGCCTTCCCCGGCTTCCCGTCGCCACCCGCGCCCCCTGCCGCCGCGGCCACCGCCGTCGGGCCGCCGCTTTGCCGCCTGGCCTTCGAGGACGAGAGCCCTCCGGCGCCCACGCGCTGGCCGCGCTCCGACCCTGAGAGCCAGCCTCTGCTGGGTCCCGGCGCTGGGGGCGCGGGCGGCGCGGGGGCCGCGGGCGCTGGAGCCCAGGCCGCGCCTCCCCCGTGCCGCGCCGCGCCGCCCCCCTGCCCTTACCTTGACCTCGAGCCGTCGCCGTCGGACTCGGAGGACTCGGAGAGCCTGGGCGGCGCGTCGCTGGGCGGCCTAGAGCCCTGGTGGTTCGCCGACTTCCCCTACCCATATGCCGAGCGCCTCGGGCCGCCGCCGGGCCGCTACTGGTCGGTCGACAAGCTCGGGGGCTGGCGCGCCGGCAGCTGGGACTATCTGCCCCCGCGCAGCGGCCCCGCCGCCTGGCACTGTCGCCACTGCGCCAGCCTGGAGCTGCTGCCGCCGCCGCGCCATCTCAGCTGCTCGCACGACGGCCTGGACGGCGGCTGGTGGGCGCCGCCGCCCCCGCCCTGGGCCGCGGGGCCCCCGCACCGGCGCCGGGCCCGCTGCGGGTGCCCGCGGCCGCACCCTCACCGGCCGCGGGCCTCACACCGCGCGCCCGCCGCCGCGCCGCACCACCACCGGCACCGGCGCGCCGCCGGGGGCTGGGACCTCCCGCCGCCCGCGCCCACCTCGCGATCGCTCGAGGACCTCAGCTCGTGTCCCCGCGCCGCCCCCGCGCGCAGGCTAACCGGGCCCTCCCGCCACGCGCGCCGGTGCCCGCACGCCGCTCACTGGGGGCCGCAGCTGCCCGCCGCGCCCCACCGGAGACACCGGGGCGGGGACCTGGGTACCCGCCGGGGCTCGGCACACTTCTCCAGCCTCGAGTCCGAGGTATGACGCGGCCTGGGAGGCCCCGCCGCCCCCTTGGTCAGCGCAGGCCACAGCCCGAGGGGGCACGCGGGGTGGACAGGACCCGCGAGGGTTGGAAATGAAGAAAATAGAACTGGCCGGACCCCGCCTGGAGCAGCGTCCTGCGCCCCTCGCTATGGGGGGCACTTCAAACCGGAGGGGATTTGGTCCCTCAAATCTCACCCAGCCTGGGAGCAAGGGGGCAGGGGTCTCAGAGCCCACTGGACTTTTTTTTTTAACCCGACAAGGGCTTTTTAACGTCACCAGATGGGGCGGGAGGTGGCGGGGTCACGCCACGCCCGCGTCCCACCCCCACGCCCGGGGCCGTGGCCCCCACATCACTGTGCAGCTCCCCGGCCCCCCAGGCACGCCTCCGGGGAAGCCCGTTTTTAACCTTTCATCCATTGGGACTCGAAACTGTGAGACGCGTTAGCCAAACTGTGACCCCAGACCTTGGCCCCGCCACACAGAAACCCCTGACCCCAGACTGTGACTTCCGACCCCTGAAAATGGTCATCCGACCCCAGACTGTGACCCCTGACCCCAAACTGTGACCCGAGCCCCAGACTGTGCCCCGACCAGACTGTGACCCTCGACGTCAAACCGTGACACCCCCTTCTCCTTTTCCGCCCTCTGTAGCTTTCCCCTCTTTTGTCCTAGGACACGCCCCCCAACGAAGCCCCGCCTCCACTGTCCCAGCATTGATCCCAACCTCCATCAAGCCAAAACTTCCCACGACCAGCCCCAGGTGCCACCGGCCATATCCTCTCCAAATCCAACCCTTTCAGTAAAGACACAGCAGACCCCCCCAACCTGCCCCCAAACCTCCACCTCCCAGATCTCCAGCCGGGTCTGGAGCTGGGTCGTGGAAGGGAGGAGTCTGGGAGTCCACACTCACTACCAACCTCTTTTCCCTCTCTCCTGTACCACATTGCAGTGTTTGGAATAAACCATGTTTTTATGCCTCCTCAAGCCCAATGTGAGTACCGTGTCTTTCTCTTAGCCCCCTTCAAACTTCTGTGGAGGAAACAGAAAGCGAGAAAAGTCCTACAGAGGAAGAGGGGGCAGAAAGAGAATTTCAGCAAGAACAGAGATTCTGGAGGGAGGTGGCTAATAAAGACCCAGAAAAAAGTGCTGAGAAAAGACCCTAAGAAGAGAAGGGCAGAGAGAATTCCCTGACGGTCAGTGGTTAGGACTTTGCCTTTCCACTGCAAGGGTTTGAACCCTGGTTGGGGAACTAAGATCCCACAAACTACCCAGCTAGGCCAAAAAAGCTGGGGTGGGCTGAGAAGGGGTGGGGGCAGAAGGAGAAGAGGGGTCAGAGAACTCAAGAAAGATCTGGATCATAACATTTTAGGATCAGTCTAGGGTACCATTCCTATGGCAACAAGCAATGAGGCTTGCTAGGTTCTTAATATCATGTTCATGCAAGGGAGGTGAGTGTCTATTATATCCTAGCCCATTCACATATCTTGAATTCTGTTAATTTCACCAATGAGAATCTATTTCTAACATTTCATTATGCCAATTAGCCAAATCTCTGGTGTTGATGGGCAATGAAAAGAGCGGAAGCTGCCTCTAGAGAGTGGACTTTCTGATTAAGTGTTTGCTGACCAGGGCTTCACCGTGAACACCTGGTTAGGCAACTGACTACCCCTAGAGGGTAGATCCAACGAACTAATTTATACATAATCATCCTGCCTACACTTAAGCATTTTGAAGTAAATTAAAGCCTTCATAACAAGGAGGGGGAAAGAAATCGGCTTTATAGATCCTCAGGGAGCAGAAACCTAGTCTCCTTGCCAGTAAAAGCTCTTATGTGCATACACGAATAATTAATTAAGTAAGAAAGCATTGGGAGTCAAAGGTGGAAGATGGAATCTGGGTCTGGAGTGCCTGTATAGTTGATGGGGCAAACCGGCCTCCTGCAGAACTACAACTCCCAGGAGGCCTTGCCGCCGCTCTGCGGAAGAGCGCCCCAAAGTCACGGGAAGGGAACAGTTGCCTCGGATCTACAGGCCTTGGTAGCCAAGCCAGGATGCTGTTTTCTTAGTTCTTCGCCCTCTTCCCATCGCCCTAATTGGTGAACCAGGAGGTTTCCAAGGTAACCGCGCAGTAGGGCGGATCCTCCTAGGAAGGGAAAACGCAACCCAGAAGTGACGCTATTACCTTGCGCCAGCGGCGAGAGGCTCCGAAGATGGCGGCGCGCAAGGGTCGTCGGCGCACGTGTGAACCTGGGGAGTCTATGGAGACCGAATCCCAAGAAACAGGGTCCAAGGGCCAGGCTCAGGTCTACCTACCTGGCCGGGGACCGCCGCTGCGCGAAGGAGAGGAGCTGGTCATGGACGAGGAGGCCTACGTGCTGTACCACCGAGCACAGACTGGTAGGGCTGGGCACCCGGCATCTTGGGTCCTCACGAAGGAAGAGACTGGAATCTTGGGTCCGCAGGGGAGCTGATCCTGAATCTTTAACTTAAGAGGCTGTTTGAAAGAGAAATTAGGATTTAAGAGGATTGGCATCACACTCAAGAGGGCCGAGAACCCGCTGTCCAATCCTAATTTTCCCATCCCTCCTTCCATTCCCAGGCGCCCCCTGTCTCAGCTTCGACATAGTCCGGGATCACCTGGGAGACAACCGGACTGAGCTTCCTCTTACTCTTTACCTGTGTGCTGGGACGCAGGCCGAGAGCGCCCAAAGCAACAGGTAAGAACTGAGGCTTTACAGCGCTAGGGGTGTCTGAGCCTCCAGCTTCCTCTTCCTCAGGACCTAGAAGTCGGGGTTTCCAGCCTCCTTCCTAAGGATCCCGCCATCCGGTGCCAAATTCCTCCCACACCTTCCCCAGATTGATGATGCTTCGGATGCACAATCTGCATGGGACAAAGCCCCCACCACCCGAGGGCAGCGACGACGAGGAGGAGGAGGATGACGAAGAGGATGAAGAAGAGCGGAAGCCTCAGCTGGAGCTGGCTATGGTGCCCCACTATGGAGGCATCAACAGAGTTCGGGTAAATGCAGCCCCAGGAGCCTGCCCTGTGTACTCTGGAGCACACCACCCCCCACGTCCAATGCCCTTCAGCTTTAAGAAGAGCACTTGGCACATAGTTTTTTTAACTACTTATGTGTTAATTGTGATTGTTGTCACTATGTTCTAGATGCCATGGGGATGTTTTTTAAAAAGGTTCCTTTCTCTTCTGTAGAATGGTGAGAGTTACCAAACTTACTTGGTGGGGCTGATGTGAAGATAAATGGAATAGCCAGTACCCTTATTTCAATAACTGAAATATGGTGATTTCTGGGGTCTAGAAACAGCACTTGGCAGTAACATGAGATCTATGTGTTTTCTGTTATTGCTCAGGGAGTGTCCTGGGCTGTGGGGTCACTTTTGTGATTCGGAGTTATAGCTCCTTCTAATCAGGTTGATGTGAGAATTGAACTAGATGCTCTATGCAATAGTGCTTGGAGCAGTGCTTAGCCCATAGTTTTTGAGAAGTGTTTCCGTTGAGTTATTACTATGTTTCATATACT
Source organism: Bos mutus (assembly GCF_027580195.1). Taxonomy (NCBI): domain Eukaryota; kingdom Metazoa; phylum Chordata; class Mammalia; order Artiodactyla; family Bovidae; genus Bos; species Bos mutus. The sequence continues at coordinate 7,770,532 of NC_091634.1, read as the reverse complement.
GCTTTAGACCTGGGGAGTTAACAGGGAGCAAAAGGTCTCTGGCTCCATGAAACTTACATGCCAGGGGGACAGGGGATAAGAAACTAAGCATATGTGTAATGTCCAAAGGTTCTAAGTGTTGTAGAGAAAAATAAAGCAAGGTAAGGGAGTTAGGGTCTTCTGGAACGGGCTTGCTATTTTATTTATTTAGTTAGTTTTTTAGCTGTAATGGGTCTTTGTTGGTGCACTCTGGCTTTCTCTAGTTGCAGCAAGCAGAGACTACTCTTCATTTCAATGCTCGGGCTTCTCATTGGCGGTGTCTCCTGTTGCGGAGCACAGGCTCTGTGGTGCAAGGGCTTCAGTAGTTACATCGAGTGGGGTCAGCAGCTGACGCTGTCAGGCTCTACAGCACTGGCTTAGGAGCTGTGGAGCACGGGCTTAGTTGCCCTGAGGCATGTGGGATCTTCCCAGACCAGGGATCGGAACAGTGTCCCTTGCACTGCAAAGGCAGATTCCAGAAGCCCCTGGGGTTGCTAGTTTAAACAGTGTGGTCAAGGGAGCATTCACTGATAAGGTGCCCTTTGAACAGAGAGCCACAGAAAGTGAGGGAGTGAAGCAAGGATATCTGTGAGAAGAGGTTTCCCAGCAAGGGACTAAGGAGTGCAAAGGCCCTGGGGCAAACTGATTGAGGAGTTTTGAGGGAAGTTGGGGAGAACAGTGCTGAATGGATGAGGGGGAGGGTGACAGGGTTTGGTGGGTGGGCACCGAGGAGACAGATTGTTTAGGGCTTTGTGGGCCATTGTAAGGACTTGGCTTTTATGTGGGGAGAAACTGGGAGTCACTGGAGGGTTTAGAGCAAAGAGTGGATGGGATCTGACTTGTGTTTTAAAGGGATCCCTCTGTGTGCTGTATTGAGAATAGACTGCAGGGAGGCCAGGGCAGAAGGACAGGGTCCTGTGAGGGGCCAGGACAGGAATGCAGGGAAGGGTGACTTCAGTAGTAGCCTGAGTGATGACAGCAGAGCTACCGAGAAAGGGTTGGAAGTGGTGGCGTTTTGGGTGGAAGCGAGGCATAGTGTGAGGAAGGAGAGGCAAGTAGTGAGCCAAGGTGGCGACCTCCAGGGAGGGGTAGGTGGCAGTGGGCAATTAGGAACTTGGCTTTGGCCTTGGGGCGTCTATAAACAGTCAGTTTGATGTGAGCCTGGAGTTGAGAGAGGTCAGGGCTAGGGGCTACTGGAAACCTTGAGGCTGAACAGGATCTCCTAGTGAGCAAAGGTACACAGGCAGAGAGATCCAGAGACTGGGGCCTGGGACCTGCCTAGACTTAAACAGTTCCAGAGACCAGGAGTCTGAACAGATTTCCGGGGGCTCAATTCTTGGGAGTTCAGGAGTTCTGTCATCCCTCCGCCATCATCTGTACCACAGTGGGGGGAGTTGTCCTGGAGACCAAGTTGGTCTTCATGTTGTAAGCCTATTCTCGCAAAGGTTTCTGGGAGTTGAAGTCCCAGGCCTGGGTGGGAGGCAGCTCTGGTTCTCAGGGATGAAAGGGCTGTTGTCGTCACGCTGTGCCTCCTGTCCTGCTCACCTCCCCTCCCCTCCTCCCTACCCTGCAGGTGTCGTGGCTGGGTGAGGAGCCGGTGGCTGGGGTGTGGTCAGAGAAGGGCCAGGTGGAAGTGTTTGTGCTGCGGCGACTCCTGCAAGTGGTGGATGACCCCCAAGCCCTGGCCACCTTCCTCCGGGATGAGCAGACCCGTGTGAAGCCCATCTTCGCCTTCTCTGGCCACATGGGCGAGGGCTTTGCCCTTGACTGGTCCCCTCGCGTGCCCGGTGAGTTCTGGGGGTGGGTGGGAATGGGATCTGGTGAGCCACAGCTGGCTGAGTGTGACGAGGTCAAGAGTCCCGACTGCCTTTCCCAGGGCGCCTGCTGACCGGTGACTGTCAGAAGAACATCCACCTCTGGACACCAACGGACGGGGCCTCCTGGCACGTGGACCAGCGGCCATTCGTGGGCCACACACGCTCCGTGGAGGACCTGCAGTGGTCCCCAACCGAGGACACAGTAAGGAAGGGCTGGGGGTCTGGACTCCAGGGTCTTGGGGGGAAGGAGGGGGCCGGGGGCAGGTCCAAGTGATGGCGTGGGGCGGGAGGGGCCGACCCACCACTGGTCCCCGGTCTCCAGGGTAGAGCGGGGGTCCACTGGGGTCCCTCCGACTCTGCCCCGTCCAGGTGTTTGCCTCCTGCTCAGCTGACGCCTCCATCCGCATCTGGGACATCCGGGCAGCCCCCAGCAAGGCCTGCATGCTCACCACCGCCACCGCCCACGACGGGGACGTCAACGTCATCAACTGGAGCCACCGGGAGCCCTTCCTGCTCAGCGGCGGGGACGATGGAGCCCTCAAGGTCTGGGACCTGCGGCAGTTCAAGGTACCGTCCCAGCCGGACCCCTGGGGCGGAAAGAGCTCCCAGCGGCCACTAGGATTTGTGGGTTTTCCCTTCTGAGATGGCTTATACGCCAGAGCTGGCAAGGCCCTGCCATCAGAACTGGGATCCCATCAGAACTGGGATACTGATGAGGAAACAGGGTCAGGAAGGCTTGGGGCTGCTGTGGGGTTGTTCCCTCTACTATCTGGAGAGCTGACTGGAGGAACAGGGCTGGGCCGAGCAGAGACTACAACTCCCATCTGCCCGAGGGGAGCCGTGCACCGGCCATGCTGCCTAGGCTCAAGGGCTCAGGGATTGTAGGTGGATTTCATAGGGTCAGCTGAGAACAGAGCTCAGCTTAGTCATGCTGGGAGCAGGCGTGGAGGCCCAGAGGGATGGGAAGAGATAGGATGTAATCGCCAGCTTTGTGGTGACTCTGCGGAGCTGAGAGGAGCTCCGGGCCTTCCCCTGGACAAAGCCATGACTCCATACACCTCGGGCCTTCCCAGGATCGTCTTTTTACTCCCCCTCCAGTGTAATGAGTTCTACAGAATCAGCCCTGGGGAAGCTTCTTGACGTGGATTCCAGCCCCCTTCCCCCTCCCAGGCAGGTGCATGGACAGGTGGATCGCAGGGCCACGTTGAAACGTTGGAACCACCCCTCCAAGTTAGAGACATGCCGATCCCCCCCAGCAGCTGTGCTTTTAGTAAAAGTGCTTTTCTTTGCATCTGCTCTCTCTCGAGCCTGGGAGTCGTGCCTGTGCCCCCATTAAGGATTTCTAGAATCACTGGGGAGAGCACTTAGAAAACCCAGCCTTCTGGGCGGGGGAGGTGGGGGAACATTTTAATTTTTTTTAATTTACTTTTAAAAATTTGTTTCAAAGACCCAATTTTATTTATTTATTTTGGCTGCATGTCATGTGGGATCTTAGTTCTCCAGCCAAACAGGGTTTGAACTGGCTCCCCTTGTATTGGAAGCGCAGAGTCTTAACCACCAGGGAGTCCCCTACACCTTCCTTTTACAGGGAAGGAGGCGGAAGCAGGCCCAGGTAGGAGCAGGGGTTGGGGAGTTGTGACCTGGAGCTGGGAGGGGCTTCTTTGCAGGTGAAGCCACAACTCCCAGTCCCTGGGGCACTACCCCTTTATTATCAGCTGTACTCTGCCCTCCATCCCTTTCAGAGACCCTGGGTCTTTGGAGGCTGGAGGGGTGAAGGTCTGGCTGAACCCTAAGGCTGGAGAGGGGTAGGGGGCTCTGCCTGGGTCACCCCTGGAGTCAGGCTGAGGGACTCAGACACCCTGACTCCCATCTTCCCATAGTCTGGCTCCCCAGTGGCCACCTTCAAGCAGCACGTGGCCCCCGTGACCTCCGTCGAGTGGCACCCCCAGGACAGTGGGGTCTTTGCAGCCTCGGGTGCGGACAACCAGATTACACAGTGGGACCTGGCCGTGGAGCGGGACCCCGAGGCCGGTGACGCAGAGACGGACCCGGGGCTGGCGGACCTCCCCCAGCAGCTGCTGTTCGTGCACCAGGGCGAAACAGACCTGAAGGAGCTGCACTGGCACCCGCAGTGCCCCGGGGTGCTGGTCAGCACCGCCCTGTCGGGCTTCACTGTCTTCCGCACCATCAGCGTCTGAGCTTGGTCTGGCCGAGTCTGTCTGGTCCTCCACTTACTTGGAACTGAAGTTGAAGTTCATCGTTTCCCTGGAAGGGACTCATTCAGATCTGCTGGCCAGCGCCTCTCCAAAAGGACTTGGTTTGGCCTTTGGCCACCATGATGGATTCTGTTTGACTTACTGTTCTTTGCAAGGACTTGGTTTGGTCCAGTGCCCCTCTTGCTAAGAGAGGCGGTTTGACTCATGGCTCTAAAAATAAGACTCGGTTTGCTCCCCTTGATTCCTCCAGCCGAAGCACTTGGGTTGACCCATGGCCCTGTAAAACCACTGCAGTTGCCTCCAGTGAACCCTCTGACCCAAAGACTTGGGTCAACCCAGTGAGCCCCACCTGTCAGAAGAGTCCATGAGCCCATTTCCCAGATGGGCCTGGTGTGGCCTGTGTTGCTGTGGGTATTTTGTCAGCTGCAGGCCCTAGGCTTGACTCTTTGATCTCTCTGCCACTGGTCTCCCTCAGGGAACTCAAGTGCCTTAGAGTGGCTGGACCAAATTTGAGGTGTGGGTTCCTCCAGCAGAATTTGGTGTGGCCCTTGTCTTTCTGCCAGCTGGGTTTGACTGGGTGGAGCCTTCTCCCCTCCTCCCAGAGACAGGCATTGTGCAGGGGGGAATTCAGGAGCTCTTGAGGGGCAATAAAGAACCAGAATGGAGCCTGAATTGTGGAGGCTGGTCCTTCTGGCGGCAGTCTCATGAGGAAACGAGGAGGAGGGAGGGTTTGGCACCTGGCTGTCCTTGGACTGCTGGGTCCAGCCCTCAGCCCATTGGCGCTCTCTGGTTCTGCCTCTCCTAAATTTTATTCCATCTGGAATGCACCCCAGGTCTCTTGGTGGGGAAGAGTCATCTCATGTGTACCCCCGCATGCTGAGACTTCATCTCAGGGGGAACCAGGGAGCCCCTGTCTCTCATCCTTCTGCCCCTGCCCTCGTCATCACTTTCTCCCCATTTCTTTGTTCCCTCGACTGTGTCCCCATCTTTCCGCATCTCCTGGCCCCCAGGCTCTGTCTCCGGGCCCCCTCCCCCCATGTCTCTCCTCTGCCACCGCTGTCTCCTCTCCAGCCTGCTTGGGCCGCAGCCCAGCCGTCCTGCCTGGCCATCCTCCCTGGCTCCCCCTCTGCGGCTCTGAGCTGGCCCCACCCCCTGCCCCCCCTCTCGGGCTAGGACTCCTCTGATCCGCCCGTGAGCACAGAGGTCGGGGGCCCGGGACGGGCCGCAGCACCACAGCACCCACAGAGGCCTTTCCTTGGCCCGAGCAGAGGAGCCCCCAGCAGAGGGCATGGGGGTGGGCTGCCCCACCAGGTATGTGCCTCCACGCAGACACCCTGGGCAGGGGTCCTGGCTTTGAGAGCTGGCCCCCGCCTCCCCGCACCATCTTCCTCGCTCAGACGTCTGCCCCAGCGCCCCCACCCTATCCTCCTGGGTCCTCATCCCCCAGATCTGGTGCCCCCAGCTCAGCCCATCTCCATTTTCGGCCTTATTTTCACTGCCTGCCCCCCACCCTCATCCTGCGTCTCTTCTTGTCCCATCTTCATCTCCCATCTGGTCCGTCTCTCCTTTTCCTAAGATGGGATCTCTGCTTGTCTTTGCCCGGTTGCTCCTAGTTCCGCCTGCCTCTTTTCTGTCTCCCATTCTGTCCTCTTGGGTGCCTGTGGCGGTGGGGAGGTCCTCTGTCCTTTCCTCAGGACAGCCTCTCCCTGCGCATCTCTTACCCTCTGTACTCTGGTCTGTCTGCAGTCTCCACGCTACACCCCCTCCTGGCAGTTTCTGCCCTCCAACCTGCTGTTGCTCAGGCCCCACTGGGGAGTGGGGGGAGGGTCGTGGGGGGAACAGCCAGGGTCTCACGGAGCATGTGAAAATGCTTCTATGGCGGGGGGCAGTGGGGCAGCCCCTGGGCGGGGCTTCTCAGCCCCAGATTAGACAGTGACTTTGAAACGAAGTTGACGCACCTTAAGCCCCATGTCGCCTTTATATGGAAACATTAAGCTGCTCTCCCAGGTCAGGAAGAGGCGGGGGGAGAGCTTGAGGCTCTGGATCCGCTTCCCTCGGATCCTGCTGTCGGTGATGGGAGGTGCGTGGGCCCCGAGGCAGAACCCCATCCCAGCTCTCAGGGCCATGCTGGACGCTGACGGGACCCCGCAGAGGTGAAAGGCGTCCCCACCCCCACCCCCTGCCTGCCTCTTGAAATGGACAAGATCACGTCTGTCTCTCAGGGCTGAGGGTAACAACGGGAGGATTTAGGGAAACGAGATCCTGGGTTGGAAAGGCTCAGGACTCAAACCGGCAGCCCACCCCCAGCACTTCATGGCTCTGGCCGGATCTCTGAGTCCGCTCCCCAACCTGTGAAGCGGGGTGATGATCTTGACCTCCCAGCATCCTGAGCAGCCAAGGTGAGCCCAGAGGGTGGGCTGCAGAATTCTGGGAGCTTGGCAAGGCTGGGAACCAAGGTGCTCAGGAAACAAGGGCGAGTGATGAGGTGGTCTGTGGTCCAGTCTGGCGCTCAGGCTTGGGCACCAGGAAGGCTGGATGGGAGTCCAGGGTCTGCCGTTTCTTGACTGAGAGAGCTGGGACAGGAGACGAACCTCAGTGCCTCCGTTTGCTTTCCCATCAGAAGCAGAATCCCAACACCCATCGGTGTGGGTGTGAGGAGGCCCCCACCCATCACCCCCCTCCTGCATCATGTCATCAGGTGGCCTCTGAAAGGGGACTAGTGGGTAGTGAGGACTCTGAGCAAGAGGGGGCTGCAAATGGTAACATTTGCCTGTATTCTAACCTCAGACCTGCCCTCTTCGACAGCCTCAGTTGCCGCTGCTTGGAAGAACAGTCTCTAATGCCCAGAAAGTTGAGGGTGTAAAAAGAGTTGGGGCACATCGTGGGCTGTGCACACAACCAGGTCTGCTGACTGGAGCCTCAGCTTTGCCTGTGTAGAGTGGGCCTAAGAAATGCCCATGTTGGGGGTGGAGACTGGGTGGTCACAGACAGCAGTGCAGAGCAGCGGGGTAGGGGAGTAGGTACATGTCAGTGTTGAACTTGACAGCAACTAACAACTCATTCTTCATGGAGAAAGTGCCCCCAGCAACCAGGCAAAGACAAGTAGAGATCCTTGTCAGGAGGCCCATAAGCACCCTAGAGCCTGGCACAGGGAGTTCATTGTACCTAGGTGCTTGGTAGGTGTTGATGGAACTGGGATGCAAAACGTTTAACCCCTAGCCCAGACAGGTCCCTGAAGTCCCAACACCACAGGGCCAAATGTGGTGCAGCTGCTGGAGGGCAATGCGGTCTACAGGTCCAGGCGGGCCCCTTCCCTCCTCTGCGTCCCCCTGGTTCAGCTAAGATTCCCTCACATTTCTCAGATAAGGGAACTGAAGCTCAGGAAGAAATGTGACTTGCCACCATTCATATAGCTTGTAAGTGCCTGAACTGGGATTCAGCCTAGAACTGCCTGATTCAAAAGCCCAAGTTCTTTCTTCTGGATTCCTTTTTAAGGATTTTTTTTTTTTTTTAATCCCCATTCCACAGATGAGCAACCTCAGGCTCCCAAAATTGAAGCAGGTGGTCCCAGGGCACATACTGGGTCAGCAACTGAGCCAGGATGGGAACCTGGGTCTATATAACTTGATCCTGACCTTGATAAAATCCAACATCCCCATTTTACAGCTGAGGAAACAGGTTTAGAAAGGTTTCCCCATGATCTGAAAGTCAGGGCTGAGCCTGGGTTTTATTGTGCTTGTTTTTCATAACAGTTTCATTGAAGTGTAATCCACATACCATACAATTCACACATTAAAGTGTACGATTGGGTGGTTTTTAGTATATTCAGAGTTGTGCGACCATGTTATTCAGTTGCCAAGTCGTGTCCAACTCTTTGAGACCCCATGGACTGCAGCGTGCTGCGTGGTGTGTACCCATCATTGCTATCTATTTTAGAACATTGTCATCACCCCAATAAGAAATCCCATTCCTCTGGCTATTGCTTCCCAATTGCCCCATCTCTCCAGTCCCGTACACCACTAGTCTAATTTCTCAGCTTAACAGATTTGCCCGTGCTGGGTATTTCATTTAAGTGGAAATAGGGGTCGCTGAGAGTCAGACACAACTGAGCGACTTCACTTTCATTTATCACTTTCATGCGTTGGAGAAGGAAATGGCAACCCACTCCAGTGTTCTTGCCTGGAGAATCCCAGGGACGGTGGAGCCTGGTGGGCTGCTGTCTATGGGGTCTCACAGAGTCGGACACGACTGAAGCGACTTAGCAATAGTAGCATACAATATATGGTCTTTAGTGACTAGCTTCTTTCACTTCACATGGTGTTTTCAGGGTTCATCCACATTGTAACATCTATCACTTTTTTGTCTTTTAGTTACTGGGTAGTAGTCTATTGTGTGGACAGACCACATTTTATTCATTCATTCATCAATTGATGGATATTTGGGCTGCTTCCATCTTTTGGCTGTTGTGAATAATGCGGCTGTGAATATCTGTGTACAGTGTGTGGACACTTGTTTTTAATGCCCTTGGGTAGATACTTGTGTGTGGAATTGTAACTCTCCATTTAAGGAACTGCCAGACCATTTTCCACACCAGCTGTGCAATTTTACATTCCACCAGTAACAATAGGAAGGTGCCAGTTTCTCCACATCCTTGGTAACACTTTTCTGTTTTGTTTTTTCTTGTTCTTATAGCCATCCTAAGTGAGTATGAAGTGGTAACTCATTTTGGTTTTGATTTGCATTTCCCGGATGGCATAATGATGTCAATTATCTTTTCCTATGTTTATTGACTATTTGTACAGTTGACCCTTGAACAACATGGGGGTTGGGGGTGCCAACTCTCTCCACAGTCAAAATTCCAAGTATAACGTTATTATTTATTTCTTTTATTTGCTGCATCGGGTCTCAGTTGTGTCATCCAAGATCTCTCCTCGTGGCGCAAGGCCTCCCTAGTTGTGGTGCTTATGCTTGTTGCTCTGCATCATGAGAGATCTTAGTTCCCTGACCAGGGATGGAAGCGGGTCACCTGCACTGCAATGCAGATTTTCAACTGGACCACCAGGAAAATCCCTGAGTATAAACTAGAGTTGATCCTCTATATCCATGGTTCTGAATCCAAGGATTCAACTGACCACGGAACATGTAGTACGACTCTACGATTTATTTTTAAAAATCTGCGTATAAGTGGAACCATGCAGTTCAAACCCATATTGTTCAAGGGTCAACTATATCTTTTTGGAGAAATGTCTACTCAGATCCTTTGCCCATTTTAAAATTGGGTTGTCTTTTTCTTATTGAGTTATAAGGCCTCTTTATATGTTGTGGATACAAATTTTTTAGATATGATTTGCAAATTTTTTTTCCCATTAGCAGACGGTCTTTTCACTTTCATCTTAGGGTCCTTGGAAGCACAAGAGTTTTTCATTCTGATGAAGTTCAAGTTGTCTGTCGTCTTTTTTTCCTTTTGTCGTTTGTGCCTCCTGACCTATAGGTGACCTTAGAGCTCCAGCTCATCTCTCCAAGCTGACTCCATACAGATCAGCAGTTACCATTCAGTCTTTTTTAAAATTTTTATTGCATTATAGTTGACTCACAATATTGTGTTAGTTTCAGGTATACAGCAAAGTGGTTCAGTTATATATGTATACTTTTTCTGATTCTTTTCCATTATAGGTTATTACAAGATACTGAATATAGTTCCCTGTGCTATACAGTAGGTCCTTGTTGTTTATCTCTTTTATATATAGTAGTATATATCTGTTAATCCCAAACTCCAATTTTATCCACTCCCCAACCCTCACCCCATCTCCACTCCTTTCCCTTTTGGTGACTCTAAGTCTGTTTTCTTTGTGACTGCTTAGTCTTTTATTTTATGAGTCTGGACTCTGGATCTGGGCTGCTAGCACTCAAACCCCAGCTTATTCAGCCATGACCTTGGGCAAGTTAAATGTTCTGTACCTGTTTCCTCGTCTGTAAAACGGCGATGATGTTTATGCTGCTGGAGGTTCAAATATCTAAATTCATGTGAAGTGCTCACAACACTGGCTCTAATAACTGAAGTGCTTGTTGTAACACAGTACTGCCACCACTATAGTTGTGTTGTTGTTGTTGTTGCTACACAAATGTTTCCTATAGTATTACCATCAGTGTTGTCGATTCTGTTCTGATCTTCCGCCCATTTGCCAGATGAGACTAGGGCCCAGGAAGTATGCCTGGCCTGTGAGCCCCACCCCGCCCCCATTCCTGGCACTCTTGACGTGGCTGCCCGTTTCTTGTCCCCGCAGGTTCGGGGCGCCCGCCCCCTGCTAGGCCAAGTGGAGGGGGTGTCCCCGCCCAATGGGCCTGGCCAGGGCCCTGCGCCGCCTCAGCGGCGCCCTGGAGTCTGGAGACGACAGGGCGGGCGATGAGGAGGAAGCGGGGCCGGGGCTGTGCCACAACGGGTGGGCGCCAGCGCAGTCGCCGGTGGGGCGGCGCCGCGGGCGCTTCGTCAAGAAGGACGGGCACTGCAACGTGCGCTTCGTGAACCTGGGCGGCCAGGGCGCGCGCTACCTGAGCGACCTGTTCACCACGTGCGTGGACGTGCGCTGGCGCTGGATGTGCCTGCTCTTCTCCTGCTCCTTCCTCGCTTCCTGGCTGCTCTTCGGCCTGGCCTTCTGGCTCATCGCCTCCCTGCACGGCGACCTGACTGCCCCGCCGCCGCCCGCACCCTGCTTCTCGCAGGTGGCCAGCTTCCTGGCCGCCTTCCTCTTCGCGCTGGAGACGCAGACGTCCATCGGCTACGGCGTGCGCAGCGTCACCGAGGAGTGCCCGGCCGCCGTGGCCGCCGTGGTGCTCCAGTGCATCGCCGGCTGCGTGCTAGACGCCTTCGTCGTGGGCGCCGTCATGGCCAAGATGGCCAAGCCCAAGAAGCGCAACGAGACGCTGGTCTTCAGCGAGAACGCCGTCGTGGCGCTGCGCGACCGCCGCCTCTGCCTCATGTGGCGCGTCGGCAATCTGCGCCGCAGTCATCTCGTTGAGGCCCACGTGCGGGCCCAGCTACTGCAGGTGCGAGTCGGCCCCGAGGCAGGCCACGCCCCCTGGTGGGCGGGCCCCTCCGCGAGGTCTGGGCGTGGGAGCCGCGGGGAATGGTGGGAGTTGTAGGTCTACGGAGCAAGTGTGCGTGGAGCCTGGAAGGGACTTGGACTACAATTCCCAGCAGTCTCTCGGGCAGGACACCTTCTGCCTCTCCTTGAGGGCTGAGGATGGTTCCCAAAGCTCTGTGGGAAGTGTAAACCCAAGAGAAAGGTCTCTGATCATTTCTTCCTGGAAGCCTAGACCTGAGACCAGATTTTGAGACTTAAAGAGTCCCCTGGGACTTGCCCTGCCCCCGTGGAATTGTGGGAAATGCAGGCCTGCGAGGGCCACTTCCGATCGGTAAAGACTCTAAACGACAATTCCCAAAAGGCTCTGGGGGCAGAGAAAGCGCCCACACAGGTTGGTCTGAAGAGGAGTTGTCGTTTTGCTGGTGATGTAAACCACGGCTCAGGTTTACGATCCCCAGCCAGTGTTGTAAAGAGAGGGGACTGTGACGGAGGTCAGGCTCCTACGGGCTTGTGGGAGATGCAGGCCTGAGGATGGGGTGCTACTCACACCCGCAGAGCCAGGGAAGACAATTCTCTGTGGCCTCTGGGTGTGTGGTCCTGCAGCATTTGTGGGAGCCTTCATTTTCCACCTCAGGGGCCCAGACTTTCCCACCAGCCTCCTGCTCAGAGAAGTACAGGGCAGGGGGTTGGGAAACTCTAATGTTAGCGTCTCTGCTGCTAAGTCGCTTCAGTCGTGTCCGACTCCGTGTGACCCCAGAGACGGCAGCCCACCAGGCTCCCCCGTCCCTGGGATTCTCCAGGCAAGAACACTGGAGTGGGTTGCCATTTCTCAGCAAAAAACAAAAACAAAACTACAATTCCCATTGGCCCCTGGGGCAATGGCTCCCTCTGGCACCCTAATAAAAGAGCCTTAGTGTTTCTAGAATTGTAGTCAAACTGCCCAAACAAATTCTGGGGTAGTAGCAGCTCCTGCCCCAGTAAAGTTCAACCCTTAAGTTGAACGCAGGGTTGGGGCTGGACTTGGATGAGAAGAGGACAGGGTTGTGGTGGGAACTACAACTCCCAGCAGCCTCTAAGGATTCCCGTAGATATTGGCAAGAGAATGGAGCCCCATTCTCCACTTCTCTCTCCTGCTTGACTGAAATCCAGAGATTCATGACCAGGAGGGACACTGTCTCTCCCAGAAGTCTGTGGGGGCATTGACAGGACTTGGTAGGTGGGTATGGAACCAATGGGTAGGTGTGGTGAAACTGCCGATACCTGGCGTGGGGTTAGGCTTCCACCCCACAGAAATATACAGACACACAAGGGGATGGAGGTAGTTGGGTTGAGGAGTGGGCGAGAGAATATCCCAGGGACTAGACTGAGGCAACGGTAAAACAGGCAGAACATAAGCATAGCTTCTGTTGGACTTAGATTGTCATCCTGGTTTATCTTTCTCTGGCCATATAATGAAAGCCATTTTTCTATCCCTCTCTTCCTTCTCCAATTGCTTTCGGATGTGATTCTTATCATCTGTTGTCTCTTTAACTGTTTCTGTCTTGCTGATTTCTGTGGCTCTGTGCCAATGTCACTCTGTCACTATCTTTTTCTCTCCCCTGGCTTTCTCCGATTTCCTTCCCCAAACCCTCTCTGAGTGTCTGTCTACCCCCCGCCCCCCTTCCTCTGGGCTTCCGTCCTCACCTTCCTGGACCACCATCTCCCTCTCTCTGGGTCTGTGTCCTCCTCTTTCTGCATCACCATCTCCCTCTCTCTGGGTCTGTGTCCTCCTCTTTCTGCATCACCATCTCCCTCTCTCTGGGTCTGTGTCCTCCTCTTTCTGCATCACCATCTCCCTCTCTCTGGGTCTGTGTCCTCCTCTTTCTGCATCACCATCCCTCTCTCTCTGGGTCTGTGTTCTCTCTGTACCCCTACCCCTACTGGTCTCTGCCCTCCTCTTCTTCTGCACGTCTATCCCCTCCTCTCGCTACCTCTATCTGCATTCATCTCTCTGCTCCCTGCTGTCTTTGGCCACCCGCCTTTTGCTGCAGCCTCGAGTGACCCCGGAGGGTGAGTACATACCTCTGGACCACCAGGATGTGGACGTGGGCTTTGATGGTGGCACTGATCGCATCTTCCTTGTGTCTCCCATCACCATCGTGCATGAGATTGACTCCGCCAGTCCTCTCTACGAACTAGGACGGGCTGAGCTGGCCCGGGCTGACTTTGAGCTGGTGGTCATTCTCGAGGGCATGGTCGAGGCCACAGCTATGACCACACAGTGTCGCTCTTCCTACCTCCCTGGTGAGCTGCTCTGGGGCCATCGTTTCGAGCCAGTCCTCTTCCAGCGTGGCTCTCAGTACGAGGTCGACTATCGCCACTTCCATCGCACTTATGAGGTCCCAGGGACGCCTGTCTGTAGCGCCAAGGAGCTGGATGAACGGGCAGAGCGTGCCTCCCAGAGCCCCAAGTCTGGCTTCCCCAGCTCTCTGGCAGCATTCTGCTATGAGAACGAACTTGCTCTGAGCTGCTGCCAGGAAGAAGATGAGGAAGAGGAGGCCACGGAGGGGGATGCGGCAGAGGCAGAGGACAAGGCTGCCAGCCCCCAAGTTCTCACACCAACCCTGGCGCTAACCTTGCCCCCGTGACGCAAGCTGGCATCCCCTTATTTGCACCCCTTTCCCAGAGGTAGCAAGATGGAGAGTTTGGGCCCTCTCCTGGGGTGGAGGCAGGTGTTTCCTAAGACCAACAGGCCTGCTGAGTAAATTATTAGCTGGTGATGTTCTGCCATGCCTAGTGGACCCATCATGAACATACTGGAGGGACCTTAATTCCTCTGAATTCTGTGCTCCCTCCTGAGACCCACTTGTCATTCCAATTCCTGAGTCTCGCTAGAGATAAGGGACCCAGAATTCTGGACCCCTCAAGAGGCGAGGACTGGTAATTCTAGATTCCTCTAGATGGCTGGTTTGGTTTGTTAAGCAGGATTATGAAATGAGGTATAGACTGCCTCCAGGGGAAGAAGTCAGCTGTCTCAAGTAGCAACAGAGATCCAGAATTCATTGGCCTGAACTGACTTTAGATTCAAGGGACTGTTGCTTCTCGACTCAGTTGACTCCATAGCAAATCACTTTTTCTAGGTGACCTAAGGAGGGGAAGTTATGGGATGCTCCCAAGAGTTTAAGACTATACTGATTGACCAATGACAAAGACTGTTGATTGTAAGTCAAGGAAAGACTGTGGCTCCAGAAAACCCCAGAGTTGAGATTCTGTGAATCCAGATTGGCTACAGAGGCCACCACTGGGGGTTCTAGAGCAGCTTTGACCTGAGAGTTGGACTATTCCAGAAACTAACGAGTTATGTCTCTAGAATGCACAAAACAGTGGAGAGCCTGTAGGTCTACAAGGACTAAAGTGACAGCCTGGGGGTTCTTGATAGGCGACAACTCCAGACCCACTGGTGGTAGAACATCGAACCAAACAGAGATGCAAGGCTTCATGATCATCAAGCTTTGTGTCTTTTTTTAAGTGCCATTCTAGAATATCCAAAGGAATCAAGATTCTGTGACTCTAGACTGATCACAGTCAGGGAAGGATGGGCAGTGATGACGTCAGATTTGCTGGTTCCAGCTTGCCCAGTGGAGTGGAGAATATTGATGAGGATAGATGACTTCTTTGTGGTTCTGTGATGCCAAAAGGAGTCAAGGCTCCAGGGACCCAGAGTTGTCTGTTGTCAATCTGGAAGCTCTAATCAACTCCTGGAACGTGGCTGTTCGAGGAGGTGGACTTGGGACTTGACCAGCAGCATTGCTGGGCTGACCTAGAAGGTGAGGGCCCAGACGAGATCCTGTGGGTAACAGGGCTGGATATTGGGTAAGGGAAGGGAGAGGCCCAAGGCTGCTGAGTCTACAGTGCTCTGGAATCTTCCATCTAGTGATGTGTCTCTATTTCTTAAAGATGTTATACATATATGTATTATATATATATATAATATGAATAAAGATATCTATCTATTTTTTTTCCTGTGGTTCCTACAGTAGGGTTAGAAACTGAGCTTGAGGAAGTGGAATGGAGTCCTTCATAAGGATCCAGAAAGTTCTGCTCTGAATCCCAACTCTGCCCCAACTGAGTGTGTGGCTTTGAGCAAATCACCCCCTCTCTCCTCACCTCAGTTTGTGCTGTGCTGTGCAAGTCACTTCAGTCTGCAAGGACTATCTGACTCTTTGCGACCCTATGGACTGTAGCCCTCCACTCTCCTCTGTCCATGGGATTCTCCAGCCAAGAATACTGGAGTAGGTTGCATGCCCTCCTCCAGGGGATCTTCCTGACCCGGGGATTGAACCCCCTTCTCTCACATCTCCTGCACTGGCAGGTGGGTTCTTTACCACTAGCACCACAGGGAAGCCCTCACCTCAGTTTTCCCATCCATAAAAACGGCATTGGAACTTGAAGTTGTCCAAGGGCCTTTCCACTAGCATTATTCTTCACTGAGGGTAGAATGGGGGTCTTGGAGATACCCAGTCCACCACTCCCACCAGATGCTGGAATGCCTGGCGTTCTGGGGGCAACAGGGATAGCAGATACTCTCAGAAGCTAGGTCTGAACTTGGATGCCTGCATGACAGGGCAGGCAAGGGAGAATATGGGTTGTGGCTAAGGGCCAGAATCACCTCCTTTCTGGCCCAGCTTGGAGGAGCAGGGGAAGGAGGAGTTACCTCTGAATGTCAGGGGAATGTATGTCTTTAGGGAGGCTTGTCCCCCAGGTCAAATTATTGGGAACCCCAGTGGTGTGTCTGGGAGTATGCTTCTGGGGTACATGCTGCTAAGTTGCTTCAGTCGTGTCCGACTCTGTGCAACCCCATAGACGGCAGCCCATCAGGCTCCGCTGTCCCTGGGATTCTCCAGGCAAGAACACTGGAGTGGGTTGCCATTTCCTTCTCCAATGCATGAAAGAGAAAAATGAAAGTGAAGTTGCTCAGTCGTGTCCGACTCTTAGCGACCCCATGGACTGGATGCAGCTCACCAGGCTCCTCCGTCCATGGATTTTCCAGGCAAGAGTACAGGAGTGGGTACCATTGCCTTCTCCTGTCTGGGGTACATATGGGTCCTTGAATCTGGCCTCTGCCCGTGCTGCTATCTACCTAAGTGCCCAGCAGGTGGAAGCCTGTCGCAGAAGGAGTCAGTGCCAAGGAGGACATGTTCCCACCCCTGTGTGCCAGGATTGAGGGCAGGCACTGTCATTGCCCATCAGCCTGTCCCAGTGCTGCATCAACCCACTTCCCCCTCTTCCTGTTTCCCCACCTCCCTTTATCCTGCAGAATCTCCAGATAATAACCGGATGGGATTAATTAGCTGGCTGCTCCCCCACCTCTGGGTGGCTGGAGTAGGCAGCGGGACAATGGAAACCCAAGCATGAAGAAGGGTGTTAAATTGGAGGTGAAGGGACAGGAAAAGGGTTCTGTTTGGAAGGGGAGCGAGTGGGGTCAGGGCTGGCACAACCTGCGTTTCTGGTAGGGAGGGCAGAGCCTGAGCCACTCATAAAGGTCATTGAGGGGATTAGGAGGCTCCGTGCCTAATCTGTCAGCTTAACCAGGTCCTGGCCTGGAATCTGTCCCCGCCTGCCGAACTCTGGGACGATGAGTGAGACCCAGACACGACCCTCACACCCAATTTGGGACCTCTCCGTGGTGGGAGTGTGCCCAGTTTCTCCCTCCGAGCCAGGCCCCTGCACCTGTTTTGTCTTCAAGGAATGGAAATGAGAGGCGGGGGAGGGGAAATGGCTTCAGATGCCAGAGGAGTCGGAGAAGAGGGAGGAGTTTAAAAAGAGCAAGAGTATGAGAGGAGGGGGACGCGAAATGAGACAGTCAGAGAGGAGGGAAAGGACTCGGAGAAGGGAGAAGGGATCAGAGGTGGAAGGATGCTGAGGAAAGGTGAATTGTCCTGGGCGGGGAAAGGGTGCTAACATAAAGGGAGGAGTTTGGGGGAGAGAGGGAGGAAACTGAGAGGCTGCGAGAGGCAGGAAGGCAGCCTGTCCTTTCACTGGATTTGGCCTTCCTCTATAGTCCCATTCTCCACGACAGAGACCAAAAAGCGCAGCATTTGGAAGAAAGAGAAAGTCTTTTTTTTCACTACTCCTTGACTCTGAAAAGGCTGAGGTGGATGAGGGAGGTCAAAGGAGGAGGGTAAGGAAAGGGTCTGCAGATCGGAGAGGCCAGCACATTTGAGAAAGGGGGCCAAAAGGAAAGTGAGCCAAAGCGGCTCCCGGTTGCTTGGCAACCACTGCGGTCAAAAGCCAGGCGGGCCAGCTAGGAGGTGTGGCTCACGGAAACAACAGGGATCTGTGGCCCCGCCCCCTAGCAACAAGCCTAACAAAGTACCGCCCCCTGGCAACGTATTGCTATAGGCCCGGCTCGGTTGACCTGGTATCCTATTGCGCAGAGCCCTTGCGCAGGCGTAGTCCTCCCTCTGCGTCTGCTTAATCCCGCCTCCATCCAACTCCTTTTCGAGGCTTCTTATTGGAGGGCAAGCCTGCCAAGACCCCTTTGGTTTCGGAGGCGGGGCCCGGCCCCTGCTCTCACTCCAATTGGCCCCAAAGACCGTCTACTTTGGGCTGGACATTGCTACGCCTGCTTCTAGTGCGCCTATTGGCCCTGGAGGGCGATCCTTCGGTTTCGGAGGCGGAGCAGAAGAGAGGGCACGCCGTGGATTGGGCGGTGTCAAAACGAGGGGCGGTCCCTACTGGCGGGGCAGTTGGGAGACGAAGGGAGAGTCTTTTCAGCGCTGAGGACTGGCGCTGAGGAGGCGGCGGTGGCTCCCGGGGCGTTTGAGCGGGCTCACCCGAGCCCGCGGGCCAACGCGGATCCGGGCCCGACCGGCGGGACCGCCCCGGACTCCCCGCGGGCCTTCCTAGCCGCCATGGAGGACGGTGTCTATGGTAAGTCGGGGAGGGGCGGGGCCGGCTGGGAGCAGATGGAGCGTTTCGGTCTGAATGTTCCGCCGCTAACGACCTCCCTTCCACGACGCGCCTTGAGAAGCTTGTTCGGCCCTATAGTCGCCTCGCTTTTGTGGGGCGCGGGACGGGCTTCCGGCAGGGCAGGAGAGCGGGCGTTCCAGGCCATTGTTTGGGCCGAGCCTGTTTCCGGTGGCAGCGGGAGGGGGTGGGATGGAGCGGCGGAGGCGAGGCTGAGGCGGGGCTGAGGCGGAACCATTCCCTCTGGAGGGGCCGGGCGAGCCCAGTGCCTGCCGGGAGAGGGGAGGGGGGCTTCTGGGGACGGTGGGGTGGGGAGAAATCGTGGGGGCCACAGAGATTCCGCTAGGGCCGGGGCGGGGGGCTTCGATGCCCCGCCCCTTCCTTCACTCTCGCAAGCTGTCATTAGCTTCCCCTGCCATGGTTACTTTCCATGGACCCAGGAGTCCGGGCACCCAGGTCCCAAGCTACCTCGCCAAGAATGGAGGCAGAAAACCAAGACCTCAGGCCCCTTGCAAGTAATGAACCGCAGTGTCAAGCTTCCAGCCCCCTTTCCCCTGTAAACCTAAGAATAGAGGCTCCAAGCCCCCTTCTCTCCCAAGGACTAAGAGTCTAGATTCCCAGCCCTTCCTCCCCTGGACTGAGGAATCTAGGCCCCCCAGCCCCTTCTTCCACTCACCGGAGGCGGGACTCTTATCCTCATCCTCCCCATGAACCTAGGAGCCCTGTCCTTCACCAGATTTCAGAAGTCCAGGCTCCCAGTCCCCAGAACTGATCTCCCGCCCCTGATCCCCTCCCCCAGAACCCCCGGACCTGACTCCGGAGGAGCGGATGGAGCTGGAGAACATTCGACGGCGGAAGCAGGAGCTGCTGGTGGAGATCCAGCGCCTGCGGGAGGAGCTCAGTGAAGCCATGAGCGAGGTGGAGGGTCTGGAGGCCAATGAGGGCAGGTGAGGGCTAGGGCAGGGAGCCTAGGGGTCATGGGGCCAGGCGGGGGCCAGGGATACCCAGGCATTGACCTTCCACCCTCTGCTCTCTGCCCCTGCAGCAAAACCTTGCAACGGAACCGGAAGATGGCAATGGGCAGGAAGAAGTTCAATATGGACCCCAAAAAGGTGCTTGGGGCCACAGGGCTGGGGTCGGCCAAGCTGACATCCAGATAGGATTCTGGCATCTCCGGGTTCCAGAAGTGTTGTGGTTAAAGGTCTGCCTTAGACAGGACAGAGTTGGTCCTGATCCCTGGATCCAGATATTGGCAGTATTTGTTCCCTGAACACTAACCAAGTGCTTCAGCCTCCTGATCTTTGTGTATGCTGGAACTCCTGCCTGAGTGGTCCTCCTCTCCTTTTTGCTCATATTTTAGAACCCATTTCTCTTGTCACTCTTGAGTCACCAGGAGGAGCTTGTTTGAGTCTGGTAGGGAATATGGACAGAGAAGTGCCAAGACAGAGAGAAAGAGAGGTACTGGGCTGTGGACACTCAGAGGAGTGAGCCTGGTGGCATCAAGGAGGGCTTCCCTCAGGAGGATATTTGGGTCAGGTGAAGGATGACTTAGTGTTTACCAGGTGGAGAAAAGATGTTCGTTCGTTCATTCATTCATTCTTTTTACACCATTTCCTCGGGCCTCCCTCTGGCCTGCTGCTCCGCCAGGGAATGCATAGGACCCAGTGTAGGGTTTGATGCTGCCTTGGCCTCAGGGAGCCCCTAAACTCAGATACCAGGATCCAAAGTTAGGGGTCCTCAGTTCATGGTCCTCAAGACATCAAGAGAGCATGAGAAATCCCTCCTCCAGCCTGAGTCTTGACCCTCACAGCTCCTCATGTGATGTCTTCTAACAGTTTCCCACTTTATTCTTCTTGCCAGAAGCAATGGTAGTTTGTAAAGTCATTTAGTAGACATTCATAGAGCTCCTGTTCCTTGCCAGGTCCTGCTCCAGGGGGACTGGAATTAACCAGGCAAAGGCAGAGGGAGCAGTAGATGCAAAGTCTAGGCCACCGGAGAGGCAGTGTTTAAGGGCCTGGGAAGAGCCTGAAAGTGAAACTCAGGCCCTGCTCTGTTGAGGATGGGTGTGGGTTTGGAGGCTAAGGTTTCTGGGGGTGTCTTTCTGAGCACACCAGCACTGAGACCCAGCCCTTCCCACCAGGGGATCCAGTTCCTGGTGGAGAACGAACTTTTGCAGAACACACCTGAGGAGATAGCCCGCTTCCTGTACAAGGGCGAGGGCCTGAACAAGACGGCCATTGGGGACTACCTGGGGGAGAGGTGAGAACCGCGCCCCCTGCACCCAGCACCTGCTGGGCATCTCCTCTCTGCCCCTTGCACCCAGCTTTTGCTGAGGAGAGGCCCTGATAGATCAGCCTTGCAAGTGGACTGTGACAAGATGGACTGACACAGAGATTGGGGTGGGGGACCTTCTGAGGAACCTGGGGATCATCTGTGAGCATGTGGAGGATATGGGACCTTTGCGGACATCTGGGCAATGTGGGGACCACCACCCGTTTATGTCAGGACAGTGGAGAACATTTGTGGGTGGTATGGGAGCCTGAGAACCATTGGAGATAGCTGGTGTGCATGGGAGCGATGTGGACAGTGATGCAGGAAGTGGGAGGGGTCATCATCAGTGGATATCTGGGGAGCATGGGGGGCCCATGGACATCTGGAAACATGGGGGCCATTTGTGGATGTCCGGGGTCTGTGGACATGCACCTACAAGCATAGGGTGCATGAGACATCAGGAGTGTATGAGGACCAGCGGTGGATGTCTAGGGTGCCTAGGAGTTGATGGACTTCTGGGACACAAGCAGACGACCTGTGGATGTCGGGTGTGTGTGGGGACCATCTGGATTCCCAGGGTGCATGGGGACCTTCTGTGAAGTCTGGGAAACCTGGGGACCATTGGTGCACATCCAGGGCGTGCGGAGACCGTCTGAAATGTCTGAGGTGCAGAGGACCATGTGAGATGCCTAGGGTTTGTGTGGACATCTGGGTTGTGTGGAACTTTCTGGATATCTGTGGTGCAGAGACCATCTGTGGGCAGCTGGGGGGCATGGGGACTGGAGGTTCTGGGAGCATGGGGGTCATCTCTAGCTTTCTGGGGATCGCCTGTGGACATCTAGAGTGCATAGGGACAGTCCGGTTGTCTGACATTGTGGGGCTGGTTTTGTGGGCATCTGGGCTGCCCCGGGACTCTCCGTGGGTCTCTGGGGGATAGGAGGCCATCTCTGGGCATCCATGAAATCTGGAGTTCATCAGAGATGACCAGCAGAGCACATTTGCTGTGTTTGTCCCAACTGCACAGAGTTCAGCCACACCAGAGTTCTTAAGGCAGATGGTCTTCCCAGGAGCGTTCCAAGTGTCCCTACCCCCGTGCCAGGCCTGTGATGGGGGCTTGGCTGAAACTTTGGCTACAGAGGTAGCTGCTGTGCAGAAGAGGGGCCACAGCCTCCCCAGTACTTCACCTCCTCTCCACCCCCACCTCCCCAAGCCTCTTCCTGCCCGTGACCTTGTCCCTGTCCTCCCAGGGAAGAGCTGAATCTGGCAGTGCTTCATGCCTTCGTGGATCTGCATGAGTTCACTGACCTCAACCTGGTGCAGGCCCTCAGGTGAGAAGGATGGGATTGAAAGGGCAGGAAGGGACCTGTCAGGGCTTTCTTTACCAGTGATGATCACCCCCTCCTGAAGGCAAAAACAGAACTAAAACTTAGGGGATGGATTGCACGTGAGTGTTGCCAAAGTCCACAGTAGAGCTTCCTTCAGGCATAGCCGTATCCAGACGCTTGAATGGAATGGGAAAGACAGCTTTTGATTGTGTTTGCCACAGGGTGGGTGCTGCTCACGGCAGACCCTCCTCCCACATGACAGCAGAGGCCCCAAGCAACCATCTGTTCCATGCAGCAACCTTGGTAGAAAGAAAGGGCATTTCCATATACATCATCTAGAGTCTCCTGGCCGACGCTCAGTGGTCAGGTTGGCCACAGGTGTGGCGCCCTCATTGGCCAGTTCCTCCCATGGGCACTGAGAGCGGGTGGGGGGTGGCCCCACCAGTCCTGGCATCTACCCTTGGCTCGTCTCTGCCGCAGGCAGTTCCTCTGGAGCTTCCGCCTCCCTGGAGAAGCCCAGAAGATCGACCGCATGATGGAGGCCTTTGCCCAGCGCTACTGCTTGTGCAACCCTGGGGTTTTCCAGTCCACAGGTAGGGGCCCAGACCCTAGGGTCCTGGGGAAGGAGGGAGCTGGGAGTGGGGGGGACTTGAGCTCCTGGGTCCCGGAGGCTCGCATGCCCCAGTCATCACCCCATGACTGTCTGGTGCAGACACGTGCTACGTATTGTCCTTCGCTGTGATCATGCTGAACACCAGCCTCCACAACCCCAACGTCCGGGACAAGCCGGGACTGGAGCGCTTCGTGGCCATGAACCGGGGCATCAACGAGGGCGGGGACTTGCCTGAGGAGCTGCTCAGGGTCAGGCCCCCCTCCCCCACCCCCGGCCCCCTCAGCTCCATCCCTCTTTCTCCTCTCAGTGCCTGAGCCCCCCGCCACCCAGGATCACTGCCTCGCCACCCATGGACTGCATGGTCACACCAGCCTGCCCAAGTCTTCTCTCTCTCTCTCTCTCTGGCTGCCTGTCTTTGTCTCTCTGTTTTTCATTTTATTTTTTGTCTGCTGCGCCAGGCAGTATGTGGGATCTTAGTTCCCGACCAAGGATTGAATCCAGGTTCCTGGCCCTCTGACTCTTTGAGGGTCTTGGTCTATCCCATTTCCCCCTGTCTGTGTGTCTGTCTCTCTCAGAATCTAGAAGCTCTTCCACTGTCTCCATCTCTGCATCTTTTTTTTCTCCCTCTCTCCTCGCCAGAGCTCCCTCCACTCTTCCCCCTTCTACTTCCCTTTTCTCCCCAGGCTCCTCCCTCCCTTGGCCATCCCACCCGTGGTCTCACTGGCTCCCAGTGAGCCCCCTCCCCACTGCAGTAGGCCTGGGAGGATCCCAGGAGCCCTGAGGTGCTGACTCTGCCTTCACCCCTCAGAATCTATACGACAGCATCCGAAACGAGCCCTTCAAGATCCCCGAGGATGACGGCAATGATCTGACCCACACCTTTTTCAACCCGGACCGGGAGGGCTGGCTCCTTAAGCTGGGTACGTCCCTTCCTGACTGCTGGCTGCCTCTGCAAGTGGGGGAAGTTAGCAGGCCCAGGTTCTAGACTCTGTTTTCACACGTAGCCACTGTGTGACCTTAGGACAATGATTCGACCTCTCTGAACCTCAGTAGCCACATCTGAAAAGTGGGGTTGAGAACGAGATCAGGTCTCTTGTGCTGGGTCCAAGCCCAGGGCTGGCCTTGGAGTCGGTGCTCTCTCACCCCTTCTGTTCACCCACACAAGTTTATGAAAGCCCTCCCCCGTGCCGGGCCCTGGTGTAGGGACTGAGGACACAGCCGAGAACCAAAGAGCACAGGCCCTGTCTGCGGGGAGAGTGTTCATGACTCAGGCTGCTCTCAGCTGTAGCAAACAAAACAACCCAAGGAACTGGGCCTTTTACCTTGCTTGGCAGGAACTCTCGGGGAGTCTGGGGCAGACCCACTCTGAGACTCCTGTATTTTTATCCCCACCTCCTGTGGCCTCCTCCTCAGCCCTGTAGCATGGTGGCTGTTCTAGAAGTGTCCTCGTTCCCCAGATGTCTCCTGTAGGCAGTAAAGAGCCTGCAGAAACGGGTCCCGGAATGCCCAGATGCACTTCTCAGCTGGTCGGATTGGTTCCTGGTGGGGAGGGGAAGAGCTTCCTGGGTGGCACTAGTGGTAAAGAACCCTCCTGCCAACACAGGAGACTTTAGAGACTGGGAGTTTGATCCCTGAGTCGGGAAGATTCCCTGGAGGAGGGCATGGCAACCCACTCCAGTATTCTTGCCTGGAGAATCCCATGGACAGAGGAACCTGGCAGGCTACAGTCCATGGGATCACAGAGTCAGACAAGACTGAAGTGATTTAGCACGCACGTGGGGAGAGGAAGCACCCTGGCTGACTTAGGAGAATGGGGAGCCCTGGCCACGGTGGGATGGGTGGGACAGGGGCCAGTCCCCCTTGGAACACGTGGCACCAGCGGACTCTGGTTCAGTTAGCAGAGGTCCGGCAAGGGCAGCTGGCTGAGAGCTGGAGCGGTTCTCCACCCCGGCTGCCTGGGAGATTCACCTGGAAACCACAGGGGCCAGGCCACAGGCTCGTGAAATCAGGGTCTCTGTGGGCAGGATAGGCCATTGGTCATGTTGAAAGCTCTCCAGGCGGTTCCCAATGTGTGGCACAGGTTGAGAACTGCTGGCTCAGAGCTGGGCCTGGTAAATAGTAGGTGCCTAGGGAGGGTTGGCAGTGGCATTTTAATGGAAAAGTGGTGAGTGGCTGCCCCAGGGAGACAGAATCTGGCGAGGAATTACAGTGGAAGCAGCCCAGACAGGGGTATGGTCCAGAGGAAGCTTTCAGCCCGGGTGCAGGCTCAAGGCAGGCCTTTCCTCCTTTCAAGTCTCAGTATCTACTCTCTGGTGGGGTGGCAGAGGGGTACACGTGGAATTGTGTTCTTAGAAGGGGGAATCTCTTCTCAGGCCATGGAGGCAGGTCCCTGGTGCACACGAAATGTGGATCACTCCTTTCAGCCAACTTGCTGGGGCAGATGGATTCCTGCAGCAGCTCCAAGGGAGGCAGACTGGCCTGGGGGATCCCAGAGGAATTTAGATCCTTTATGGAAGGTCAAATGATGCCCCTGGCAGTGAGTGGACGGGAAAGAAAAACCGGAAGGGCAGCTTCCTGAGAGACTGGTTCTCTTCCAAACTGCGCTCGGCCCCACCTCCCCGCAGCCGCAGGACTCCCTCCCATTTCTTGGATGAGGAAACTGAGGCTCGGTCACTGTCCCGCAGCCACAGGGCAGAGGTGGCATTGGACCCAGATTTGACCAGAGCGCAGCACAAGATACTAGTAAAAGGCACCTCTTAAACAGTGAAATACAAAAGGGGATCAGTGGTACTGGTAGCGGTTATAGTGAAAAAGATGGTTAATAAAAGTGTTTACTGCTGCTGTTTACTTCTTCCGGGACCACAAGGAGCCCAGAAGTAGGTCACTTTGCAGCAGGAAGGTGTGGGCCTGAGTGGATCTCCAGATGGGGGTCCAGAGAGGGCAAGTGGTTGTCCTAAAGTCACACAGATAGGTCCTACTGGTGCTAACAGGGGTCCCCACGGCCACCTTGGCCCACGGACTGGGGGTTTCCTCTTCTGCCTCTTGGTGATGACTGCCCCATCGTCACCGTGGCAACAGAGAGCCTGCCCGGCTGGGATAGATCCTGGGAGTGGGGCTGGAGTCAGGCACTGACGCTGGGAGGTGCTCATGGCCAACTCAGCATCCTGGGCCTCCCCGGAGGGACAGGGTCTGGCCATTACCCCCTCATGTGGATGTAACTGGTTTTCTTCCCTCTCTCTCCCTCCCTCCCTCTCTGTGTGTTTCTCTCTGCTGTTTCCGGCTCTCTCTGTCCCACCTGCTGCGCATCCCTCCCTGCCCCCGCCCGCGGCTCTTGGGGGCACTCCACTCTTGCGCCCTCCCTCCTCCTCGCCTGGTCCTGCCTGCTTTCTCGCTGTCTGCCCCAGGAGGTAGGTACACAGCCGGCCCCATCCTTGCTGCCCAACACGACACAAAGGGAGGGGACTGCCCTGGTCTCGGGGCCCACAGGAGAGGGACTGGGGGCCCGGACCCGGGTCCACAGACAGGCTCAGAGAGCGTAGAGCCCCACACTGGCGGGTGGACCGGTTCGCTGGGCCCAGACTCCTCGCCTGTCCCTGCTTGTCTGTCCTCCCACGCATCGCTTTGTCCTAGGCCCTGACAGCCCCACCTTCCCTGCGCTCTGTCTCTGCCCCCTTCCCCGCCGTCTCAGAGGCCCCCCTGCCCCCCTGTTGAGCCCAGGCCCCCTCCCCCCCTTCCCTTCCAGGGGGCCGGGTGAAGACGTGGAAGCGGCGCTGGTTCATCCTCACCGACAACTGCCTCTACTATTTTGAGTACACTACGGTGAGGGCGGGGCGGGGCGGGGCGGGGCGGGCTCCCAAGACCAAGGTTGGTACGCGGGGGAGACTCGGAATCTGAATCCTGTCAAACTCGTTCTCTCAGGACAAGGAGCCCCGAGGAATCATCCCGCTGGAGAATCTGAGCATCCGCGAGGTGGACGACCCCCGGAAACCAGTAAGACCCTCCCTGTACCCTGTCCTGCTGGCGGTGGAGGGCTCCTCTGGCCCCAGGGCTGGCACTTCTAGCCGTCCTTCCTCTCCCTTGTCTCCCCAGAACTGCTTCGAGCTGTACATCCCCAACAACAAGGGGCAGCTCATCAAAGCCTGCAAAACAGAGGCCGACGGCCGGGTGGTTGAGGGGAACCACATGGTGTACCGGATCTCGGCCCCCACGCAGGAGGAGAAGGACGAGTGGATCAAGTCCATCCAGTGAGCAGGGGTCCGGAGTCCTGGGGGAAGGGAGGGTGGCCAGGGGCCCAGGCTCCTCAGTGCTCACCCTGGAACCCCGCTCCTTCCGCAGGGCCGCTGTGAGCGTGGACCCATTCTATGAGATGCTGGCAGCAAGGAAGAAGCGGATTTCAGTCAAGAAGAAGCAGGAGCAGCCCTGACCCCTTGCCCCCCACTCCATTATTTATTTCGGAGCTGCCCTGCCCGGGTGGCCGGACCCCTGGGCCTCGGGGCTTCGGATCCTGGTTCCTCATTTGGAAAACTCATCACCTCTAGCTCCTCTCTCATTATTTGTAATTAGCACCCTGTTGGTAATCTTATTAATTATTTAACCACTTGCAGCCTGCAGACCCACCTTATTTCTCAGGGTTCACGGAGCTAAGGTGCTTGGCAGGGCTGGCCCAGCACCCCCACCCGTGACCAGGGCCCAGAGTGCTGATCTGTTGGTAGCTTTCATGATGTGTGTGAAAACAGTGCTGACCGTGTAGCAGCATGGGTGTGCCTCCAGGATGGCTCAGTTCTGGTCTCACCTGGAGCCTGCGAGGGTGGAGTAAAGGGAGGAGCTTAGCTTGGCTGGAATTAGCTTTGTTAGAGCTGCAGGGCACTGAGTGCAGGTATGCAGAGCTTCCCGGATAAGGTGCACCGTTCATTCTAGACGTTACTTGACATCCAGACACACACTTGTTCCACCTTTGCTCACACGGGCTTGTGGTCTTTGAGGAGCAACACATACCTGATGGGCTTGGGCTAATGCTTTGAGGACAAAGCTAGGAGCCAGAAGAGCTTTGAAGGGGAACTGCTCTGGGAGGGTGTGGAAGGACAAATCTGGAAAAAGGAAGGATGAAGGCTGGAGTGTTGGGTACAGCGAGTGGAAGGCCCTGCTCAGGGTGCTGGGCCAGAGGCCAGTGCTGTCGGAAATTGGCTGGGTGTGCCCAGTGTAGGTGGAGTGGGGCTGGGGGCTGGCGGCAGGGATCTGGGTGGTTTGAACTAGGTTTCTCAACCACATGACAATCATCCTTTGGAGGTCATTTTAACACCAGGCAGAGAGAGCGCTGAGAACCTGCAGTTTTATAACATCTTTCCCAGGAATCTGACAACCTCCTGAGTGTAAGGACCACTTCCTCTGAGGGTGAAACCTTGGAGGGTTGGGTACCCCTGAGCCTCAGGTCCAGGTCTGTCCCCTGTTGCCTTCCAGCTTGGGGTGTCCCCAGAGAACAGAAGCGCGCGGATCCCAAGACGGGTATCTACAGGCTCATGTGTCTCCTATGTCCAGACCTGCAGCTGAGGGGGATTTAGTACAAGAAACCACAACCCCAGACAGGCCCAGGACCAAGCCCAGGCTGGAAGGGAAGCCTGTTGCCCCCGGATGTGCCAGACTTGCAGTTATTCCCACCTGTTGTGTCCTCTGTGTCCCCAAGGGACCGAATCCGTAATTGTCAAATGCTGCCAGTGAGGTGAGGAAGATCTGGCCCCGCCCTTGGCCAAAGGCTTCCACAGGCAAGAAAGCTCCTAAACGCTGTTAACAGTGCTGAGGTGGTGCACTCTGAGGTGAGGCTGCTGGACTACACTTCCCAGCAGGCGGTTAAGCGCTCGCCACCCCACTGTTGGGAGAACCATTCCAGAGGTCTGGGAATTTCCCTTAGGCTGATCCCCCATCCCCTCCTCCACTACATAGGCACTTAGGCATGCTGGGAAAGGAGACCTGGCCTGCTCATTTCAACTCCAGGGGCTGATGGGAAATGGAGTTCCCAAATGAAATAGAATTCCCAACTCCTCTGAAAGGTTCCATGGAAATGGAACCTTTGACCCAAGAAAGTCACGGGAAATGAGGTCCCTGGATTAATAGTCCCACCACAGTCTTCCCCTTATTTCGCTCTACTGCACGGACTTCCTGGTGGCTCAGTGGGTAAAGAATCCGCCTGCAGTGCAGGAGAGACAGGAGATGCAGGTTCTATCCCTGAGTCTGGAAGAGCCCCAGGAGAAGGAAATAGCAACCCACTCCAGTATTTTTTCCTGGAAAAACTCCATGGAGAGAGGACCCTGGTGGGCTACACTCCAAAGGGGCTCAAAGAATTAGACACAACTGAGCGACTCCAGTATCCTTCCCTGGAAAATTCCATGGAACAGAGGAGTCTGGCAGGCTATATATAGTCCATTGGGTCGTGAAGAGTCAGACATGACTCCGCACAGAACACATGGGATGAACCCATAGGTACTGAGTGCCTACTGTGCGGAAGTACCTGGCTCAGTGGAGATGCCCTGGAAGAGCTTTCCAGGCATAGCGAATGGCTTGTGCTGAGGCAGGAAAAGTATATTATGTTGGAGTAAGTGACAGCAGCTCACTGTGCGTGTACAGTAGTGATGCAGTGGGGATGGGGTGATGGGAAATGAAGGGGATGCCTGAGCCAATCATTTGGGGCCTGGACAGCTGTGTTAGGACTATGAATGTATCTTTAAAATGGGAAGCCCTCCAAGGGTATGATGCAGGAGAGTGACGTACTTGGATTGACGTTGCAGAAGTCGTCTCTGGCTGCTGCAGAATAATTTGGAGGTGAACGGGAGCAGTAGCAGGGGGGTAAGTTAGGAGGCTGTGTGGTCATCCAAGTATAAAAGGGTGTGACTAGAGGTGGAGAGACCTGGACCCATGAGAGTCATTTTGGAAGAGGAGCCAGCAGGACTTGGAGAGGGCTGGGTCAACTCTGGGATTCTCAGTTGAGCAACTGGTGAGCAGCAAAGTCATTTACTGAGATGGCCAAAGAGGGGCTTTACGGGGGAGAAGTCAATGGTTCTGTTTGGCCAAATTAAGCTGGAGATGCCTGTGGAACATTCAGATCACCTCCAAATTGTCCTTCAGTTGTCCGCTAATCAGTCTTCTCCCCAAGCACTGAGAAATTCTGGCTTCCAGCTTCCACTTCTCCCAGGACCCCATACTCCCAACCCTCTTATTACAAATTGAACCATGTCCCCCACAAATCCAGGTACTGAAGTCCCAACACCCAGTACCTCAGAATGTGATCTTATTTCAAAATAGGATCATTGCAGATATAATTAGTTAAGATGAGGTCATTCATGTGGGCCCTAACCCAGTTTGACTGGTGTCCTTACACAAAGGGCCATTTCAGACCCACAGAAGGAGGGAACACCAGCTGACGATGAAGGCAGAGATGGGGATGGTTCTGCAAGTCGAGGAACACCAGAGACTGCCAGACAACCACCAGAAGCTAAGAAAGGTCTGGAATAGATTCTCCCTCACCATCAGAGGGAACCAACTCTGCCGACACCTTGATTTTGGATATCTAGTCTCCAGAACTGTGAGATGATGTCTGTGGTTGAAGCCGCCCAATCAGTGGGATTGGTTACAGCAACCCTAGTGAACTAATACTACCCTTTCACCCTCAGACCTTGGAGTCCAGGATCCCAGCCTCCTCCTCCCTCAGACCCAGGAGCCTGGGCTTTCATTGCACCTAACCTGGCTGGGGTCCACGCAGCGCCCACCTTGGGCAGATGTGCTGCATATCAGTTCAAGAAACACTGAATGTGTCAGCAGCGGCAGCAGGGGAAAGAGGCAAAACCTAACCCTCTCACTCACCTTTTCTCCACCCCCCACAACATACATGTGACCCTAATGCTCTCATCACCTTAATTCTTAAGCCAGGAGTCCACACAGCATCCCAGCTGAGTCTCCTGACCCCCCCAACTCCTCCCTCCTCCAAACTACATCCCGCAAAGACAAATGAATCGGGTACCAAGGTGCAGGGCAGGGGGGCAAGGGCGCAGACAAGTGGAAGCCAGGAGATCCTAGATGCAAAGACAGGAAGAAGACAAACCCAGTCAAAGGAAAAAAAGAGAAAAGATGGAATCAGTCAAGGACAAGTTGAGAAAAAGTCAAGACAAAAAGCCATGGCAGAAAGACATCACAGAGACAGGAAGGTGACAAGGAGACACAGACAAGGAGAAAAAAGGTAGAGATGGGGAGAAGCTCAGACAGAAATAGAATCAGATGGGAAGAAAGGCTGAGAAAAAGACACAGATGGAGAGATGGGAAAATAAAGACCAAACTAGGGCTGGGTGGAATGGGAAACTGAAGGGAAAGGAACAAAACAAAATCTCAGTGAAGAATTTTGATTAAGGTGAAGGCAAAAGAATGTCAGGGAGGTAGGCGGTCACATGGAGAAAGAGGTAAACTGAGGCACAGTCACCGTGGGCAGGGAGGTAGATGCGACAGGCAGTGCCGTTCTGTGGTGTGTGGGAGGTGGCCACGATCCAGTGTGGGTGCTGGCAGGTCGCTTCTGAGCCCGTCCCTCAGCAGCATTGGCCCTGGGACATCTGGCCACCATCACAGGCCACCTTGCAGAAACCTGGCTCTGCCCCATTCCCGAACCCTCACCGACTCCTCATCACCTCCTGAACTGTAAGTTGAGACAGTGGTAGAAGTCAGTGATGCCCACACCAGACACAGAGCTGAGATCCAGAGAAGTGGGAAGCCTGGGGTCTCACTGCCACACAGGCGTTTCTGCCTTCCTGACCTCAGTGTTCCCATCTGTCAAATGGGGCTGTGAGAATGGATGCATCTCCTAGACAGCCTCCCCTCTTTGCCTCCTGAAACACACACATGCCCCACGTTCCTCCAAAAAGTTGTTTTTGTCTTTTTTAAATAATGTGAAAATGCCACGCGAAGGTTTGAACCAGAGACCCCTCCAGGGGCCAGGCCGGAGTGGAGAAGGGGAGACGCGAGATGGGAGGGGTCCAGGTCCCCGAAGCCTGCGGCCCCTGTCTGGGGCTGGGAGGGGGTAAGGAGGGGCCTCCGCTGTGCAGAGGGGCTCCAGGCCCAAAAGAGTTCAGTTCAGTTCCAAGAAAGG
The DNA here is from genome assembly GCF_027580195.1 of Bos mutus. Taxonomy (NCBI): domain Eukaryota; kingdom Metazoa; phylum Chordata; class Mammalia; order Artiodactyla; family Bovidae; genus Bos; species Bos mutus. The sequence goes on along the minus strand of NC_091634.1, from coordinate 7,739,121 downwards.
CGGCTCTCCAGGGAGGGGCAAGGGGTTTCCTGCCTCATTTGGCACCAAGGGGGTCAGGGGGCTCAGGGGAGCCGTCCGGGGGGCTAGGGGGTGGGGGGCCAGGGCCTCCCGTTTGGCACATGGTGGGGGAGGGGGAGGGCCCAGTCTCGGGGGCCTCCCCGGAGGCGGTGTCTGTGGTGGTGGCAGTGGCTCCGTCATCCACAGAGGATTCTACTCTCAGCCCCTCTTCTGGGGGTGCAGGGGGGTCGGGTCTTTGGGGAGTCAGTTCTCCACGGGGCCTGAAGATGAAGGAAGAAGAGGGAGAAATTGGGATTACTGGGCAGAAGGGCTCATGGCTTCTGGCTCATCAGAGTGAAAAACCCAAGTTCTCATTGTGGTCCACAAACCCCCATGGTCTGTCTGCTCTGTCTCTTTTCTGTCTTCATTTACTCCCTCCCCCAACTCAATCTGCTCCAGTGACGCTGGTCTCCTTCCTTGCTGTTCCTCCAAGCACAGTCCTACCTCAGGGCCTTTGCACCGGCTGTTCCTACTACCTGGCACACCCTTAAGCCCTTCCCATAGAACTCAGGCCTCCACCCATGTGCCCCCTCTTCAGGGGCCTCCTCTGGCCATTCTCAGTCAAGCAGTCATTTCTCACCCCCGATTTTTGTTGTTTTTGTTTTTTTCTGTCATGTGGCATGACTTCCAGGATCTTAGTTCCCCAACCAACGATTAAACCCAGACCCTCAGCAGAAAAAGCACTGAGTCCTAACCAGCATGGAAGTCTCTGATATAGTTATGTTCCTTCGTGTCTCTCCTCTGGGATAATCTCAGTCATTGTCAAAGAGCTAGCTTCTGGTCTGCTTGCCCCTGCAGAATGGAAGACCTGAGAGGACGGGACTGCATTTGGTCACTGCTGCATTCCCAGAGTCCAGTAGAGGCCCTGCACAAAGTGCCCTCTCGCCAGAGTTTCCCACCACGACTCCTCTCTCACCAAAGGAGAGCCCCTTACCCATTTGACAGATCCGGGAAACTGAGGCCCATGGGGTGAAGACTGTTGACGAGGGATACACGCCAGACACCCTCCCACTACACCTCATACTTCTCACCTGAGTCATAGCCCTCACTCCCAGTCCCTGAGCCTCAGTTTCCCCTCTCTTTTTTATTTTACTTACTTTTAGGCCGCATTGCCTAGTTCATGGGAGCTTAGTTCCCTGACCAGGGATCAAACCCAGGTCCCCCTGCCGTGGAAGCGTGGAGTCCTAACCACTGGACTGCCAGGGAAATTGTGGTTTCCCTATCTTTAAATGAGGATCATGACCCTTGTATTTTTTTTCACAGGAGTAGGAAAATTCTGGCATTTGTAGCATCACTTAGCACCCAGGGAACATGTGTGACGTGGGCAGAGCCAGGCTGAGCACAGGGGTCTGAGGCAGAAGGGGCCTCTGCCCAGCCCCCCATCCCACCCATGGTCTCTAGAAACCAGCTCAGCAGCCCAGCTGCAGTGGGAATGCCTAAGGACTGAGTAAAGAGAGTTGGGGTTTTGCATGACCTGGCCGGCCCTCCCTCTCGTCTCCTGGTGAATAAAGGTGAAGTCATCCTGGACTGCCGGCCCTGCCAGCCTCGGCCCTGACTCACCACTTGGCCGGTGTCCCCATGTGCTGGAACCCGTCTTACCCTGTTCTCGTGGGGGCCTTCGAGAGGACCTCTGGGAGGAAGTGACATTCGGGGGTGAAATCTGAGGATGCCGCCAAGTGAAGAGTCAGCCCGCAGCCCGTTCCTCCTGCCCTTGACTCTCTGCATGCCTTCTCTCCCTCCTGGACACTCGCCCTGGCCTCCTCCCCAGCCTCCCTGCCTCCCTTTGCCTCCACAAGGCCTGGGAGAAGTCTTCCTACCTCTGGGACTGAAGCTGCTCTTCCCGTGCTCACAGTCCTCCCATGACTTCCTAGGGCCCCCAGGACAAAGTCCCCGCCCCTCAAACCACCCTCAAGCCCACAAGGTCTGCCTTGCTCTCTCTCACCTTCCCCCACCCACTTCCATCTGCCCCATTCTCCAAGTAACCCCCCAGACACACCCGCTTCCCTTCTGTTCCATTAACCAGCCAAGCTCTCTCCTGCCTCAGGCCCTCGGCAAGCTGTTCCATCAGCTAGAATACTGTCCCCTTCCCCTTCACCTAGTTAACCACAACCAACCCCTCAAGTCCCTGGTTAAAGGGCCCTTCCATCACTGAGGACAGAAAGCCCTTTCTTCTTGGCATCTCCTTTCTCAGCGACCCTGAGTTTTGCACTTATTCATTCACCGTGGGACTGGGGTCAGTGTTGTGGGTGGGATGGAGGGGGGCTCACTGATCCTGCCCAGCACAGAACATCCCCTTCACCCAGTGCCTGCACAGCTGATGCTCAGTAAGCGTCTACTTAATTAAACGCAGTAACGGCTACCAGTTAAAGACCACTGCTGCATGCAAGGGGAGGATTAAGCCATTTAATCCCTTTAACAATCTTATGAGTTAGATCCCGTTATCCTCCTCATTCTGCAGAAACTGAGGTACAGAAAGAGAAAGCGACTCACCCCTAGGTCACCCAGCCAAGAAGTGGCAGGGCCAACACTTGAACTCAGGCACAGTGCAGGGGAGCCAGGCATGGAGCCCTCCCTGAAAAGAGCCAGTTGGCCCTCCCACCTATTTAGCTCTGTCCTCTGGGAACATCTCCACCTGCCTGGCCCAGGGCAAGCCCTGCATCCAAGGACGTTCCCCCAAGGTGGGTGAGGATTAGCAATGTGGCATAAGTAAAACTCAAGAAAGGAACCGGACAAACGCTGACTGCTAGAGAAGGCGCGGACTCAGAGCTAGGTTTGTACCCTGGCTCTTCATGCCTCCCTACTTAAGCCTCAGTTGTCTCTTCTGTAAAATGGGGATGAGACTAGAATCCATCCTGTGGGATCATAGGGAGGATTAAATGGGTTAAGATGTTGCAAGCAAACTCTAGAGGCTATGTGACTGCTTGCTATTATCGCTATAGGAATCCCTGGCCATGGCCTCTCTGCTCTTGTTCCTGCTAACTAGCTTTGAGCCTCCTGGTTTCCTCTGTCTCCTGGTCTGCCTCTGACAACCGTACCCTCAAACAGAGAGGGGAACAGAATCACGCAAGTACCAGGCAGGAATCTGAGCCCAAAGATGGGCAAGAAAAAAGAACAACAAAGAAATAATCTGGGACTTCCCTGGTGATCCAGTGGTTAAGGCTCTGCGCTTCCACTGCAGGAGGTGCGGGTTCCATCCCTGGTTGAGAAGTTAAGATCCCACTTACAGCGCATTAAAAAAAAATACCATAGACAAGACTAAGAGGGGATCCTTACAGAAGGGAAACTGAGAATCAATCAGACAAGGGCGTGACTCCCCAAGCCCGTCTGATAGACATGTCTTGGTCTGAGCAGATTCCAGAGTTGGGTGGGTGGGTTTCACTGGTGAACAGTCAGAGAGAGAGGGAAGGAAGAGACTTGGAGAGAGGCAGGCAAATGCAGAGAGATGGGGACAGAGAGAGATTGGCAGAGGTGAGGCAGGGCCGAGGATCTGAAGCACCGTACCTGCGGGCCGGGCGTCGGGGGCCCGGGCGGGGGGCCCCGGGGTCTCCAGCGCAGGCGAGACGGAGAAGCGGGAGAAGCACAGGGGGGGGCCTGGCGGGGGGAGGAGGGGGAAATCCTCCGCCCACTCGAAACTGCCTCCTAGTGTGGGTGAGGAGAGGAGAGGAGAGGAGAGGAGAGGAGGCGGTCAGCCCCTCAGGCACTCCTTCAGCCCTACAATAACAGCTTCTGCCGTCCGACCCCGCCCCTCGGCAGGCCCCGCCCATCACTGCGGGTGCCATAGACCCCGCCCCTCACCAAAGCCGCTGTCGTTGCTGGGAAACCCATCTCCGGGGGTGGCGGGGTGGGGAGGCGTCGGGGGCGCTGGGGGCGTGGACGGGTCCGTGTCCCCCTCGGGGGGGCCCTGGACACTCAGCTCGTTGGTTGGCGTCTCCTGTGAGGGTAGATTAGGAGGGGCAAGGAGGGGGACGAACTTGTCACTCACTGCATCCCAAAAAGCAACAAACCCCGCTGACATTTCTGGGGCTTCAGGCATCTCAGTTCACATTCTGTCTCTTTGAAAATCCCCTACTCTCCCTTCGAAGCCGCAGGCTAGCTTTAACCTCACCCCAGCCTGAGGCTCTTCCCTCAACCACAGCTACACAGTCCAACGCAGGAACTGCCTCTGGGCTCCTTAACGCGCTGCCTCCACGGAAGCCCCTAACCCAAGACTATCTCCGTAAGTCCCGCCCCGATCCAAGACCCTTACCTATGTCCTAGATCTCGGCTGCAGGCGTCCCAGTGCTGGCCGCAGAACTACCTGCCCCTACGGTCTTCCAAACCCTTAACCCATTGTGAGCACCTCCGGACCCTCCTGTGAGCTCCTAACCCGCCCTCTGAAGTGGCCCCGCTCCAGCCCTCCAAGCCTGGCCCCTTGTTTCAGTGCCCTAGGCCTCAGCTCTTGACCCTGTTCTCACTCATCTCAGGACCTTAGTATGCCCCGCCCCAGTCCACAAGCACCATTTTCTCTTCAACAGTAACCTCTCAGGCTAGTTACTTTTAACACAATCCTCAATTCCCGTTTCATTCGTTCTGTCCCATCCCTGAACCCACTTACTGCACTTAGCATCTTAACACTACAAGCAGCATCTCTTAAGCCCTCCCTGCAGCTTCTCCGAGACCCGCAACTAGTGGATAAGATCCCTTCCATTCTGAGCCCGCCCCTCAGCCTCCACATCCTTAGAGCGCTGGTGGACAAACCCCGCCCCGAACTTCACTAGGTTCCACCTCCACTTGCAGACTTTGCCCTAATCCTCACTTTCTCCTTTGTTGTGTAGTTGCTAAATCAGGTCCGACGCTTTTGCGACCCCAAGGACTGTAGGCCTCCCGGCTCCTCTGTCCATGGGATTTCTTAGGCAAGAATACTGGAGTGGGGTGCCATTTCCTTCTCCAAGGGATCTTCCCGGCCCAGAGATTCAATCTGAGTCTCCTGCATTGGCAGGCGGATTCTTTACCACTGAGCCACCAGGGAAGCCGTCCACTTTCTCCTTAGCCTCTGGCTAGCAGGTACCACGCTTTTCTTCCGGGTCCCTTCTCTTCTCCAGGCCTCTCCCTAGCCCTCCAGCACCCACACCTACCCCAGGCCCCGCCTCTGCTCTGGAGTGGGCCCTACCCCCCGACCCCGCCCTATCCCCCTAGCCAGCCTCCACCCTCAGCCTGCAAGCCCCGCCCCGCCTGAGGCGTGGCCTTCCTCCAGGCCCCGCCCTCACGCTCAAGGCCTCATCCGGTCCTCCAAGTCCCGCCCCATTCCTGGCCAGTTTCTCCCACGCCCCGCCCTCACCCTGCAGGCCCCGCCCCAACCTAGACGCAGTCTTCATCCAGGCCCCGCCCCTCCACAGACGCCACCCCAGGGGGTCCCGGGCCCGCAGCCGCAGCGCACCTGGTCGAAGAGGTAGACGGTCACGTCCCCGTGGAAGGAGACCATCTTGCGTTTCCTCTCCAGCTCGCTGTCCTCGGGTTCGTCGGCCCCGCGTGGAGACTTGAGCAGTCCCCGCAACGGGCGGGCCGCGTCCGCGTCGGCGCTGCTCACCACGACGGGCACCGGGGCTGCCCGTGCTCTCCCGGGGCCCCGCGGCCCCGCCGCCGCGCCCGCTGCCGCCGCCTCCTCGTCCTCCTCCTCGTCCTCGTCCTCCCCGTCCTCCTCCGACGGCCCCGGCGCCCCCGCCCCGCCGGCCTCCCCGCCAGCCGCCCCGGCGTCCGCGCCCTCCCACGGGGGCCGCCGCGGGCCCGGCCCCGGGAATGGCGTGAGCGTGAGCGGCGGCAGCGCCAGCGAGAGCCGCGAGAGCTTGGCTGCGAGGGAAGAGACTCGGTGAGCTCCAGTTCTCGGGGAAACTGAGGCGTGCCCTCCCACCTAGCTGTGTGTCCTCAGGTAATCTCAGGCACAGTCTGTTTCCACCCTTGTGAACCAAAAGGTTGCACTGGGGTTCTCCCAGCAGAAGGGGAGCGATCTCCGCCTAATCCAGTGCTTAACCTTCCCCATGGTTCCCCAGTGCCCACAGCACAAAGCCCCAGCTTCTCCCCAGGACCATCAGACCCCAGTGCCCAGGCTCTGCTGACCTCTCCTGGCTCTATTGCCCCCTCCTTCTGGCTTGAGCTCCATCCAGCCACATGGGCCATCCCCCATTCCTCCCACCTCTGAGCCTTTGCATAGGCTGTTCCCTCTGCCTGGAAATTCCTTATAGAACTCAAGTCCTGTGCATCATCTGGCTCTTGTCTGGACTTTTAAAGCCTTCGGGGATCTCCCAGGAGGTCAGGCCAGGCTACCCGCTCTGCACCCTGTAGTACCAAGCACCTCTCCTTCTGAGCAGTTGATCTCAGTATAGAACTCTAATTCTGTGGCACTGTGATTAATGTTTGCCTTGCCACAGAACAGAGACTGAGTCGTGCTCACTCTGGCTGCATTCCCAAGCCCCAAGTACACAGAAGTACTCAGTCAATATTTGTGGGATTAATGAATGAATGTTCCCTGCTATACAATGTTGACCAAGGCACTTTCTTTCCCTTTTTAGCCCTGCATGGCCAGAAAATTGGGGTGTCTAACCATCTCCAGGTCCTTTCCCTGCCCTGCGACTCCTTAATCTTAGGAAGTCTAAGAAGAGGACTTCAGGTCCCTGGAGGAGGAAACCTCACTTTAAATCCCAAGCCTACCCTGCTCTCTTGCTATGTGTCCCTAGGCAAGCAGATCCACTTCTCTGAGCCTCTGTTTCCTCACTGGTAAATGGACAAGGGCCACCCATTCCTCCATTACTGCATAAGTGAACTGTGTCCCAGGCCCTGTGCAGGGCAATGGTGGGAATGAGAAGAGGATGAGGGCAGGGCAAGGAGAAAGGTGGATGTGGACTGAGTCACTCTGCACCCCTCATTCACTGTACTCCAGCTTCACCAGCCTTTTGTTATTCCCTGAACATGCCAACTTAGTACCCATCTCAGTGTCCTCTACCTGAAACATCCTTCTCCCAGATGTCCACCCGGTTCACTTCCTTCATGTCTGCTTATAAGTTGCCTCTTCATTGAAGCCTTCCCTGACCACCCATCTCAAGGTGATGGGGTGGTGGGGTGGGGCTTTGTAGAGGGAGCTATCAGGGGCTTGAATACCCAGAGGAAGTACAGGGTAACAGTCTTTAGAAATCAGGAAGGCTTCCCCAGGAAGGGGAAATTTGAGTGGGCTCATGAAGGATGAGTAGAAGTTCTCTGTTGTTGTTGTTGTTGTTTTTTTTTTTTAAGGCTATTCCCAGGCTCTTCTCACCCAACACCAATCCCCCACCCCCAACCCCGGACCGCGGAGGCATCTTAGTTGCTCATCCTCTGTCGTTTTCATGTGGCCCAGGGTCTTTTCTGACACAGCTGGTTGCAAACTGTCCACAACAACCTTGAGGAAAGGGTAATATTCTCATACAGTGGGTTTGAGGAAGGAAGGTTCTGTGCCCAGTCTTTGTGACCTTTCCCTCTTGAATCTCAGGCTCTTCTGGCAAACAAAGATGATAACCCTTCCCTCACGTATGGCTATGAGGTTGCCAATATGAAACTGGCTGGGTCATACCAGTATAACTTTCATACCAGTATTTAAGGAAATCAGGCCTCCAGGTGATTCGAGTGGAACCACAGTCCCTAATCTCTCTTTTTTTTGACTGCACCACATGGCATGCAGGAATCTTAGTTCCCTAACCAGGGATTGAACCTATGCCCTCAGCAGTGGAAGCCTGGAGTCCTAACTACTCCTATGTCCAGATCTAAACAGGGGCCATTTATCTTTACTCTCCATTTATCTTCTCTTACACTGTCTCTTCTCTATGACAAAACACCCACTGTGTTCCTATCAAAACTCAAGTTTCAAGACAAGGCGTTTCTCCTAGGCTCTCAGGCCACCAGTACCACGGTGGGCAGGGCAGGGTCTGAGGCTCCCTGGGTCCCAGCCCTGGGCAGCTCAGAGCCCGGCACCAGGGAGGCCTGGCACACTGATGAGACACTTCAGCTTGGTGGAAAGCTTAAGCCAGAGATCATGCACTGGCAGCCCAGCCCACAGAGGCTTTGTTTGAATTCGTTTCCACCATTAAAACACCTAGAACTCTGGTTTAAAGGGAAAGCAGCAGATTTGGCACTATTGGGTGGGCATTCCCGAATGAAGCTTAGAAATGGCTGCATTTCCTCCCCAGCTCCCACCCCACGTCTCCCAGCTCTTGTTTATTCATTCATTCATTCATTCCCTTATATTGTCTGTTGCCCTTCCCCCGCTCAGCATCTGAGTTTGCGATCCCTGGTTGATGTGAATTGTGATGTAATGGCTGGTGCTTAGGAGTGCCAGGCTTTGGGTCAAAGGCTTTGGAAGTCCTAACTCATGCAACTCTCGCCATCCTCTTAGGTAGGTGCTATCCTTGTCTTCTGCTTTTGGCAGATGGGGAAACTGAGGCCTGGAGTTTGTCCAAGGTCACAGAGCTAGAGAGGGGCGGAACCAGGGTTTGAGACCAGGTAGTATGACTCCAGGATCTGCACTGCTTAGCGTGCTGACCTGCCTGGTACCAGGGAGGCTGAGCTTCTCAACCGCACCCTACCTCTTGGAAAGAGCTGGGCGTTGGCCCCCAACCGCGCTTCCATGCTCCCGGCAGCCTGCTCACCTTTGATCTGCTCGCTGTTCCCCTGAGGGGGTCCCAAGTCCAAGAACAGTCGTGGCATCTCGGGGCCCTTCCTCTCGGGCTTGGGGGGGTCCCCGTCTCCGCTGGGTGCCGTGTCTCCGCCGGCCCTGCTGTCTGGGGCCCCGGGCTCTCCCTCGGAGGCTGCCTCCGGCCTGACTCTCTGGGGCGCTGGCTCCGGTCTCCTCGGCTGCGCTTCCAGCAGCGGCAGGGGCGGCTGTGGCCTCGTGCTGTCGGCCCATCCGGCCTTTGCGTCCACGCCGCTTCCGGGGCCGCCGCCGGGGGCCATCCCCGTGCCCACTGGGGCTTGGCCCCCACTCCCGAGGTCCAGCCTCCCAGCCCCGGGGGCTCTCGGTGCCCCCCCAGTCTCGGGGGCTCTCCTCTCGGTCCCGGGTTCCAGTGCCCTGCTCCTGGGGGCTGGGCCAGCGGGGCCAGGGGCTGTCTCCCCGCCGTTCAGGGCCAAGGCCACCGCGCCGGGTGCCGGGGCTCTCTCCAGTGAGGTCTCTGGGGCTGGCTCCCCGTTCGTGGGGGCTGGAGCCCCACTCTCGGGCATCTTCTCCCAGGGCCCTGGGGCTCTCCAAGGCCCAGTCTCTGGCAGCCTCTCCGGGTTCCTGGGGAGTCTCAGGCCCCCATTCTCTGACCCCTCCTCGATCTTTGGGGATGTCAGTCCTCCATTCACCAGCACTCGCTCTTCTCTCTCTGGGGGCCCTGGGCCCCCATTCTCCAGCACTGTCTCCTCTCTCCTTGGGGGTGGCAGCTCCCCATTCGCCAGCACTTGCTCTTCTCTCTCTGGGGACCCGGGGTCCCCATTCTCTGCCACCTTCTCGTCGGCGCCCAGGGCTCTCGGTCCCCCGTTCTCCAGCACTGTCACCCCGTTTACCGGGAGGCTCAGGCCCTCGTTCGGGCTTGGGGCTTGCTTCCCGCTTTCCGGGACTGCGGGGTCCGGACTCGGGCCCAGGGCTCTCTCTCGATTCCCGGGGCCTCTCCCCGTCTTCCGGGGCCCCTTCTCTCCCAGGAGGTTCCTTGTCACGTCCTCCCTCAGGGACATCAGCAGCTGCTCGGTGCTCACTTGAACTACGAAGGTCGGCTTCTCCCGGGCTCCCGGGAGCGGGAGGGGACCCGGGTCTGGGGGCGGCCGGGGCGCTCCCGGGTCGGGGGGCTCGGGGGGAGCCCGTGGCCGAGGGACCCCTTCCTCCTCTGCTGCCCCCCCGCCGGGGAAAGCTCCCTCGGGGGAAAAAGGGGTCTCGGTCTCGTAGCCGCTGTCCCCCGGCTTGGGGCCCGGAGACGACAGGCCTGAGCCGGGACTGGCCACGGCCGAGGAGGGGTCGGGGGACACGGCTGGGTCCGCGGGGGCCCGGGGAGGTGGCGGCGGGGGGGGGGGAGCGGGAGGTGGCCCCCGCCCGGGGTACTGGGGCGCCGCCGCCCCCATGAGGGGGTCCAGAAACTCGGGGGGGGCCGAGGCGGGGGGGTTCAGGGGCAAGTCGGCCAGGGAGCCCCGCTCGGCCCGCAAGGACGAGTCGTCCTCTGGGGGATGGGGGCAGCCAAGAGCAGGGTGGCCCCCCCAGCCCGCAACAGCATCCCCCCGCTCCAGGGGCAGGCAGGAGCAGGCCCCCTCGCGGCTGCATAGGGGGCAAGGTAGGGGACCCCGGCGACTGGGGCCCCCACCAAGGCTGCTGCTGTCTTCCCCCGGGGAGCTGCCCTCCTCCTCCTCCTCTTCCTCTTCGGCCCACGGGGCGGCCCCCCGCTCCCCCAGCACCTCGGCAGGGTCTCCTGCCAGGGTCTCCCCGGCGCCCCGGCCCTCGGGGTCCCAGCCACTCAGGAGGAAACTGCCGGATGCAGAGGACTGGGCCGGGAAGGGCCGGGCTGCCGGGAAGAGCGGGGAGGCCCAGGTCTCGGATACCAGCTGAGGGACCTCGGAGGGAGCCTGGGGGGCCTGGGGGGCAGGAACTCCTGGGTCTAGGGGGTCCCAGTCATTGGGGAAGAGGGGCTCCGGCGGGGAGCCGTGCTCCTCGAGACGGATGTAGTATTCGCTGCTCACGGAGGGGCTGCGGGCACTGATGACCGGCAGCACGCTGGGCGTGGACAGCGCCTCATAGAAAGGGTTGGAGGGGTTGGCGTGGGGGGCCGGGGGCGCGGATGCCGGCTGCCAGGTGGGTGCCCCCCCGCCCCGACCGGCCCCCCGCCGTGCCTTCTCCCACAGGCACTCAAGGTTGAGGCCACCGCTACTCTCGGTGACCGTGAGCACATCGTCGGGGTCAGCCCCAGGGAAGCCATCTAAAAGGGGGAACGGAGAGGAGAGGGTCCCTGGGCGGGGGGCGCTGTGCTGAGGGGGCCAGGGCCAGGGGAAGGGACCATCTCGGGGTGGGGGTGGCGGCGGCGGGGGCCTCGGGGGCCGCTCAGAGAGCAAGTAGGTGAGCTGCAGCTGGAGATCAGAGGCTGAGGGGCGTTGGGCAGGGGGCCGCCAGCAGGACTGCAGGATGTCATACCTGGGGGAGAGGGAGGAGGCAAGAGTGAGCAAGGCAGAGTCCCAGCTGGCGGGGGGTGGGGGGGTGGATCCCCAGGGGAGGCAGAGACCAGGTGGGCAGACACCCAGGGAGATGAGAGTCAAGACCAAGAGAGGGGAATTCCCTGGTGGTACAATGGTTAAGATTCTGTGCTTCCACTACAGAGGGCACAGGTTCGATCCCTGGTCAGAGAACCAAGATCCCACATGCCCTGCCCTGCAGCCAAAGGAGAGGGGGGAAAAAAAAAGACCAAGGTGGGAGACAGAAGGGAAATGATAGTTAAGTGACAGTTTAAGGCGGCTTTCTGGTTGGGTTACAAGTTTTGGAATCAGAGACAGGAAAGCAGCAGAGGTCTTCTAGGGTCAGAGAAACTAGATTTGGAGACCAGCTGTGTTACTCCATACTTCAGTTTCCCTTCCTCCACGTAGCAAGCAGATGTTGCCAGAAAGGGTTGGGACGTCCCCACTCCAGTTTAGGGCTGGCAGCACGTGGTGCAAGTGTGCAGGGGAGAGTGTGAAATGAAGTGGAGAATTCTGGGATCATCCCGGGCTGGGAGGTGGAAGGTCAGGGGTCGGGGGTCAGGCCCCGCCCTCACCAATAGTCCGCATAGGGCAGCTTGAGCCTCGGCCGGGCCAGCTTGACGTGCTGCTGCCGGACAACGAAGGCCAGGACCTCTTCGTCTGACAGGTGGCGGTAGGGCTGAGCCCCAAACTCAAACAGCTCCCATAGAGTCACCCCTAGGGACCTGAAGGGAGAAGAGAGAGGTCAGAGCCCCGCCCTGACCCTCCAGGGAGCCGCCCCCCTCCCCGGGCCTCAGTTTCTCCATCTGTAGAACCTGTGACCCTTCCGCCTTCCTTGCCCTCTGTGCCCCCTGCCCGCCTCACCAGATGTTGCTCTCGCGGCTCTGGTCCACCACCATGAAGGTCCCGTGCAGCTCGCCAAGGAGCTCGGGCGCTGCCCAGCGCAACGGGATCCAAAGGCGCTCGGGGGTCAGGTAATAGTCCTCCTGGGGCGTGGGGGGGTGGGGCGCAGGCCGGGGCGCGGTCAGGTGGGCCGGGGCACCCTCCCACCCCAACTTGCCCCCTTCCCCGCCCTGATGGAGGGCAGGCCCCACCTTGTAGTTGCTGTGGGCCAGCCCGTAGTCTCCGATGCGCACGGTGAGGTCGGAGGTCAGCAGGCAATTGCGCAGGGCCAGGTCGCTGGGGGCAGGCGAGGGGGCGAAGTAAGAAGCGGGCAGCTTTGGGGAAGCCCGCCCCGCTACTTAAAGAGTGCGCCCAGTTTTCCCTGCACCGCTCCGTCTTCATTTTCTCACTCCTCCTCTCCTACTTTGACTCCTCCCCCTCCCCGACACCCACTCTTCAATAACCCCGCCCCTTTCCTGGCTCCGCCCACCGCTCCTGACCCCGCCTCCTCCCCATCGCGAGTCTTTCCCCCGTTTTGTGCCCCGCCCCCAACTCAAGCGTCCTTCCCTCCTTAAGCCCCTCGCCCTCCTTCCTCGCCCCAATTCTGCCCGGTGGCTTCCGGGCTGCCACCTGTGCACATAGTTGTGAGAGTGGAGATGTGCGAGCCCGCGGGCGATCTCCAGGCCCATCCTCTGCAGTGTCCGCAGATCTCGAGGGGGCAGCTCAGGGGACAGACCCTCGGGGGGCCGCTGGGCCCGAAGGTAACGCTTCAGGTCCCCCTGGGAGAGAGGGCAGGGAGGGGTCAGTCCCACCGCATCGACACATTCAGGCAACCCGAGGCATGGATGGGGCGGCCGCTGCACTCATTTGGGCTTCAGTTTCCCCTGCTGCTGAGAAACACTTTAGTAACAGAACGCACGCTCCTCACGTGCTAGTCAGGGCGTGCCACCTGGGGTCCCGGTTTTCCTGTTTAGTCGTTAAGTCGTGTTGACTCTCGCGACCCCATGGACTGTAGCCTGCCAGGCTCCTCTGTCCCGCCAGACTCCTCTGACCATGGGATTCTCCAGGCAAGAATACTGGAGTGGGTTGCCGTTTCCTTCTCCAGGGGATCTTCCCAACCCAGGAAAGGAATCCAGGTCTCCTGCTTTGCAGGCAGATTCTTTACCGACTGAGCTACAAGGGAAGCCCATCCACCTGGAGACTGAGGGCTCATCTAAGAAATGCTCTCTTGTCACAGGTGTCGCTATGATGATGTCATTGCGAATGGCCCTGAGCCCCCACCGGCTCCAGCTCCTCACTCTGCCCCTCCCCCCGCCCCCCCCCCCGGCCCCGCGACCCCCCCAGACCCTCACCAGTTGACAGAACTCCATAATCAGCAGAAAGGGCAATGTCTCCACGCAGACGCCTAGGCACTGGAGAACGTTGGGGTGTTGCAGGCTCCTGCACGGGGGTGGGGGTTGCCTGGGTCAGGAAACGGCCCCTTCCATCCGACCCCAGCCCTGTGGCCCACCCCACCCTCCTGGCAAAACCAGACTGTTGCTTCAACCTCTCGGGTCTCAGTTTCCTTACTTGAGAGTTAACCCCCCTCCCCACCGCAAACGCACACTCCTTCCCCATATCCCCGTCTCAGGTCCACCCCACTGTCTCCCAGTCTCCAAGCCAGACCCTCAGGCACCTCCTTGCCCCTCCTCCTGGCTCACCACCCCCTCAGCCTTTCTTCCTGCCCCCTGATTCTTTCCCCTCCCCTCCCACAGCCCCAGCTCAAGCCTCCTCCCAGCCTCCCTGCCTCCAGTCTCTCCCTTTCAGTCTGCCCTGACCTGATGTCCACCTGTTCACGACCCTCCATGGCTCCCCAGTTGCCCTGGGACAGAGCCTGGCTCACTCCTCAGTCTTTCCTGCCCCACTGCCTTTCCCAGCATCACTCTTCACTCCATGTACATCTCCCTAGACTCACAGGTGCCTGCTTAGGCTTCAAGCCTTGTATACCTCTCTCTGTGGAGAACACTCCACTCTCGTCCAAGTCCTCCTTGTCCCTTAGTGTCAACATCCTTTCCTCAAGAGATATCACTGCCCTTCCCTCAACACTGGGGGATGCCCTTCCTTGATCCTCTCACTGTGGCTAAGAGTCAGGTTGGGAGAGCAGGTTTCTGAATCTTGTCTCCACCTTTCCCAGGCGTGTAACCTCACAGAAGTCACTTGGCCTCTCCCTCAAATGTACAATGGGGATGGTCATAGTAATCCCCTCATAAAGTTGTGACAAGAAATCTAATAGGATCAGAGAGGAGCTGGCATTTCTCCTGCCTCACTGCCTTTGTTCCTGCTGTTCCCTCTGCCTGGAACACGCTTCCCACAGTGCTTTACGAAACTGATTCATCCTAGTCAAGCCTGCCTTTCCCACAGTTCCCATCCCAGAGCTCCTCCGTTTCTATCACATCCTGCCTTATTTCCTCAAGGCACTTGTCAGTCTGTGATATTTTCCTGTTAAAATTTATTTCTTCACTGGCTCATTTATTGTGTGTCCCCTCCACTAGGTGGCGAGCTTTACAAGACAAGGATTTGGGGCTTTTGTGTGCGTGGCCATGTTCCTGGTGCCTAGACTAGTAGGTGCTCAATAAAATCGTGTGGAGTGAAGGATTTAACCCTGATACATGACCCGAGGGTCTGTGGAAAGATTAACACATCCAGGACTTGCAGCCCAGGTGGCACCTTGCAACCTGGCTCGAGGAGGGTAGAACAGTTTTTGTTTCATTGGGGCCTGGCAGGAGAGGGGTTGGGGGGCGGGGTGTGGATAGTGGCTTCTGCTCCTGCCTGGGAGACAACTAATGAGATAAAACTTTCTTAAAGCACCAGCATATGCTGGGGCTTGAAAAAAAAAAAAAAAATGACCGGAGCTCCCATCATGGGGAGACTTAGGATGGCAGATGTAGAAGGAAGCTTGGATCCACTGCACACCTACTAATCTGAGCCAGGGCTGGCCCCTTCTGTTATCAAATCCTCCTAACACCTTTGCTAGGCAGGATGATGTTTCCCATTGGATCCAGGGGAAAAGGGAGGCTCAGAGAGGTAAAGTAACTTGCCCAGGGTCACACAGCTGGTAACAGCGCCCGAGCTGAGATTTGCTCTCAGGTCTGTGGCTCATCCAGCAAACGTCTACCGAGGGCCAGCTTGTAGCTGGGTGACAAGATGGACCCCAAGCTGCCAGTATAGTCCTGCATTCTCCACCTGAACTTTCTGAGAAGGTGGGAATGTTCTCGATCTGAGATGTCTAACGTGGGAACCACTGGCCATATATGGCTCCTGGGCTCTTGAAATGCGGCAAGTGTAGCTGAGGAAGACATCTTGAATTTGACTGCATTTTATTTAAGATGAATTTAAGTAGCCGTATGTGGCTGGTGCTTGCCAGCATGGGTTGAGAGAGAGAGAGAGAGGCAAGTCAACGGATACATGGATGAAATAATGACACACTAGGATACGTGTGATGAAGAAAATATACAAGTTGATATGATGGAGCATCCCAGGGCCCTCCTTAGGTGGCAGTGTGTGTGTGTATAAAGGAAGGCCTTTCTGATCTGAGACCCAGGGAGGACAAGGGATCCCACCATCAGAAACTGGGGGTGGGTGAGCCAGGAGCAATATTCCAGACAGAGGGAAGAGCAAGGACATCGGCCCTGAGGCTGGTCTGTGGGAGGGCCAGGGGGCAGGGCTTGTGGGCTGTAGGGACGGTTGGGACTTTGTCCTGAGAGTCACAGGAAACCACAGGAGTTTTCAGAGGAAAAGCTTCATAAAATCTCAGGGCAAAGCTCACTTTTACAGCCCTCTGTTAAGAGGTGCCCATATACACACCCTCTCCATGCCCGGGCACGCAATACCACACAGGGCATATATGAGCAGAGGTTTAATTAACACTGATCTAGAAGCTCTTAGAATGGAGACCAGGCAGGAGAGGGATAGCATCCTGTCTTCCCAGACCTCCCAGTCCAGTGGGGACAGGCGTGGGGAGACCGTGGCCGTTTGGTGCAGCCACTCAGGACTCTGGTCTGTGATTCTGATTCTGCCCTTCATAACCCACAGGCAGGGGCCTGAAGGAGGGACCACCGTCACAGACCCTGTGCCAGGCAAAGGCCCATTTTGTATCCTCTCAGCTGCCCTCTACATGAGGCTGCTCAGGCTTCCTGGACTCACTTTCTAGATGAAGGTACTGAGGTTCAGAGTGGAGCCTTCTCCACTCTGATTTCCAGATTTCCAGCTCAGCTTTTGCGCTGTTTCCTTCACCTGCATCACACTGCCTTCATGTCCCTGCCTCTGGCCCGAAGAAGACCCCGAGGCTCAGCGAGGGAAATGATCTAGATTGACTGGCACAGCCAGGAAAAGGTACATCTAGGATTGGAATCCAAAGTTGACCCCACACTGTACTCCTCCTGCTCCCAAACGTTACCACCATGAAGCACAGACTCAGATATTTGGGCCTTCAGGGCTCCATGTCTACCCAGAGGTCCCCATACCTGTATGGCTGTGCTTCGGAGATGAACTTGCGCTGCTCCAGGGGCCCTGCGCTGGCTCGGAGTTCCTTCACCACCACCTGGGCGGGGGTGTAGTCGGAGAAAATCTCTCCCAGGATCACCTGCTCGAGGAGGACCCAGGAATCAGTGCCTGCTTATTCCCCAGCCCCATCCCAGGGAGTGCCCTCCACCCCACCTGATGGCTCCCAACTTCCCTCTCCTTTCCAGCCTCTTCTTTCAACTCCCACCACCCTCGTATCCCCACCAGACGCGGGGTGGGAGACTCACAGGCCCAGAGTCCGATGGACGCAGGGACGGGTGGAAGGATGGACAGACGGACGCGTGGAGAGCCGGATGGCGAGGCGGAGTGGTCAATGGAGTGAGGAGGGAGGCGCTGACCGACAGATGGGGGGGATGGGGTGGGTGGGAGCTCGTGAGAGGTGAACAGAGAGAAGGGCAATGGGTGGGCCGAGGGGGCAGGGGGAGGAGGCAGGGGGCAGATGAGAAGTGGTGGGAGCAGGAGTGATGGACACAGAACAGGAGTGTCGCCCTGGATTGTGTAGAGCCCCCACCTCCCACCCCAGCCCCACTTACTTACCTTCCCAAACCAGCCACTCCCAATCTCCTGTAGGTAGCTGAGGTGCTGGCGGCTAAGGCCCAGGGGGGTGGTCATGTCTGGCGTGGGGGACAGTAAAAAGGGGAGGCACCTGAGCCTCTCTCCCCTCCCAAGTGCCACCAACATCCCCTACCTCAGTGGGGACCGGGGTCAAAGCAGACACAACAAATCTCTTTTCATTGGCTGCCCCAACATTCCATGAAGAGATCTCAGTCTCCTCATTGGCTGCCCACAAGTTTCTAGTGTCCAATCCGTTCTTCCCTTTGGTGTCCCAAGATCCTATGACTTAACTTCAGCCTGCCATTGGCTCTGCCTCTGGCATTAAGATCTAGGCTGACCTCATCATGGATTGCTCTGCAAGAATCTCCAAATCTGGTTTGGGGTTAAGCAACGGCTTCCACCAAGATGATCTTGGAGTTGCTTCACGCTGCTTCCAAGATTCCAAGGCTCCCACCTCTGCCTTTCCCTTTGATTCTCTGAGGGAGGGCTGTCAGCTCCTCCCACCCTGAATTGGGGGGCCACGGGATTCCAGTCAAGGTGCAGGGCCATACCTGAGTGTGATGGCTGCGGGGCAGGCATTGGCAGCGAGACCTCAGCCAGGGGGAGAATGTAGACGTCAGGCAGTGACTGTGAGGAGGAAGTCTCCTCAGCGGGAGGGGTGTACTCCCCGGAGCAATCCTCCCCTTCAGGGTTCTCAAACTCCTGGGGCCAGGAGGGGTGAGAGGTGGGAGAACACAGCAGTGAGAGACATCATGGTCCTTCTAATCAATATTATCCCCACCTTTCTGCCAAATGTCCTCCAATCCCAGTCCAATTCCCATCCGGAGTTGGATCTTGCTGTAACTTCAGGCCTGAAGGGCTCTCAGACTCACTGCCCGGCTCCCCCGGTGGTGGGGGTGGGGGGTTAGCGGAGGAAAGGCCTTGCTGAAGTGTTCCTCCCCACCTTAACTTCCCTCGTGCACCTCACCTTGAAGCCGACATCGCCCCGTTTGCAGCACAGACAGGTGAGGAGGAGGAAGATGAAGGCCAGCAGGCCAGAGCAGGAGATGAGGACCACGGCATAGGGAGGAGCCAGAGGCGCCCGGCCCAGGGCGAATCCGTCTGTGGGGACAGGGCTGGGCTGGGCTCGCGTCTTCACGCCCCTGGCTCCCCGATTCCTTGCCCCTCCCCGTCCAGTTAGTCTTGACTACAGCTCCCATGATGCTCTGCACCCAGGGGCCCCTTGGCAGAGGAGCCGGATGGCTCGGGGCATTGTGGGAGTTGTAGTTTGGGGCCTTCTCAAGTGGTTGGGTTGGGGGTGGGGTCCCTCCTCTCGCCCCAAGCTGGGACCCCCCCCACCCCCACCCCATCACCTCACCCTCAGGTTTGGATGAATTTCAGTGAGGACTGAGGGAAGGAGGAGTAACAGTGGAGCCTGGAGTACTCAGAATTTAAAATACGCTCCCACGACAGCCTTCCTACCCCCTATTTGAAGAAGAGGATGAGCCCCCAGCTGCAGGCTGGGAGAAGGTGCTCGCCCCATGCTGGATCCTAGTTACGGGGGTTGAGGCCTGTCACTTTTAGGGACGCTTGGAGCACACACATGTCCTCGGTCCCCAGCCCCAGGTCCCGAGTCGGGAGCTCCGCAAGCCTTGGGACTCCCCCAAAGCTGGAGACAGCCTCCAAGGCTGTGTCCCCTTTAGAAATAGTATTCCTCCTCTCTGTCCCCAATTCTCCCAGAGGCCCTGACCTTCCCCGGCTTCCTGCACACACCTGCACACACACACGCGCGCGCGTCTGCACACACACACATGTTGCCCGAACGGACCCCCTCCCCACCCAGCCCCCAGCCTTCCTCCCACAGGCCCTGCTGACAGAGGCACCATTCCTGCGCCTCCCCAGGCCCTGGCTCGCTGCGGGAAGACGCCACACAGGTGACGGAGCCAGAGCCCCGCAGACAGACCCCGGGGCAGGCCAGGGTGGGGGTGGGGGCCACTGGACAGCAGGATGGCCCGACAGACTCACCGGGGTGGGCCGGGGACGCCAGGCAGCCGGAGGCGGAGACGGCCGCGAGGAGGATGAGGGCGCCGGGGGCAGGCATCTTGTCGAGGATGGCAGGGAGGTGGAGGTGGTGGCGGCTGGGGAGGAGGGGGGGGCGGGCCCTCAGCCCCCAGCCATGGGGACCCGCGCGACCCTGGCCTCCCCCCGGCCCAGGAGAGGGGCAGGAGGCTCAGGACAGGGGGAGGGAGGGGCTGCTTACAGGCTCAGGGACCCCCCTCCCCCTCTCTGAAGGGACAGACAGATGAAGGGATGGAGAGACAGACAGAGGAGAGGAGCCGGGGAGCCGGGGTTGCTGGGGTGGGGGGGGAGAGGGGAGAAGGGGGGGGAGAATAAGGGCCCCGCCCCCGAGGACAGCCGGGATTGGGGGAGCAGAGAGCCTGTCAGAGGAAGGGTGGGAGGAGGGAGGAGGGAGGGAGGATGGAGCGTCGTCATAGCAACTGGCTCCCCAGTAGCATTGGCTGCCAGGAGGGAGGGGAGGGGGAGGGACAGACAGGGACCAGCGGACCCTCGTGTAGGGGGGACCCAGGGCCCACCGTGCCTGGCCCGGACGCTGCTGTGACATGCCACCAGCACGGACACGTGTGCTCCGCGCCAAGATGCAGATGTCAGACAGGCACACGCAGCCCACACATGGCTGACCCACGTCGCAGAGACCCTCACAGACAAGCACAGCACATACAAAGGTGGACAGCGCTCGGCAGACGGAGACACGTACACGTCACACACAAAGACGCAGGGATGATGGGCTGCACTAAGCACGCACAGGCAGGCCGGCCCCCGGCACAGATGCACCCGGCCACGCAGGAACGTCAGCGCATCACAAAGACCCACACATGCCACAGACAAAGTAAAGCCCCAACTCCATAGACACACACACCACAAAGATCCACGCAGACACCATGGTGACACACCAAGGCACAAAGTCACGAACACAGACATTCCACAAACAAATGGGCAACAAAGAAGACCCACAGACACACACATCACACACACAGACACAGACATCATTTGCATGGAGACACACACAAGATACACACTAACATAGACACAAGTATCCCGTGCACAAATATACACAGATACACAGCAGATACAAGGAGAGACATGCATATCACATATGCGAATACACACAAATACACAACACAGACTCAGAGATACACATCTCTCACACAGACACATTTCATTCACATGAATACAGAGACACAAGTCACATACACAGATACACATATACAAGCACAACTCACCCATGGGTATAGATGTACACTACAAAGAATATACAAAGCTACACAAATCATGTACAAAAATACACACAAATACATTACACTGATACACACATATCACATACACATATACACAGCCACGCACATTATACGTACAGAAACACACATAGGCAACACAGGCATACACACTGAACACATAGATACACAAAGATACATCACATACCTTAACACACATGGACACACACGTCACAAATGTATACAAATTTCACACAAGGTTACAAAAAACACATTACCCCAGTGTAGTCACACATTACATACACAAATACACACACACATACAGAACACATACACACACACACACACAGACACACGCATCACAAATACCCACATTTCCTATGAGTTTGCGCAACCTTTACACAACCAGAGGTGCTAGCCTCATACAGAAGATTCATGATCATAGTTTATTTAATTTATTTATTCTTAGGAGCATTAACTGCGCCAGGCATTGTTCTCAGCGCTTTACACATATTACTTTTAAATCCTGACAACTGCCCTCCGAGACACACTCTTTTATCATTCCCATCGTACAGATGAGGAAACAAGGCGAGGTGCAGACATCTGCCCCAAGGCACACAGCCGGGAAGTGGCTGAGTGGGGACTGGAACTCGGTCCCTTAGGGACACAGACAAAACAGACAAGGACGCACACATCACGTGCCAGGCCGCCGCCGTCTCGGGGTCACACTCCCCCACCCCCACCCCCGCACAGCACCCCGAGCTGCAGACACACCGGAAGCACGGGCGCCCACCCTGCGCGCGGACTTCTCTGTAGTCCCTGAGCCCCTGCGTTGCGTCCCTCTCCGCTGAGGCTGGGCCCGAGCTGCGCATCGCAGGCGCAGCCTCACTGCACACCGCGGAGGCGGCCCAGACACCCCATCCCCAGCGCGGCCCGCCCCTGCCCCCGTTCCCCAGCAGGTGTCCAGGACCGGCGGGTCCCAAACGCAGCCAGCGCAATTGGGACTGGCAACCCCAGGGGAAGGGGAGGGAGAGGGGTTCAATGAGCCCTCTTGGAGGGGGCGCTCTTTGGAGAAACTGAGGCAGGTTCATCACACCAGGAAGGGTGGGAAGGAGGGGGTGCCGGGACCAGCACTTCAGGGTGGACTGACCATATGCAGATAGAGAGTTCGGAATTGGGGGCTGGGGGATGAGGAAAGATGCAATTATCTGCCCCTGTGGCTGAAGGGCATAGACTCTTGCGGGAGCAGAGGCTTATGGGAAATGTAGTCCCATCCCTGAGGCTTACGGGAAATGGAGTTCTGGTTCCTCCAGAAGGGAGGCTCAGGTTAATGTCTTCTCCCCCCTCGCAACCTCCAATCCCAGAAGCAGAGGGTGGGTGAAGTAGTAGGAGCTGGGGCTACGCTGCCTGGATCTTTGCAAACGAGGTGGTCAGAATTCTTGAGTCCTAGGGAGCGGTACAGGCAGGATTGCAGTCCTAACTCTGGCCCTGGCTTGCTCTCAGTTCATTTATTCACTCAACGTTCATTAAACCCACTGTGCTCAGCCAGGACCTATGCCAGAATTTGCGGGTGCAACATGTAACCAGTCAAACCCATTTCCTGCCTTTGATGGGGGGGTGGGTGGATGTGTGTCAGAGGGGCTTATAGAAGGTCTGCTAGAGATTTTCAAACTATGAACAGGGAGCCATTACCAGGGGCTGACATCAAGCTTTCTGGCTGAGGCCAATTTTTTGAAAAAAAATAAATAGAATAATCTAGAACATGCAGGGGAAATACCCATGTATGAAACTTTTATTTTCTGACAGGAGGCTATAGATACAGATATAGATATAGATTCCTCCCCCCCCCACCACCATTATGGGTCACAGTAAAAGAAACAAGGGGGATTCCCAGATGGCCCAGTGGGTAAAGAATCTGCCTGCCAATGCAGGAGACGTGAGTTCAGTCCCTGGGTCGGGGAGGGACTGGAGAAGGAAATGGCAACCCAGTCCAGTATTCTTGCCTGGAAAATCCCATGGAGAGAGGAGCCTGGCAGGCTACAGTCCGTGGGGCCACAAAGAGTTGGACATGACTTAGCAACTAAGCAACACCAACGTAGCAGGCCAGGCACTGATGGTCAACCACCCTCATGGGACTCTTCCTAAGGTGGAGGCGGCCATTGGGCAGACTGTCTGACAAATAGTCACGCAACTTGTAACAGTGCTAAACGCGGTAAGGAAGAGCCTGGGAGAGAGGAGTTGTTAGGTTGGCGGAGGAGTCCGAGGAGACTTTTTTGGAAAGGTCACAGTAAAGCCCAGATCTGCGAGGGGAAGGAAAGAGGCTAGAGGAGGGCAGTGCAGAGAGTACTAGGACAGAGAGAGTGCTGGGGGTGGTGAGGCGGGGCGGCCCTTGGGGCATCAAGAAGTGCATAGGAGGCTGATGTGGCTAGATCTGAATGAGCAGGAAATGGGGGCATGAGCAATGAGTAAACTGGAGAGAGAGACTGAGCAGGGCCTGGCTACAGGGGCCAAGCCCGGTGAGCAATTTGGATTTATCAGTCAATAAACACCAGGGCAAGAGCTCTTAGCAGGGGAGGGACAGGCTCTGACCCTGGTGTTGACAGGCTTTCTCCGGCTGTGGTGTGGGGAGAGACTGACGGTGGAACCTGGAACACAGGGAGGACGTGACTTCAAAGTCCAGGTGAGAGATGGCTGCTGGCAGTGGAGGCAGAGAGGAGCAGCTCACTTCAAGACAGTAACAGGTGTCGACAAAGATGTGGAGAGGGTCCTCCCTGGTGGTCCAGTGGCTGAGACTCCGCACTTGCCATGCAGGGGGCCTGGAATCGATCCCTTTTCAGGGAACTAGATTCCACATGCCACAACTAAGACCCAATGCAGCCAAATAAATAAAATTTTTTTAAAAAAACAATGGCAACAAACAAGGATGTGGAGAAATCAAAACCGTCATACACTGCTGGTGGGAAGATTGCAGGCACTGAAACAGTCTGGCATTTCCTCAAACAGTTAAACACAGAATTACCATATGGCTCAGGAATTCCCCTTAGGTATCTCCCCAGAGAAATGGAAACACATGTCCCCACAAACATTTGCATGAGAACGTTCATAGCAGCCTTGTTCATAACAACCAAAATGTGGGAGCAACCCAAATGTCCATCAGTTGATGAATGGATCCACAAAACAGGCGACCTTCATACAGTGGAATATTATTCAGCAACCAAAAGGATTGAATCAGTGACAGATGCTACAACATGGATGAATGTTGAAAATATTATGCTGAATGAAAGAAGTCAGATAACACAAATAGCCACATACTGTAGAATTCCATTTACAGGAATTATCCAGGATAGACAAATCAGACAAAGTAGATTAGTAGTTGCCTGGGGCTGGGATGGGGGTGTGCCTAAGGAGTTTCTTTGAGTGATAAAATATTCTAAATCTGATTGTGGTGACAGTTGTACAATGTGATTAACATACTAAAATCCACTGAGCTATACAATTTATTTATTTTTTTAATTCAAATTTTTTTTGGCCACACCGCGTGACTTGTGGGATCTTCCTTTCCCCACCAGGGATTGAACCTGGGGCCTTGGCAGTATGAGAGCATGGAGTTCTAATCACTGGACTGCCAGGGAATTGCCTGAACTGTACAGTTTAAATGGCTGAATTGTACGGTATGTGAATTCTGTGTCCATAAAGTTGTTGAAAAATTGCTTTGGGAAAAAAAAAAAAGCTTCAGGCTATGTTTTGGTGGGAGACTGTATGAGTCTTGGGCATGGTGTGGGCTGAGAGGAAAGGAAGGATCTAGAAGGCCCACAAAGGTGGCTTAGCCATCTAGACAACGGGCCTTCTGTCAACACCACTTGCAGAAACTTCTCACGTTTTCCTGGTTAGTAGGAAGTGCTCAGCAAATGTCCATTGTTATTTTTATGGCAATCCTGTTGAAAGTTGAATCAGATCCATTCGCTCCTCCTTGGAGACTTTCTGTGCCTCCCATCTCACTGGGAGTAAAAGTGAAGTCCTCACTGTGGCCCCTAAGGTCCTGCTGGGACGGTCCCTCCCCTTCCATTCTCTGGATGTCTACCCCCTATTCAGTGGCTCTGGCCACCCTGGCCTCCTTCAAGCTCCTCCCATATTCTGAGCACAGTCCTACCTCAGGGCCTTTGCACTTGCTGTTTGCTCTTCCCCAAAGGCCACAGGGCTCCTTCCTCACCTCCTTTAGATCCATATTCAAATGTCACCTCCTCAGTGAGTCTGTGAAGCCTCCCTATCACCTTATGAATGACTGCACCTCCCCCGTCTCACACATGGAATCCTGCTTTTTTCTCCATCACATCACCATTATGGCACACCAGATCTTTCATTTTTTTTAAAACATAGTTATTATTTATTTATTTGGCTGCATCAGGTCTTAATCATGGCACGTGGCGGCATCATTGTGTCACACGGGATCTTTTGTTGTGGCTCACAGACTCTCCAGTTGTCGCGTGTAGGCATAATTGCTCCATGGCATGTGGGATCTTAGTTCCCTGATCAGGGATTGAACCCACGTTCCCTGCATTGCAGGGCGATTCTCAACCACTGGATCATCAAGGAAATCCCTAAATCTTTCACTTCTTTGCTTGGGTTATTGTCACCTCTCTCCCTAGAGACTCATGAGGGCAGAGACCTGCCTCTCCTGTTCCCTGCTCACTACTCAGCGCCTACTGGAGTCCCTGGCATGTGACATATGTACTGAATGAAGGAAAGAATTCAAGTTCATTTCCTTTTGATGCACTTGCTGCAGGGTTAGAGCCATGGCCCCTCCTCAGTCCCTCCAGTGTCGCCCACTTGGCACGAGAGATGCTGGCAAATAAACTCTGATCATCCGTTTGGGGAAAGAAGTGCAGGGTACTATGGGGACGCCGGAGGGCACACCGTGTGGAGCCTAGAACATTCCAAAAGAAGCTTCCAGAGAGGGTGACATTTGGGCTCAGCTGTGATGAGAGCGGGGGCGAGGCTGAGACTGGGGTGGGAAGTGGAAAAAGGAGGGCATTCCAGACTCAGGGGGATGGAGTGCACAAAAGCCTGGAGGTGTGAAACAGCTTGGGACATTCAGGAAACTTCCACCTGCCGCCCCAGCTCAGTGGCTCAGGCCGAAAACCTCCCAGTCATCACTGACTCCTGTCTTTTTCTCACACCCCCACATCTGATCTGTCAGCTGGCTCTGCTTTCAAAATATTCCCAGAGCCTGATCAACTCTCCTCACCTCTGCAAATACCATCATGATTTGCTTGGACTATTGCAGTAGCCAGCTCAACAGGCTTTCTACTTTGGCCCTCCCTGCCTCCTCTACATGTTCTTCTTGCCCAGGAAGCCTGTTAACACCTAAGTCAGCTCACATCCCTTCTCCTTGGCTCCCATCTCACTTGGAGTAAAAGCCAGATTCCTTTCCTTGGCCCAAAGGCCCTAAATAGTCTGCCCCTCAATACTTCTCACCTTTGACCCTCTTTCCCTCCCCCTCCAGCCACACTGGCCTCATTCCTATTTCTTGAATACACTATGAAAGTAGGAACCTGCCCCAGGGCCTTTGCGCTGGCTACTTTTTTCCTCTAGGGAATGCCCTAGTTAATGCCCTTGTCTCAGTCCAGCCTCTGCCCCTGTGTGGATGTCCCAGAGCAGCCTCCCCGGCCACCAGAGCTGCAGCCCCAGTTATTGCCTTCCCCAGGCCCTTAGTCCAATTCGTCTTTCTTCAGTGGGGTTAGTTCTGCCTGACATCAGGCTACAGGTTTGATTATGGAGCTCCCGAGGGCACAGTCTTTGCCTGTCTTGTTGCCAGCTCTCTCTGCAGTACCTGCACACAGAAGGCGCTGGAGGATTGTGTGTCTAGTGATTAAAGAAGTGAGACTGGAGTGGGAGGGGAGCAATGTGCAGGGGTGAGGCTGTCGAAAGTCTCCGACTGTTGAGCCGAGGAGCTGAGGGGTCTACTGGGGGAGGGGAGGGGCCTTGGAAAGAGTTATCAGGGTGGGAGGCCACCCAGCCGCCTCCTCTAGAAAACTGAAGGGCTTGAGGAGGAATATTCCATGCACCCAGGGTGCTGCCTCAGTCCTCATCCACTCACTCACTCACTCATTCATTCATTTGGCAAACAAATAGGTCTCCATGCCAGCCAACAAGTTGGCATGGGCATAAAGAAGGAGGCGGCCAGGACAGCAGTGTTTTCTTTTTTCAATCCTTGGCTGCACCGTGTGGTGTGTGGGATCTTAGTTCCCCACCAGGGATCGAACCTGTGCTCCCTGCAGTGGAAGCATGGAGTCCCAACCACTGGACTGCCAGGGAAGTCCCCAGGGATAGCAATGTTAATAACAACATTTCATTTTACTTTTGGGCTTCCCAGATGGCACTCGTGGTAAAGAACCTACCTGCCAATTCAGGGGCCATTAAGAGATATGAGTTCGATCCCTGGATTGGGAAGATCCCCTGGAGGAGGTCACGGCAGCCCACTCCAGTATTCTCCCTTGGAGAATCCCATGAACAGAGGAGCCTGGTGGGCCACGGTCAATAGGATCGCAGAAAATTGGACCCGACTTTGAAGCAACTTGGCACGCACTTTGCTTTTTAAATTTTTTTATTTTTAATTGAAGGATAATTGCTTTGCAATGTTGTGTTGGTTTCTGCCATATATCAACATGAATCAGCCACAGGTATCATATATCCCCTCCCTTTTGAACTTTCCTCTCACCTTCCACCTGCACTTCACCTTTATGTGTATTGTAATTTACCTACAGTCACATACACAGGTCTTATGAGTACAGTCTGATGGGCTTTGACAAATGAATACACTTGTGCCAGCTCAATATCCCAGTTAAGATATACACTGTTTGTGTATCCCAGGAAATTCCCTTGCACCCCTTCCCGGTCAATCCGCCATCCCCAGGAAACCCTTAGTCTGTTTTCTTTCACTGTTTATTAATGTAGCCTGTTCTAGAGCACTGAATGGAATCGTACAGTTTGTATCTTTATAGAGTTCTTCATTTGCACAGAGCAATGATTTTGAGGTGCAATCATCCTATTGAATGTATCAATAGTTCATTGATTTATTTTTCTTTTTTGGCTGCACCCTGCAGGATGTGGGATCTTAGGTCCCAGGCCAGTGATCCAACCTGGGCCCCGGGCAGTGGCAGCTCGGAGTCTTAACCATTGGACTACCAGGGAAGTCCCAATCATTGCTTTAAAAAATTTTTTTTATTTATTAATTTTCATTTTTGGTTGCACTGGTCTTCATGGCTGTGTGGGCTTTTCAGTTTTCTCTAGGAGAGTAGGGGCTAAATTCTAGCTGCGGTGCGCAGGCTTCTCATCCTGGTGGCTTCCCCTTGTTGCAGAGCGTAGGCTTTAGGATGAATGGGCTTCGGTAGTTGTGGCTCCCGGGCTCTAGAGCACAGGCTCAATAGTTGTGGCCCACGGGTTTCGTTTTTCCGCAGCATGTGAGATCTTCCCAGATCAGGGGTTGAATCCGGGTCTCCTGCTTTGGCAGGCAGATTCTTTATACCACTGAGCTAGGTCTGCCTACAGAATCTGAAGCATCAGCTCCACCATGGAGATACTGTCTGCCTATCATTTATTTATTTGTCTTTGATCATCATGTATGTAAAAGCCACAAAAATTGGAAGCTACCTTAATGTTCACCGGTAGGTTAATAAATAGGGGTGCATCTATCCCAGGAAATATTATACACCTGTTTAAAGAAATGAGAAAGAGCCATGGACTGACAGAGGAAAAGCTCTAAGATGTATTGTTGACTGAAAAAAGCAAGTTGCAGAATAATAAATACAGTGAGAGAGAACTTCCCTGGTGGTGCAGTGATTAAGACTCCATGCTTCCATTGCAGGGGACATGGGTTGATCCCTGAGTTGGGGAACTAAGATCCACATGCGCCAATAATAATGATAATAAAAATAAACAATCTCATTGACCACCAGTTGCAAGGGAGGTTGGTAATGATGCATTTTAGGTGAGCGCATTTCTGTCTCAGACAAAACTGGAGTTCTACGTACGACTAAGGAAGGAGAGAATTGATGTTGAACAATAAATCTCTGCATTTTAAGTTAAGCCCACTCAGGAAAGATCCTGAACATTGGACTCAGTTCCTTGCCCTCTGTACTCTGGGCAGAAGAGAGCCATGGGAGACTTTGAAGCAAGGTAGGCTATGTAAGGGGGCTTCCCTGGTGGCTCAGCAGTAAAGAATCTGCCTGCAATGCAGAAGCCACAGGAGACACAGTTTTGATCCCCGGGTGGGGAAGATCCACTGGAGGAGGCCATGGCAACCGACTCCAGTATTCTTGCCAGGAGAATCTCATGGACAGAGGAGCCTGGTGGGCTACCGTCCAGGCGGTTGCAAAGAGTCGGACACGACTGAAGCGACTTAGCACGCATGCACACACAGGTTATCTGGACCCCTCCCAGCAGTCACTTTTTAGAATTGCCTGGGGCCCAGGGACCCTCAAAAGATTTGGAGATAGAATTTATGGAGTCCGTGAACTTGGATAAGGAAAAGAGATCGCCTGCTTCCCTGGTGGCTCAGTGGTAAAGAATCTGCCTGCCAATGCAGGAGACACAGATTTGATCCCTGATCCGGGAAGATCCCACATTCCTTGGAGCAACTAAGCCTGTCCGCCTCAACTATTGAGACTGTGATCTAGAACCTGGGAGCCCCAACTACTGAAGCCTGGGCCCCTAGAGCCTGTGCTTCGCAACAAGAGAAGCCACTGCAATGAGAAGCCCATACACCACTACAGAGCAGGCCTAAAGTAAGCAAATGTTAGTCACTCAGGCACGCCTGACTCTTTGCGACCCCATGGACTGCAGCCCACCAGGCTCCTCTGTCCATGAGGTTTTCCAGGCAAGGATACTGGAGTAGGTTGCCATTTCCTTCTCCAGGGAATCTTCCCGACCCAGGGATCGAACCCAGGTCTCCTGCACTGCAGGCAGATTCTTTACCGACTGAGCTACAAGGAAAGCCCCAACAGAGTAGGCCTCACTCGCTGCAACTAGAGTAAAGCCCTTGCGGGATCAAAGACCCAGCATAGCCAAAAATCAATAGCAAAATAAAATTATTTTATCTTTTTTTTTTTTTTTTATTTTAAAAAAAGAAAAAGAAACTGCATCTTTCTTTTCAGTAACCTCCAACTAAAATCCAACATTTCATTCTGTTTTTGTGGCGGGTTGTATTTTCTGCAGAAAACACAGAGACAGGCCTCTGTAGACAGGCCTTCCAATTTTGTACAAAGATGGGCCTCTGTCATTGGATAGAGGCCAAGGAACTGAGTCCAGTGTTCACCATCTTTCTTGCCTGGGGGCTTAACTTAAAAAGTAAGATCTTCAAGATCTTGCCACTTCCCCATTAAAAGATGAAGTTTGTGTCTCTCTCCCTTGAGCCTGTTTGACTACCTTGCCCAATAGGGTTCAATGAAAGTGATGTTATGTGAGCTCTGGGGCTAGGTTATAAAAATGCCATGTACTTAGTTCTGCCTTGTTCTCTCTGGACAAACTCTTAGAACTCAGCGTCCATGCTGTGAGGAAGCCCACAAGTGCGTGGAGAAGGCTGCATGGGGAGGTCTTGAGGTCCCCCTACCCCGTCCCAGCTGAGCTGCTGCCCAACAGCCAGTTCCAACTTGCCAACCAGGTGAGTGAGCCATCTTGATAATGGGTTCCCCGACTCCCAGAGGAGCTGTCTCACCTGTTGCCTCATGGATCCGAGATGAGCTGTTTCCACTGAGCCCCACCCCAAATGTAGATTCAAGAGCAAAGTAAATGATTGCTATTGTTTTAAGCTACCGAGTTTTGCAGAGGTTTACTCCATATCAGTGGATAACTCATATAGTTACGAATGTAGGTGACAACCCACATTAGCAATACCTGTGTCGTATTGGCAATACCTGTAACTTTGTTTATTCTGGAATCTCTTATCCTACTGCTAGAAATCACAGCTATTTCCAAACCATACCAGAGCTGTTGCAGATGTTTGAAATATTGTTTCAATTCCACTTTGGAATTATAGAACCTACTAGTTCTTCTCCCTTAATACATTAATAAAGAAGCATGGGACTTCCCTGGAGGTCCAGTGGTTTAAGACTCCAAGCTTCCAATTCAGGGGATGTGGGTTCGATCCCTGGGCAGGAA
Organism: Bos mutus; assembly: GCF_027580195.1. Taxonomy (NCBI): domain Eukaryota; kingdom Metazoa; phylum Chordata; class Mammalia; order Artiodactyla; family Bovidae; genus Bos; species Bos mutus. Next base: position 7,708,453 of record NC_091634.1, on the reverse strand, counting down.
ACTAAGATCCCACATGCCAAGTGGTGAAGGGAAAATTTAAAAAGAGAGAATTCCAGAATGAGATAATGGTGGTTGAGACTCGATATTGGTCCCATAGTGCAGCAGGAAGCCCCCAAGACGGCTGCTAAAAATCCCCATTCTTGGCATTCCCACACAACTACATTACATTTATATATGTAAGTGATGGGAAATTAGAGACATAACTCCAAAAATAGTTAATGACCTAAAGGACAATAACTTTGGGGATTGTCTTTCTACTTGAAAAACCATCATTTCATACGGTATTGATTTCAGACTAGTCAACATCTAACTTAACTGGTACGGGCACTCTCAATCAGTAATAAACAGAAAGTCAAGGGATTAATAGATACACATCACCATATATAAAATGAACAATGATGACCTACTGAATAGCACAGGGAACTATATTTAATACTTTGTAATAACATATAATGGAAAAGAATGTGAAAAAGAATATATATATATATAGCTGAATTGCTTTCCTGTATATCTGAAACTAATACAACTTTGTAAATCAACTATACTTCAATTAAAAATAAAATTAGAAGGCTAAAATAATATAAATAAGCAAAATGTAATTTTGTAAGCATTTTAAATCTTAAGAATTACAGAAATAGTTATATAATAAAATCCATCAAGGAACTTCCCTGGTGGTCCAAAGGTTAAGACTCCATACTCCCAAGGCAGGGGGCACGGGTTTGATCCCTGGTCGGAGAACTAAGATCCCACACGCTGAAACAGTGTGGCTAGAAAACCAAAACCAAAAATCATCAATAATGTACTCAAAAATAAAAGTAAGTCAAAGATACGTTCCCCTGGAAGGCGTGCCTGCTTAGTTGCTTCAGTCCGACTCTTTGTGACCCTATGGACCATAGCCCACCAAGCTCCTCTGTCCCTGGGGATTCTCCAGGCAAGAATACTGGAGTGGGTTGCCATTTCCTTCTCCAGGGGATCTTCCCAACCCAGGAAATTGAACCCACGTCTCTTGCATCTGCATTGGCAGGCAGATTCTTTACCACTAGCGCCACCTGGAAAGCCCTCTTGTGGAATAGTGAACTCACTCGGTCGTGTCCGACTCTTTGCGACCCCGTGGACTGTAGCCTGCCAGGCTCCTCTGTCCATGGGATTCTCCAGGCAAGAATACTGGAGTGGGTTGCCATTAATAGGGGTTGACAAATAGCAGGCTTCTGGCCATAACCAGCCCATAATCTGTTTTTATAAGTAAAGTTTTATTGAAACACATTCTTTTATGTATTGTCTATGGCTCTTTCCTTTTTTTTTAATTGAAGTATAGTTAATTTACAATTTTTTGTAAATACATATGCATACATGTATATGAATTCTTTCTCAGATTCTTTTCCATTATAGGTTACAGATATTGCATAGGGTTCCCTGTGCTGTACAGTAGGTCTTTGTTGTTTATCTAGTTTATGTACCGTAGTGTGTATATGCTAATCTCAAACTCCTGATTTATCTCCCCTCCCCTGCCCCGTGGGTCTTCTTTCACTTCAAGATCAGAGTCAAGTGGTGCTGATACAGGCCATACGACGGCAAAGTCTAAAATATTTTTTCTGGCCTTTATAGACAGAACATTTGCCTCCCCATCCCTAGAGTGTCAGAGGATACTTAGGTGGGCTTCTTAGTGCCTAAAGCTGTACTATGGCTGCTTCCCATCACTTACGTATGTAAATGTAATATAGTTGTGTAGGAAACGCCAAGGATGGGGATTCTTAGGGGCTATCTTGGGGGCTGCCTGCTGCGATCTGGGACCAGTATCACATGGGGCGCAAATAGCTGACTATTATCCAGCCCCGTTTGTGACACTCAACCTAGCTTTCAAAGCTATGGTTGAAATGTTCCTCACCCCTGTCCCTCACCAGCCCATAACATTCCTGACCACGCCCCGGGGGACCTGCTCTGTTCCCCGTGACCTTGATGACCTTTCTGCATCCATCTGGTTGTCCTCAGGTCACCTTCTGGCTTTGGGCTTGTGTGTCTGCATATCTGCTATTAATTTAAATGAGACAGAGTCTACCTTCCGAAGGCAGAGAATGAAAAGTTGCGGGTTTTAGCATATAGGGACAAGAATGCATGCCTACAATGCTCTGTTGGTTTGATGAAGGCATCTCATCAAGGATGCCTTTCAGGAATTCAGAGCTGGCGGTTAAAACGAGATTAGCAGAGAGGAGAATTCAAGGAGCATGATTACATTGCAGATTGGGGCCGCAGGGCACAAGGGCCCGGTTTTGGTTTTGTTTAAGTCTGGTGCTGGATAATTGGTGCATATACGTAGAATTAATTCATGAAGCTGTTCACTTCTGAAATATGTTCTCTTATACGTATGCACTTGGCTGATGTTGTTGTTCGGGTGCCAAGTCGTGTCTGACTCTTTTCGACCCCGTGGACTGCAGCATGCCAGGCTCCTCTGTCCTCTACTAACTCAGGTCCATGGAATTGGACATGTTTATATTGATAGTCCAATATAAACTTTAAAAAAATTCGATTGTCAAGGAGACAAATTATCCAAGAACTCCTTAGTGTCTCAAGCTTTTTCGATTGAGTGTCTTTAGACACTGTGCCACCGAGGCTGTGTGGCTCTGGGCAAGTTACTTAACCTCTTTGACCCGTAATTTGTGCATGTGTAAAAGGAAGGTAATGCTTATCGAGCAACATTGCCTGAGATAACCAGAGGCAGCCTGAGTCACTGTCACAGAGGATGTTGAAGACATATCACTGCTGCGTTTGTCACGTGTTGTGCTTAGCCATTCAGTCCTGTCTGACTTTGTGCGACCTCATGGGCTGTAGCCCGCCAGGCTCCTCTGTCCATGGGGATTCTCCATGGCCCTAATACTGGAATGGGTTGCCATGCCCTCCTCCGGGATCTTCCCAACCCAGGGATCGAACCCAGGTCTCCCGAATTGCAAGTAGATGGATACTTTACCATCTGAGCCACCAGGGAAGCCCATAGGTTTTGTCATAGTTGTGATAAATGGATAAAGATATGGAAAATGCAGAACTGCCATGCCAATAAATGGATAAGTCACAAGGCAGAACTACAACGGATTCCCAACCTGTGGGAAAGCTTTTACCCTCCTTCTTTAAAACAAAAAAAAAGTATTTATTTATTTGTCTTCACTGGGTCTTACTTGTAGCACATGGGATCTTTAGTCGAGGCATATGGGATCTAGTTCCCTGACCAGGAATCGAACCCAGGCCCTCTGCAATGGGAGAGAGGAGTCTTAGACACTGGACCACCAGGGAAATCCCTTTACCCTCCTTCTTGACTCTTTTAATAGTACGTTTTGCTTTCTGAAATGATCTATCCCTTTATTAATTGACTTGTTTACTCTCTCCTGGAATGAGCCCATTTTGTTCATTACTGCATCTCCAGCGCCCAGAACTATGCCAGCCATAGTAGCAGGTGGTCAATAAATGTTTAGTGACTCAGTGAATGAATACAGAAATGACAGTGAGACTCAGTTTTTCACTGACCAAGAGGAAAACTCTAATAAATTTGATAACATTCCATAGGGAGGATGTGTAACACAAACTCTACCGTATCATCCATTTTGTAAACGAGTGGAAGTTGTTTGCCTTTCCAGAAACTGACTTGGCACTCTTACCCAGTAATTCTGTTTCCGGGACTCTATGGGAAGGACCCTTGTGGCTCAGACTGCAATATAAGACATTCAAGTTCAATCCCTGGTTTGGAAAGATCCCCTGGAGAAGGGAATAGATACCCACTCCAGTATTCTTGCCAGGAGAATCCCATGGACAGAAGAGCCTGGTGGGCTACAGTCCATGGGGTCACAAAAAGTCAGACGTGACTGAGCAGCTTTCACTTTTCTTTCATGGGAAGGACATAACCTTAAGATCTGCAGGAAAGCTGATGCACAAAGATTTTCTCTGTTGCATTATTTGTATCAGTAAAAAAAATAGGTGCAAAAGATATTTGTAATCATAAGTTGAAATATTTATAGTAATAATAAGCTTTAGAGGAAAGGTTCTGTAAAGTATGGGATAGCAACGTTATGGAATGTTATGCAATCATTTTAAGTGAAAGGGGAACACGTTTTTATGATGGACTAAATCAAAATAAGCAGAATGCAGAAGTGCTGTGTAATGTATTCTCACCATGAAATGGAAGAAAATTATTCAACTTGGAATTAATGGAAGGCTCCAGAGCCAATAATGGAGACAGAATCACCAGAGGCTTTGCTTTCCCATCTTTTGCTTTTCTGCAGTTCCCAAACTCGCTCCACACCATGCATGGATGCAATTTTTTCTTTCTCTTTTTGATAATCACAAAGCAAGAAAATCATTTTCAGAACCAAGGGTTTACTCCCGCTGACCGGTCAAGGATTCAGTTCTGGAGATGGTGGAACAAATCCAAAATGCAGAGATGGCGCTGGGTGTAAACATAATTATCCCAGAGAACACTTGGCAAGGAACCAAATGTCCAACCAGAGGCAAGTGAGGAAGTAAACCCTACTCCACCCATAGAAACCTAGGCAGGCATCAAAAGTGATGTTTACGAGCAGCCTGAAGCACCATGGCAAATGTTTATGTGGAGAGCCGTGTGCAAAACAGCAAGATATAAAATGAAACATGCAAAGAAGAAAACGAAGAAAATGACATATGTAATATCATCCCCTCTGCATATTTGTGTAGTCATTTATGTGTATATATACACAGGCACACATATATGTACATAGAGAGGATTTTATGTATATATGGTGGCTTAGTCACTAAGTTGTGTCCGACTCTTGCAACCCCATGGGCTATAGCCCGCCAGGCTCCTCTGTCCATGGGATCCTCCAGGCAAGAATATTGGAGTGGGTTGCCATTTCCTTCTCCAATATATATATATATATAGGGGCACAGAGGGGGTTTTATATCCCCGCAGAAAACAGTGGGATGAGTAAATATAAATGTGTATTATGTTTAAATTATAAATATATATTAAATATAATATTATATAAACACATATTAATATTTTGTAGATTTATATTTTAAATAGTGTATTTATAAGAAATGTATATATATTTATATATATGAAATTAAGAGACAAAAACAGGATGCCAACCACCTAATTTAACAAAGATAAAACCCTTAAAAATAAATATGTCAATTTATAAAACATTTCTGCCAATTAAAAGTAAACCATGCAGAAATGAAAAAAAATATGTCAGAACACTATTCCTGGTTATTTCTTGGTGGTGGACCCCCTGGGGGTTAATCTTGCCCTTTCCACTTTATGAGCTGCCCTTGTGGCTCAGCTGGTAAAGAATCCACCCGCAATGTGGGAGACCTGGGTTCGATCCCTGGGTTGGGAAGATCCCCTGGAGAAAGGAAAGGCTACCCACTCCAGTATTCTGTCCTGGAGAATTCCATGGACTGTATAAGCCATGGGGTGGCAGAGAGTCAGACACAACTGAGCGACTTTCAGAATTCAAAAACTTTGGATTCTTTTACACACAGCTGTTCAATGAGACTGTGTTCAAGTTCATAGAGAAAGTCCCTTGGTCACTCGATGTCTTTCCTAGGGGACCCACTCTTTTTGTCGAGTGTGTTTCCTCACAGTGTCTTCTCCCCCATACTCTCCCACATATTTAAGTCTTCATAAATATACACTTTTGTAGGGTTTTTTTCATCTGAATATTGCGTAGTGTCCCAGATGAACTGTCCAGCAACTTGCTTTTCTCACTTAATAGGCCTCAGAGAACTTAATCTGTCACCAGCCCTGTTTTGCGATTTTAATCTGCTGCGTCACATTTCATAGCAGGGTGAGTCTCAGTTTATTTGATCACTCCTATTGGCGGCGCCTAGGTGGTTCCCAGCGCTTTGGCTGTGACACACAACAGCGCTGTGAACATCCTGCGGGTTGAAGGTCTTCTCCAGGGGAGGTTACGAGCAGTGAAATGATAGCATGAAGAGGACACGCGTTAAAAGGCTCAGGAGCCCTGCCAGCGACCCTCTCCTCTTCCTCCTTTTTAGTAATCATTAGGCTTTCTGTTTTGAGCCTATGTTTTCATGAAAACAAACACACAGTATGATTTGGAAGAATGCAAATTTGCACGTCATTTTCTGGGCTTCCCTGGTGGCTCAGTAAAGAATCTTCCTGCAGTGTGGGAGACCCAGGGTTCAATCCCTGGATCAGAAAGATTCCTGGAGAAGGAAATGGCAACCCACTCCAGCATTCTGGCCTGGAGAATCCCATGGACAGACGAGCCTGGAGGGCTACACTCTCATAAAGAGTGGGACACGACTGAGAGACTAACAGTTTCTGGGAACCAGTCACGGACGCTCCTGGGCTGACGGATAAGGCTCCTGTGTCTCCCTGCAGTGAGCATCCAGTGTGTTGAGGGTGACCTGGTCCCATCTCAGGTCATCAGTTTTAAATATGGCAGTGTGTACATGTCAATCCCAATGTATCCCTCCTCCCCACCTTTCCGCTTTGGTAACCATAAGTTTTCTAAGTCTGTTTCGCAAGTAAGCTCATTAGTATCATTTTTAAAGATTCCACGTATAAGTGATATCATACTTATGATAAGTATCATTATGATAAATCATATGACCTCCAATATAAAAACAAACAAAAACAAAACAAAAACCCCACATGTAAAAACAAACAATCTGGGACTCGAGATTGGCATCTGAAGATGGGCCAGTCTTGTGGGACCAAGCCCTCAACCTGTGGAGTCTGTGCTGACTCTGGGTAGTTAGTGAAGTGAATTGTTGAACACCCAGCTGGTATCTGGAGAATTGGTGGGTGTGGGGCGTGGCATTGAGGGGGAGAAACCATACATATTGGTGCCAAAAGTGTGAGTGGAGACAGTTTTCCTTTGCCCCCTTTTTACTCACATGAATATACTGATAAACTACTTCAAGCACACAGAAAAATCAGAAGTATTATACGATGACTATTGCATACCCATCCTTCAGAGTCGTCGTAGAATTTTCATTCAGTTTGCTTTCTGGCTTATCTTCCCATCCACTTTTTACACTGAGATGTAATTGGCATACAACATTGGGTAAGATGAGGTGTACAATATGATGACCTGATACGTTGATCTGTTGCAGCGTGATTACTATTGGAGCGTTAGCTAACACCTTTATCATATCTCTTGATGATCATTTCTGTTTTTGTGGTGGGAACAATTAAAATCCACTCTTGGGAGTTCCCTGGTGAGCAGCGCTTAGGATTCCAGGCTTTCACTGCTGTGACCCAGGTTTAATCCCCACCTGGGGAACTGAGATCCTGCAAGCCTCGAGGTGTAGCCAAAAAGTAAATGAATAAACAATAAATAAAATCCAGTCTCTTAGCAACTTTGAAGTTTGTGATCCAGGATTGTTGTCTGCATTCACTACACTGTACATTGGATCTCCAGGACTTATTTATCTACCGGCTGCAATTTTATTGTTTTTTTCAAGTCAGATTTACTCAGCCCTAATTTACATAATAATCATCCAATTCCATACAATAAAACACAGCCTTTTAAAGTACAGCCTGCAATTCGGGAGACCCGGGTTCGATCCCTGGGTCGGGAAGATCCCCTGGAGAAGGAAATGGCAACCCACTCCAGTACTCTTGCCTGAAAATTCCTTGGACAGAGGAACCTCGTAGGCTACAGTCCATGGGGTCACAAAGAGTCAGACACAACTGAGCACTTCACTCACTCAACTTTTAAAGCATATGGTTCAATGAATTTGTTTCCATTTACCTACTCACAGCTCTATTGATGTATACTTAACATACAGGAAACTGTACATATTCGAAAGTGCCCAATTTGCTAAGCTTTGATACGTGTACCCCTGTGAAGCCATCACCACAAGCAAGATGGTGACCACATCACCACCCCGAAAGTTTCCTGTGTCCCTTTGTAAATCCTCCTTCTACCCCACCCCACCCTCATCCCCAGGCACCCAATGACCTGCTTTCTGTCACTGCAGGTTAGTCTGCATTTTTTCTAGACTTCTATATAAATGGAAGCATACAGAATGTTCTATTTTTTTTTTTTTTTTTGGTCTGGCTTTTTTTTGCTCAGCAGAATTATTTTGAGGTTTGTCCACATTTTTGGGTGCTTCAGAAGTTCATTCCTTTTTATTGTCCAGCAGTATTCCATGGTCCGGTGGTGCCAGACTTTGTTGATTCAATTGCCTGTTGATGAACATCTGGGGTGCCTCTCCTAGTTGCTTATGGGGCTGCTCTTATGGTTCAGCTGATAAGGAATCCGCCTGCAATGTGGGATACCTGGGTTCGATCCCTGGGCTGGGAAGATCCCCTGGAGAAGGGAACGGCTAACCACTCCAGTATTCTGACCTGGAGAATTCCATTCACCGTATAGTCCATGGGGTCGCAGAGTTGGACACAACTGAGCGACTTTCACTTCATTCACTTCACATCTCCTAGTTGCTTATAATAAATAATGCTGCTGTGACCATTCATGGGTTTTCCCATGGATATGTGCTTTTGTTTCTCTTGGGTAGAGACTCAGGAATATAATTGTTGGGTCATATGAGAAATGTAAATTTATCTATGGCTGTTCTGGGTCTTCATTGCCGCGAAGGCTTTTCTGTAGTTGCAGAGAGTGGGTGCTCCGTTTCTCATTGCGGTAATTTTTCTTGCTTCAGAGCGCAGGCTCTAGGGCACATGGGCTTCAGTCATGGCGGCTCCCTGGATCTCGAGCACAGGCTCATTAGACGTGGCACACGAGCTTAGTTGTTCCACGGCATGTGGAATTCTTCCCAAATCGGGGAACGAACCCATGTCTCCTGCATTGGCAGGCGGATTCCTTACCACTGAGCCACCAGAGACGCCTATAAACTTAAATTAGTAAGAGTAGGGAGGGAGAAAATCTCTTCTGTTGAGACTTCCCTGGTGGTGCAGTGGCTAAGACTCAGGGCTTCCCATGCAAGCAGCCCAGGGTTTGAGCCCTGGTCGCAGAACTGGATCCCACGTGCTGCAGCGAAGAGTCTGCGCGCGGCAGTTATGGATCCCACCTGCCACGAGGGAGATCAAAGATCCCGAGTGCTGCAGCTAAGACCGGGCACAGCCAAAGAAATAAGTATTTAAATTTTTTTCTTCTACCCTTCTAGGTTCTTTTGGCTGGTCCAACGATTAAATTGAATTAAGACAAATCAACAAGAGAAAAACAAAGTTAGCTTTGTGTGCAGGAGACTTGCACAGACTCGAGAGGCTCAAGGACTGTCAGGCAGTTGAGGCTTAAATGACAGCCTGAGCTAAGAAAAAGCGAGAGGGGGTCTGGGGCTTCAAAGGGAAGGAAACCAGTTCATGGGAAGATGGGAAGTGTTTGGTTAACACATATTTGCCACGCTATGGAAAGACAATGGGACCCAGGGGAATTTGAACAAATGGGGACCTGGCCAGCCCCACCCCTCCCCCTCCAATTTAGTATACCTACCCATCCTCTTTGTATTAAACAGTTATCTCTGGGGATAGTTCTCTTCCTGGACTAGGCTCCCTATCTGAATTCTTTTAGGCAGCTAAGGGAGAGGTAAAAAGCATTTCTTGGGTCTGTCGGGCCTTGATTGTCTTCAGCTTAAAATAATCTATATACCAAAGTGGCAGGTGTTAGGGTAGCCTGTCCTAAACCCCATCAGTCCCCTCCTCTGAAACTTCTTTGGAAACTCCACACAGGAAAAGCTGAACTGGTAGATCGTTCCATTATTTCGTTGAATTAGTCTCTTAGTCTGGAAAATAGGTCAGTTCAGTGAAACAGTTGTGTCTCATTTTTAGGAGGTGGTAGTACAGCTGGGTTCCCAAAGTGAGGCCTATATTGCATGAGAAATGAGGTATTTAATAAGGCATTTCTATGGAAACAAAAGAAAAACAATGGTTAACGATTAGAGAAGATTAGAATCCCAGTTTCTGAGTTCTGAAGGCAGCCAGTTGAGAACGTTTCTACGTGTCGGGCCCAGAACGTCTTCAGATGGAGTGGGGGCAAGCAATGGCAACATGACAGGTGTTCCTGGTCGGTATGTCTCTGGTGATCTTCTTCTTTTTCTTCTTTGTACTATTTATTTATTTGGCTGCCTTGGGTCTTAGTCATGGCCTGCAGGATCTTTAGTTGTGGCACGTGAACTCTTACTTGCGGCAGGCAGGGTCTATTTCCCCAATCAGGGATGGAACCTGGGTCCCCCTGCACTGAGACTGCAGAGTCTCAGCCCCTGGACCGCCAGGAAAGTCCCCCTGGTGATCCTTCTGAGTGTTCACATAGCAACAACGGGCCTGAAGACTGTCCGTACACGAGCTGTTTGTGATTTTGCTATCCATCTGTCCAGCTTTAGTTTGCAAGGCTTTGGGAACAGGGCAGTGTTAGTCTTCCGTGATTCCAAGTCAGAAGAGTAGGGAAAAAATTGGAAATGTTAGTATGGACAATAGTCAAATACTGGAGAAAACTAGATGAGTTCAGAATCTAGTTCGATTTACAGGGAGAAAACAAAATCTCAAAGACAATAAACAAAACTAAAATCTAATATCCATAGGTATGTATTTTTAAAAAATGACTTTTATACTTTCTGTATTTTTTTAACAAATACTCTTTTCTTAAAAAAAATTTTATTTTTGGCATCATGAGGTCTTGGTTGCATCATGCAGGATGCTCACTGCAGCCTGTGGGATCTTTTGTTGCAGTGTTTGGACACTTACTTCATTGCAGTTCATAGACTTCTCTCTAGTTTTAGTACAGCGTCTCCAGAGCACATGGGCTCTGGTGTTGCAGCACCAAGGACTCAGTTCTCATTGGCATACAGGATTTTAGGTTCCCGACCAGGGATCGAACCTGTGTCCCCTGCATAGTAAAGAGGATTCTCAAACACTGGAGCAGCAGAGAAGTCCCAACACATGTGTGTATTATAGTGTCTACTGAAATATAGTTTTTTACTCTCTACAATCACCCCAATTTCCATCAGAGAGAACCACAGAAAGATAAATTTGTTTGCCAATTAAGTCTGGTTTCGAAAGACTTGGCTTGATTATTTACATATGTGCAGCAAGAATAGTGGACATGGAACAACAGACTGGTTCCAAATAGGAAAAGGAGCACGTCAAGGCTGTATGTTGTCACCCTGCTTATTTAACTTCCATGCAGAGTACATCATGCGAAATGCTGGGTTGAATGAAGCACAAGCTGGAATGAAGATTGCCGGGAGAAATATCAATAACTTCAGATATGCAGATGACACCACCCTTATGGCAGAAAGTGAAGAGGAACTAAAAAGCCTCTTGATGAAAGTGAAAGAGGAGAGTGGAAAAGTTGGCTTAAAACCCAACATTCAGAAAACGAAGATCATGGCATCTGGTCCCATCACTTCATGGCAAATAGATGGGGAAACAGTGGAAACAGTGTCAGACTTTATTTTTGGGGGCTCCAAAATCACTGCAGATGGTGACTGCAGCCATGAAATTAAAAGATGCCTACTCCTTGGAAGAAAAGCCATGACCAACCTAGACAGCATATTAAAAAGCAGAGACATTACTTTGCCAACCAAGGTCCATCTAGTCAAGGCTATGGTTTTTCCAACAGTCATGTATGGATGTGAGAGCTGGGCTATAAAGAAAGCTGAGCGCCGAAGAATTGATGCTTTTGAACTGTGGTGTTGGAGAAGACTCTTGAGAGTCCCTTGGACTGCAAGGAGATCCATACAGTCCATCCTAAAGGAAATCAGTCCTGAATATTCATTGGAAGGACTGATGTTTAAGCTGAAACTCCAACACTTTGGCCAACTGATGTGCAGAAGTGACTCATTGGAAAAGACCTTGATGCTGGGAAAGATTGAAGGCGGGAGGAGAAGGGGACGACAGAGGATGAGATGGTTGGGTGGCATCAGCGACTCAATGGACATGAGTTTGAGTGAACTCCGGGAGTTGGTGATGGACAGGGAGGCCTGGCGTGCTGCGGTCCATGGGGTCGCAAAGAGTCAGACACGACTCTTTGCGACCCCATGGACCTGAGCAAGAGTAGTGATGGACAACATAGAATCTTTTAATCTGCTTTGCTCGAACTTTTTATCAGAAATCTCATATTACTTCTTAAAAAAACCTCTGAAGGCGAGGAAGTCAAGCCAAGAACTTACCATCAGATCTTGCCTGCCACACTTAGAGATTTGGGTTAATTCTTCTCTTCTTGGGGTCCCCAGAATATCCTGGGGTTACTGCCCCTGCCAGGAAGTGAGCTTCCTTACTAAAGGCAATGCCAACTAGAGGTAGAAAAAGCCACACATCTACAAGGCATATATATATATATATAGACATGCATGAACATACAGACAGATGCAGAGACTTCATAGCTTCTATTTTAAAGTAATCATAAGATGGGTATTTGTGGAGAAGATATATAAGGTTTTGTTACCGAACCAGGTTTGTTTGCCTGATGCAGAGCAAGACAAAAATGCTAAGATGTTGAGATTTCCAACAGAGAAAAGATTTATTCATTAGGCAGCCAAGAGGGAAGACAGGAGAACACGTCAAGCGAGAAGACAGGAGAACACGTCTCAGATCTACCGCCCTGACAGTTAAGGGCTTGAGGTATTTATAGAATAAATATGAAATAAATATGGAATAAATGAGTAGGGTGATCTTGGGCATATCTGAGTCACTTGCTTCTTCATGGAATGTATGTTAAAATATGGAAGTGCTGAGTGTCAAGACAACTCCCAGTCGTCACATATGGTTATGAGAGCTGGTCTGTAAAGAAGGCAGAGCACCAAAGAATTGATGCATTTGAACTGTGATGCTGGAGAAGACTCCTGAGAGTCCCTTGGACTTCAAGGAGATCAAGCCAGTCAATCTTACGGGAAATCAACCCTGAATACTCATTGGAAGGAATGATGCTGAAGCTGAAGCTCCTGTATTTTGGTCACCTGATGCAAAGAGCCGACTCACTAGAAAAGTCCCTGATGCTGGGGAAAACTGAGGGCAGAAAGAGAAAAGGGCATCCGAGGAAGAGATGGCTGGATGGCATCACCGATGCAATGGACATGAACTTGGGCAAACTCCGGGAGATGGTGAGGGACAGGAAGGCCTGGCCTGCTGCCATCCATGAGGTCACAAGGAGTTGGACACGACTGAGCGACTGACCAACAACAGGACAACTTTATCATTCTTATCACTTAGGAAATTCCAAGGGCTTTAGGAACTCTGTGGCAGGAACAAAATATACATTTCTTATTATGAATCACATTAATACGATATATGACAATATTTTAATGCATTTCAAAGTGAGTTGCAGAAACGAGCACACTCTAACCCTTCAATGAACATTTTAACTAGGGTTCCATGTTCTCAGTTGTATTTTTTTGGAACAGGGTCAAATTTACAGAATGTGCAATGCACAGATCTTAACTTGGGTTTCAAGAAAAGAGCTAACTTGTGTGACGATGTCCTTTTGCTGTTCCAGGTGCTGAAGAGCCTGGTATATTATCCCGTATGGAACGTCCCACCTCCCTGACTCATTTCTTTCCTTGTAAATTTTTTTAGCTTGCACCTTCCCCCTGCCCTCCCCACCCCACTCCCTGCCGCCTTGTGTTTCCCCAACACTAGAAGATGTGCCTGGAGCAGGGCTTCTCACCTTGGCCCTGGTGACACTTGAAGCTGGAGGAATCATCCTTGTGGGGCCACCTGTGTGCTGTCAGACGTTGGGTGGCCTCCTTGGCTTTGGCTCGTTAATCCCAGTAGCATCTCCTTCCCCAGCTGCAACAACCAAAAGATATCTCCAGATATGTCCAAATGTCCTTTGGAAGGGACAAAACTGTCCCAGATCGAGCAACCATCGGGCTCAACATTTGTGTTGTGAATTCTTCCCAGTTTGTTCCAAGAGCCTTGGGTCCCTGATGCTGAGGAGGGCAGACAGAATCCCCCCTCCAGAGACCACCAACCAACCCCCAGGAGAGACAGATGATTGCGCGAGGACCTTGGAGCTTCTGACTTATCTGAGCCCGGGGAAGGGCTTTTAAAAGGGATTCTGATCGGCAGCCAGGATGAGAACTGGTAACCCTGAGCAACTGTTGATTAAGTGTTGATGGTGGGCAAGAAGTTTTTCTCCTCCAGCCCTGCTCATGCCTTTATAGTAGCAGCACTGCTTGCCAGGTTCAAATCCAAGCTGGACAAGTGGTGTTTGCCTTCTGTGTCTCAGTTTTCTCATCTGTAAAATGGACTTAATAATAGTGCCAGCTGCATAAGGTCATCACGGGGATTAAATGTGGAGCTGGGTAGGTCTCTTGGCACTTCGTCAGGCACTGACTAAGGGCTACGTAAGGCTTTGACAGATACAACAAAACTATGACTGTGTATCTTGGTATGGAAGCGTGTCCCTGTGCCTTGGCAAGGCGTGTCGGTTTCCCTGAGCTGGGAGAGAACCCGCCACGTCACAGGGGACCCAGCTCCCTCCGTCTCTCCATTCTGCCTATTGAGGGGCACAGTCCCACCTCTGAAGCTGTGCCCTTGCTGTCTTCTTTATCCTGTTCGTCCAATTCGAAAGCATCAATTCTTCGGTGCTCAGCCTTCATTATGGACCAAATCTCATACCCATACATGACTACTGGAAAAATCATAGCTTTGAATATACAGACCTTTGTGGCAAAGTGATGTCTCTGCTTTTCAATATGTTGTCTACATTTGTCATAGCTTTTCTTCCAAGGAACAAGCCACTTTTAATTTCATGGCTGCAGTCACCATCCACAGTGATTTTGGAGCCCAAGAAAATAATATCTGTCACTGTTTCCCCTTTAATCCCCTCTATTTGCCATGAACTTATGGGACCTGATGCCATGATCTTAGTTTTTTGAGTGTTGAGTTTTAAGCCAGCTTTTTCACTCTCCTCTTTCACCCTCATCAGGAAACTATTTAATTTTTAGCTGTTGGTTATCTTTCTCCTTGACCACCGTATTAGTTCCCTGCTGCAGCTGTAACAAATTGCCACAGATTTCATGGTTTAGAACAACCCAAATCGGGACTTCCCAGTGGTGCAGTGGCTAAGACTCCAGGCTCCCAATGCGGAGGGCCTGGGTTCAATCCCTGGTCAGGGAGCTAGCTATATCTATCTACATGCCACAACCAGGAGTTTGCATTTCACAACTAAAGATCCCATGTGCTTCAGCTGAAACCCAGTGCAACCAAATAAATAAATAGAACACAGTTTTATTCTCTAACAGTTCTGGAAAGCAGAAGCCCAAAATGGATTTTGAGCTCAGTCATGTCTGACTCTTTGTGACTTCATGGACTGTAGCCTGTCAGGCTTCTCTGTCCATGGAATTCTCCAGGCCAGAATACTGGAGTGGGTAGCCATTCTCTTCTCCAGGGGATCTTCCGAACTCAGGGATCGAACCCAGGTCTCCCGCATTGTGGGCAGTTTCTTCGTCTGAGCCACCAGGGAAGCCCAAGAGTACTGGAGTGGGTAGCCCATCACTTCCCCAGGGCATCTTCCCCACCCAAGAATCAAACCATGGTCTCCTGCATTCTTTACCGGCTGAGCTACCAGGAAAGCCTAAAATGGATTTTACTAGGCTAAAATCAAGGTGTCGGCAGGGCTGTTTCTTCTGGGGGTTCCAGAAGAGAAACTCTTTCTTTGCCTTTTCCACATTTTACAGGCTGCCTGCATTGTTTGGCCTGTGGCTCCTTCCTCCATCTGCAAAGCCAGCAGAGTAGCACCATCAGTCTTTCTCTAACCCTGACCTTCCTGCCTCCCTTTGTCATTTGTAAATTACATTTGCTGTTGTTGTTCAGTCTAAGTCTTGTCTGACTCTGTGACCCCACAGACTGCAGGCTTCCCTGTCCATCGCCAACTTCCTGAGCTTACTCAAACTCATGTCCATTGAGTCGCTGATGCCATCCAACCATCTCATCCTCTGTTGTCCTCTTCTCCTCCTGCCCTCAATCTTTCCCAGCATCAGGGTCTTTTCCAATGAGTCACTTCTCACATCAGGTGGCCAAAGTATTGGAGTTTCAGCTTCGGCATCAGTCCTTCCAATAAATATTCAGGACTGATTTCCTTTAGGATGGACTGGTTGGATCTCCTTATTGTCCAAAAGACCCTCAAGAGTCTTCTCCAACACCACAGTTCAAAAGCATCAATTCTTCAGCGCTCAGTAAATTACATTAGGCCCACCCAAATCACCTAGGGTCGCCTCCTCGCCTCAAATCCTTAACTTTTTTTTTTTTTTTCAACTGGCAAGGAAGATTTTATTCAAGACTATTGTAACTGTGTTTATTGCAATCGGGGAGAGATTGAATTCAATTCTGCTAAAACAAGAGGGGCAGAGTTCTTAAGCATTGGGGTGAATTAATGGAAAAGCACTGGAGGAATGTGATGAGACCACCTGGGTTTGCTAATTATTGTTTATCAGAGTTTAGCTCTTGCCTCCCCACGAAGACCTGGAGATGGGGTATTTTCTTTCTTTTTTTTATGTTTTGTCCAGCTTTTCATTCTGATAAGAAGATACATATGCATATGCAAGCTACAAACTACCAAATGTGTAATACTGGTGATTTTGCATACAAGCTACATGTTTTAATATCAAATCCTTAACTTGATCACATATGTGCAAAGTCCCTTTTGCTAGTCTGAGGTCACTTATTTATTTATTTACTTTTTTTAGCCTGCAGGCTTATGTGATCTTAGTTCTCCAGTCAGGGACTGAACCCAGGCCCTTGGCAGTGAAAGCAGTGAGTCCTAACCATGGGACCACCAGGGAATTCCCGATCCGTGTTTGTTCTGAGGTTAGGAGGTAGGGTCACTATTCATTTTTTGCGCCCTGCAACCCACTCCAGTACTCTTGCCTGGAAAATCCCATGGACGGAGGAGCCTGGTGGGCTGCAGTCCATGGGGTCGCTAGGAGTGGGACACGACTGAGCCACTTCACTTTCACTTTTCACTTTCATGAATTGGAGAAGGAAATGGCAACCCACTCCAGTGTTCTTGCCTGGAGAATCCCAGGGACGGGGGAGCCTGGTGGGCTGCCGTCTATGGGGTCGCACAGAGTCGGACACGACTGACGTGACTTAGGAGCAGCAGCAGCAGTATACCCAGTGCCTGGAACAGCGTCTGTCACAGAACCGGGGATCTGTAGGAGTTGCTGAATGAATGAATGGAACAGAAGGAGCAGGACGGGCAGGACGGATGTTCGGTGGAGCAGGTTTGGGGAGAGAGTGAGGCCAAGGAGGAAGTGCCAACCCCAGTTGCCCAGGGTGGGATGATGGAAGGATCGGGGATCAGCTGGAGCAGCAGGGCAGGCAGGAGGCAGCAACTGGGGCGTCCTGATCTCTAGGACGTAAGCCGGCGCTCACCCACCTGCTCACCCTCCTACTCACTGCCATCGCCCTGGAGCACCTTAGGGGGAGGGGGTCATGGGGATGCCCAGCTAGCACAGCTGGTTTGGCTGGTTCTGGCCTCTTGGCCGAGGAGAGCCCTAAGGAGGGGTGAGGATGAGGCTGGGAGGGCCCACCGGAAATCGCGGGGGAGGGGCAGCGCCTTTGTTCTTGAGCCCACCCCTGTGGACCCCAGATTCTTATAGCCAACACCCCATCCCAGAAAGCTCACTGGGCGCTGTCTGGCCCAGCCTCAGGGACCAGAAGCCTAACCTCTCCATCCCTCACCTCCTCCTCTCTGACCCAGGAGTCCGGGTTTCCCTACACAGCGTCACCACCAGGCTTGATCTCTCAGGATTCCCAGCTTTCTGTATACGTGGGTCCCTTCTCGCCCCGTTTCTTCTTTTAAGACCGGACAGTTGGTAAAGAGGCAGGTTTTCAGCCTTCCCTCCTCGCCTGGAGCATCCTTTCCCCAGGGCTCTGTCCAATTCCAGGATCCCAGGGGCAGGGTTCCCCCAGCCGTCCACTCTTCCAGAGGAGGACAGGTGTGGCCCCGCCCTCGCCCAGCCCCCTCCCTGCTCCGGGAGGGGCGCCTACGTGAGTGTGTGGGGTGGAGCCCGGTCTACGGTATCGGCCCTGGGGCAGGCTCCTCCACCGGGATGGAGTAATCCGGGCGGGGAATAGAGACGGAGGTTTCTACAATGCTGCACACCCCGAGATGGACCCACTGATTAGAGGGCTGGGGGCAGGGAGCCGTGCCGGCTTTGAGGTGTCAGCTGCCTGCCGTCTTCCCACCCCTCCCAGCCTGATTCTTCCGTTCCTTCGCGGAGGGTCCCTTGGTCGCCCTGGGGACAAAGACATCCCTCTGCCTCCCATGACCCACTCCTTCCCGAGGTCCGGATGTCCCAGTTTCATCTCTGTCTGGGTCACAGGAACCCCAGCCCCCATCCCTTCCTCCCGCAAGACCCAGGATTCCGCACCCCCTGCCCCTCTAGCGGCCCACTTCCTCATCAGCCTCGAGGATTTGGGAACCCTGCCCCCAGCCTCTGCCCTCTGGAGAACCCAGCCGGAGCTGGCCTGTCTTCCGCTTTCCCAGAATTCCCAGCAATTACTAACTTTTAATGGAAAGGTCAGGCTCTGGAGGTGACAGTGGCCCGGATTCAGTGGAAACGTGACCTCATGACCCAGTGACCTCCCTTTGCCCATGTCTGAGCTCCAGGAGCAAAATGATACATCCTGGGACTTCCTGGGGCCCCGGGGGAGTCTGGAGAGAACCCATAGAATTGCGGCCGGAGGACTGTGTGTGTGAGTGTGGAGGGGGGGTGGTGGGTGGCACGCTTGAGAGCTCCCATCTCTGCCCTCAGCCCCAGGCGGGAAGACTACTTTTTGCTACCGTTTCACATTCAGTCCCTGAGGTCAGAGGTGGAAGGGGGTCCCCTCCAGGTCCAGTGACGCACGCAGGTGATGTGTTCATCTTCTCAGGGGCTCACAGGGCAGAGGGCATGTCCTGACTAGCCCAGCCCTACCTGGCATAGCTCCCTGCTGCCTTTAAGCCCCCAGGGCTGGGTGTGGGTTTCCACCCCAGGACCCAGGAACATGTGCTATCCCTGGAAGTCCCCTCTTAGGACAGGAAGAAATATCTCCCAGCCATCTCCCCAGCCTCTATGCCTTTGCCAGACCCTCTCTCTGGTTGCTTTGTCCACTCAGGTCACACCTGGTGTGTTTCCCCTACTGGGCCATCCTTGCCCCTGGGAAACCACTCCCTTCCTCCTCAAGAGATGAATCTACAGGCAGGATACGAAGTAGACTGAAAGTCCCCCAGGCCAGCAGAATCAATTCAACGGGTATGCTAGCTATGAGTGTCATTTTATACTTTCTGGCAGCCACATTCTTTTAGGAAAGAGAAAGGAATGAAGCTAATTTTAGAAATATGTTTTGTTTAATCTCATATATCCAAAACATCATCATTTCAACATATCATCAATACAGAAATTACCCATGAGATACTTTACGAGCTTTATCTCAATTTTGATGCCCTGTCTCCAAGGGTTAAGTGAGATACAGTCTTCCCAAAGTGTTAATGCTGCATTTAAGAAGAATGATGTTGCTTCTGTTTATTTATTTATCTTTTGCTTCTGTTTTTCAAGTTAAATTTAAGGTGATTAAAATGAAATGAAATTGGAAATGTTCCTTTCCTCGGTCACAGGCATCACATTTCTAGTGCTGAATAGCTACATGTGGCCTGTGGCTCCTGTGTTGGACAGCACAGCTGTAAGGTATATCTACTTACCTGTCCCGTTTGTGGACCCAGTGCCAGGTCCTGATCCAGGGGAGGCCTCCCCTGGTCTTAGTCAGAGGAAGAGATGGATGGATGTTTGGAGGATGGATAGAGAAGTGGATGCTGACTGGAGAGAGGGATGGATGGAAGCTGGATGAATGGATAGATAGATAAATGGATGGAGGGTAGATGGTTGGATGGATGGATGGATGAACAGACGGATGGATGGATGGGTAGGTGGTCAGATGGATGGATGGGTGGATGAACAGATGGATGGATGGATGGATGAACAGACGGATGGATGGATGGGTAGGTGGTCAGATGGATGGATGGGTGGATGAACAGATGGATGGATGAACAGATGGATGGATGGATGGATGGATGAACAGATGGATGGATGGATGGGTAGATGGTCAGATGGATGGATGGGTGGATGAACAGATGAATGGATAGATGGACAGATGGATGGACAGATGAATGGATGGATGGATGAACAGAGAGATGGATGGATGGGTAGATGGTCAGATGGATGGATGGGTGGATGAACAGATGAAAGGATGGATGGATGGATGGACAGATGAACAGATGGATGGATGGATGGGTAGGTGGTCAGATGGATGGATGGGTGGATGAACAGATGGATGGATGGGTGGATGAACAGATGGATGGATGGGTGGATGAACAGATGAATGGATGAACAGACAGATGGATGGATGGGTAAATGGTCAGATGGATGGATGCGTGGATGAACGGATGGATGGATGAACAGATGAATGGATGGATGGATGGATGGATGGACAGATGGATGGATGATGGTCAGATGGATGGATGGGTGGATGAACAGATGAATGGATAGATGGACAGATGGATGGACGGATGGATGGATGGATGGATGGATGAACAGACAGATGGATGAATGGGTAGATGGTCAGATGGATGGATGGGTGGATGAACAGATGGATGGATGGATGAACAGATGAATGGATGGATGGATGGATGGACGGATGAACAGATAGATGGATGGATGGGTAGATGGACAGATGGATGGATGGATGGATGGATGGATGAACAGATGGATGGATGGGTGGATGAACAGATGGATGGATGGATGAACAGATGAATGGATGGATGGATGGATGGATGGACGGATGGATGGATGGATGGATGGATGGATGGATGGATGGATGGGTAGATGGACAGATGGATGGACGGATGGATGGATGGACGAACAGATGGATGGATGGGTGGATGAACAGATGGATGGACGGACAGATGAATGGCTGGCTGGCTGGATGAACAGATGGATGGATGGGTGGATGGATGGATGAACAGATGGATGGATGGATGGGTAGATGGACAGATGGATGGACGGATGAACAGATGGATGGATTGACAGATGAATGGCTGGATGGATGGATGGGTGGATGGACAGATGGATGGATGGGTGGATGGATGGATGGATGGATGGATGGGTGGATGGACAGATGGATGGATGGATACATGGACAATCAGATGGATGATTGTATAATCCTATTCCTCCCAGTGCCCACCCATCCCCCAGAAGCTGGCACTGGGTTTCCCATTCTCTGCTTCCCAACCCCTTCCAAGTCTCTTCCCTATTCCCAGATGCTGAAGTGCCCCCACCTCCATTTCTGTTTGACCAGTGATGTCCATTCCTGCCCCTCACCTCCTGTCTCTGGGTAAGATGCTATCCTGGTGTCTTCTGTTCCTCTTGCCACCTCCGTAGGAGTCTGGGCCCCTCACCCTCTATGATCAAGCCTTCCACCTCCCCATCCCCATGTTCTGAAAGGACTCAACCAACTCCTCTGTGTAGCACTGCAACCCGTCACCCATTCCTATCACCTGTGACTTTTCACACACTCCACCCGCAGCATTTATCAAACATCCTACCACATTCTAGGAGCTCTGCCAGGCACCGCTCTTGGGCTACAACGGGGGACAGACAGATAACCAGCCCTGTCTTCATGGGGTTGACAGCCGGAGGAGGAGACAGTCAACAGGCCAAAGAGTAGAACACTGAGGCTGTTGGGTGGTGATGAACGCTACTTGGAAAAAAGCAAAACAGGAAAAGTGGGGGCGGGGGGAGGTGGAGAGGTTGGGGGGCAGACTCTGAGGAAGTGAGACCGGGCAGATTTGTATAAAGGGAGGTGTTGAAGCTCGCAGGTGTCGAGGAAGAGCATGTCAGACAGGGGAAGAGCAAGTGCAAAGGCCCTGGGGTGGGAGTGTTTTCTGCATCCTGGGACCCCTTGTGCGGCTGGTCCCTTGCCCACTCAGCCACAGCCTCCAGGCCTGCCTTCTCCCTTAAACTCCTTCCCTGAAACTTTCACGGGGTCTTCCTGGATTTCCTGGTCCCCCAGGGCTGCGCCCCCACGGTTTCCCCACCCGCAGTGTCCTTTAAGGATGGGGCGCCCCATTTTCCCTAGACTCTCCCTCTCTTCCAGAACTTGAGGCTTCTGGCTGGCATGCATGCTCTCCCCCTCTGGTTCTGTGGGGGCCCTGGGGACAGGGTTCAGCAGAGGTTCCCGTGGGAAGGGCAGGGCAAGGTTGTCACCTCTTCAGAGCTAAGAACAAAGGGTCATTGAAGGCAGAACAAAGGCCAGGCAGTCCAGGCCTGAGGGCCAAGCAGGGTGTCTCGCTCAACCCCCTACCATCGTGGTGTGGGAAACCCACTCAGCCCCAGACCAGGAGAGAGAAGGCCCTCTCGATTTCCCTCCTCCCTTTGAGGGAGCCCTTTTCACAGATGGGAACATCAAGGCTGATACTGAAAGTGAATGAGGTGTGGGAATTCCCTGGCCGCCCAGTGGTTAAGATTCTGTGTTTTCACTGCCGAGGGCACGGGTTCAGTCCCTGGTCAGGAACTAAAATCCCGCAAGCCGTATGGTATGCCCACCCCACCCCCAGAAAAAGTGGCCAAGGCAGAATTTGAACTCAGTTGAGGTGGTTCCCCACTTAACAGCATCCTAGAGATGAGCCTTTGGGCAGGTAAACTGAGAGGGCGTGACGCCCCAGGACATGTGTCTTCTGCCTGTTTTCCGAGTGAGGGTGTGCAATGCTGTGTGACCCTGTGCAAGTCATTCCACCTCTCTGAGCTCCCTGCTGCATCTATTACTTGTCCCACATGCAAAACATGGGAGACTGTAATTGGTCAGTAAAGAGAGGGCTTCCCCCACCACCCGCCCAGTTTCAAGTCTTCATCGAATTTGTTACCAAGTCACTTCTGTTTTATGTTTTGATTTTTTTGGTCAGGAGGCATGTGGGATCTTAGTTCCCTGACCAGAGCTGAAATCTGCACCCCGTGCATTGAAAGGGGAAGTCTTAACCACTGGAAGGCCAGGGAATTCCCAGTCGAGTTTTAAATGATGATATTTTTGTATTTACTCATCCAACCAAAATTTCTCTGGCACATACTAGACAGATGAGAAGAAATTCCTAGAATGATACTGCGAAAATGTTCATGGTGTTTGTCTCTGCTGGTTAAAGGAGGATCCCAAGGATCCCTATTTTCTTTCTGGACTTAGTGGCTCAGATTATTTTTTTACAAAAAGGTACTTCTGTAAAAAGAAGTCATTTCTGGTGAGGAGACTGGGCGTCTCAGCCAGATGCCAAATCTCTGAGGGGTCAGGAGACCAGTGGGTGGGGAGGAGCTGGGTTTGGGAGGGAGAGAGCAGAAGGGGGACGTGGGCTTTGCGGAGCCTCCTGTGTGTCAGACGCTTTAAGAAGCATTTGAGAAATGTCTCATGCGGTCCTCACAACAGCCTGATGACGTGGATATCACTTATAGGGCTAGGGCTGCGCGGGGTGGGTGGGGGCGTGCAGAGGACTGATGCCCAGGGGGCTGATGAGACTGGTTTCAGGCCGCACAGCTGGGAGGTGTTGGAGCTGAGAGTCAGACCAGGAGCTCTGAGCTTCAGCTCCCTCCACCAACCAGCTCTGGCCGTCATCTGTTGCATCTCTGTATCTCTTTGTGCCTCCCACCATCTCTGAGCCTCCGTGTTTCTCTCTCCCCCTTGGCTTCTCCCTGTCTCTGTCTCTCTCCCTCGGTCTCTCCGTGTCTCTTGTTGTCTCTGACCCTGTCTCCGTGGCCTCTGTCTCTCTCCTTTTGGCCCTGGTGGCATCTCATCCTGTTTCTATGCGTGCCCCTTGCAAATGTCAGCCCACAAGGGCAGTTTCTGTCTGTCTGGTTCCCAGCGGCGTCCCAACCCTTCCAACAGCGCCTGGCAAACAGGAGGCGCTCAATAAATATTTCTTGAATGAATAAAGGCATGAAGGAATGAATGAACTCTCTGAGATGGGGCTAGCTCCTTGATCAGATGAGCAAACTGAGGTTGTGTAGGGTCACAAGCGTGCCCCAAGCCACCAGCACAGAGGGTTCCGGTGTGGCATTGTCTGTGACCCCCTGGACTCTGTCCCCAGCCACTGGAGCGGTGCCCAGGAGGTGCCTGTCACCTCTCCTCTCCACCCTCAGAGAAGGGTGGCTCCCTCCTGGCCTCTCCCCGCTGTTGGAGGCGTGGGTAGCAGCTGGGAGAACCGGCTGGATGCGGCCCCTCCCCTTGGGCGTGGAGGTAGGCACCTGGCGGGTCCCCGGGTGGCAGACGCCACCGCTGCACACACCTGGTCCCCGAGCCGTCTGCTCCCAGCGCGTCCTCCTCTCCCCAGCCTCGCCCGCCTGCCATGGGTGAGCCTGCCGAGCCCAGGAATCAGGCCAAATGGGACCCCTATGAGAAAAAGATCTCGGCGATCAGGTGAGGCCCAGACCCGCGGGCAGCACACAGGGAGCCCCCTGGAGGAGGTGGCCTGCGGGGAAGCACCAGGGGCCTCTGCAGAGGAGGCCCGGGCCTCCCGGAGCCTCTGAACCAGCCGGGCTGGGGCTGGCGTGGCCGCCTGGGGTGCAGGTCCCTCCTGCGAGGGGATTCACGGACCCAGGCAGTGCTGAGCCACCTGTTGAGATGCTTGGGGTGTCCTGTCCCTCTCGGGGCCTCAGGTTCCCTGTGTGTCAAATGTAGGACCGGAGGAGAGCAGGGGCTTGGTGCGCCGTTGTTGCCAGGGAAACAGGAAGGCCTGTTGTCCCCGCTTTCCTCACAGACAACCCCCCAGAAGCCCTTCACGTGGGTGTGCTTTCCCTCCAGGGGTTTCTGCTCTGTTTAGGGGAGGATGGGAGAGCAGAGGTGAGCGGGCTTGGATACAGATACAGCTGAGTGCCCGAGTCCGAGGCTGTGTCCTGAGGGACTTGGGGCCCCAGAGGAGGGGCCTCTGACTCCTCCTGGGGGTGCTTAGGTCAGAGCTCTCAGCACTTTGGAAGCCTGACTCCTGTGTTCCCAGGCATGACTCAGACACTTTTCATAGTCCCCCACTTTCCAGATGGGGAGACTGAGGCTGAGAGGGAAAGTAATGGGACCATGATTATTACGCAGCCAGAAGCTAACTGAATCCTGTCCATCTAACCCTGTCCTCAAGGGCCTCGGTGATACCCCCACAGCTCCATTTCTCAGAGGAGAAAGCGGAGGCTCAAAGAGGGCAGGCAGCGAGCTGTTTAGATGATCCCAACCCTCGATTTCTTGCACTCTGCCAGGCAAGTCTCTCCTGGCCTCCGGAGCCCCTCCAGCCACCCCTGGCTGTACTGTTTCAGGTTCTTCTCCTCCCCTCCCTCACCCTTGTGCCCCCATTTCCCCCAAACTCCAGAGACTGGAGTAGTTGAGTTCCGATAGCTGTGTGACATAGACAAGCCTAGCAACATCTCTGGGCCTCTCGGACTGAGAGTGGCCACCGGGCGGTTTCCAGCTCTGTTTGAGGAAACCTCCAGCATTCATTTCTCCGGGTCCCCTGGGTTCTGCAGTTTCTCCCTCTCGAGATAAATAGGTTCCCCTTCTGGGTTCTCATACCTGGAAGACTTTCCTCCCACCAGGCCCTGGCAGCCCCCCTCCACTTTGCTCCCACACAGCCAGTTGATCATACAATCCCCAGCCCTTTCTCAGTGAGTGAACTTGACCCAGTCATTTGTCCTCTCCCAGCCTCAATTTCCTCATCTGTGAAATGGGGATATATAACCCTCACCTATGACACACTTACAGACCTGAATTCTGCAACTCCTTGGGAAATGGCCTTAGGATTGAAAATCTTCTTTTCCACGAGCTTCTGGAATCCCCTGGACCATAAGAATGCTTCTCACGAGGGCCCTCACCATCCTTTTTGGACCTCCCGCTGCAGACCCCTCAGACATATGACATCCCCCGCGTTGGGTGGGAACTCAGTGGCTCCCCAACAGCTGCCCCCGTCCCAGGCTGTCAGCTCAGGGCTGGCCCCCATCAGTCCCCGGGCCAGACACCACGCCCCGCCATCATCCTTCTCCTTTCCTTCCTCTCCCTCCCATGGCCCTTCACTCCCCAGCCCTGCTCTCCTGTTCCCCGACTCTCTCCATTTGCATGGCCCCAGCTCTGACCTCATCTGCCCCTCAAGCCTCACCCTGGCCTCCCTGCCTCTAGTCTTTCCCAGAGTGGCCCCTCCACTCCTCCCAGTCCCAAGGCCCTCCAGAGCCCTGCACCCTGGCCTCTCCAGGTCAGTCCCCACCCTCACTTGTACTCCGGCTACCCCAGCATTTCAAATTCCCTGCTTACACCTCACTCTTCCCTGCCCCAGTGCCTTTGCATATATGGTTTCCTCTGCAGAGATTCTCAGAGGTCTCTACACCTACCCGCTGACCATTGCCCCGGCTCAAGCGCCTTTCTTGAATCCCTAGCACCCACAGCAATAGTTTCCTAAAGCTTTATAAGACACAGATTCCTTTGTCCAGGAGAAATCTTATGTCCAAGCCGAAATACGCAATAGAGATCAAAATGGAGCTGCTCTGGCTTAAAATGGGGGAGTGAGGCTGGGGTCCCGCCGCTGCCCATGCTCCCTCTGTGAGAGTGCCTCTCTGCACACACCTCTCCCCCAGCTCCATCTTCCACCTTCCTGGCTACCTGGGCCTCACCTGACAGCTTCCACATCCTGTCTGACCCAGATCTCACACTTTCAGACCTTTGCTCCTGAAATGACCTTGCTTCTTCACCTGGCAAAATCCCCACCCGATTTAAGACTCTTGGCCCCTATAGGTAGGTTTCCTGATCATACTTCTGGCTTCAAACATGTGCCATGGTACTCAAAGGTGGACTGGTCCAGAGACAGGGATGGAGTTGTCTGTCCTCTGCCATCCTCTGCTGGGGGCGGGGTCGGGGCGGGGGCGCCCTGCGAAGGCTCTGAGAATGATGTCAAGGAATGAATGGAGGAGAGATGAGGCAAGCTTGGAGCTGGTGCTGGCAGGATGACTCAGGGTTGGAAGACAGGTGAGGAGGGGCGGGGCATGCAGGGGAGGAGACTGGAGAAAAAGGACAGTGGCTGTTGGAAGTGACGTGAATGACTTTCAACGTCAAGGGCTAGCAGTGACTCCCAAGAACTGACTACAGCTCACTTCCATTTTTAAGCTCCCCCCTAACCTAAGCCAGGAAAGCTATGCCATGCATCATTTTTTGATACAGGCATAACAATTGACTGGGACTTCCCTGGCGGTTCACTGGTTAAGGTTCCTCTCTTCTAAGTCAAAGGATGTGGGTCCGATCCTGGATTGGGGAACTAAGATTTCACCTGCTGCACAGTGCGACCAAAAACCCAAACAAACAAAAACACACAGTAGGTTGTTTTTTTTTTTTTAAGTCCAATTTTAAAAAAAATGACTGGTAAGGATTTAATTCAGGATGGTTGAAGGGGGAGGCCAATGATACAAGGAGGAGCCCCGAGGCTTACTGTTTGGAATGTCCCAGTGGTTCAGATGATAAAGAATCCGCCTGCAATGCAGGAGACTCAGGTTCGATCCCTGGGTCAGGAAGATCCCCCAGAGGAGGAAATGGCAACCCATCCAGTATTCTTGCCTGGGGAATCCCATGGACAGAGGAGCCTGGCGGCTATAGTCCGTGGGGTCGAAAAAAGTCGGACACGAATGAGTAACACATATACATACACATACACACACATTACAAATTATAGTTTACCAGCGGACTAGAAAGGGCAAAACTAAATTTTAAGAGGATGAAGTTAGAAGGAAGAGGTAAAAGCAAAACCCAGGCAATTATGCTAAGTTTCAGGAGGCAGAGATGATGCAGAGACAAGCCCAGAGGATGGTAATCCCTAGAGAATCTTTTTAATATCACTTTGCTGAGTATCTTCCACCCATTATCTCGTTCAATCCACAACAACCGGTTGAGATTAAGCCGTGTGAATGATTAACTATGAGCATTCTATTTATGATGAAGGCCACTGAGGCTCAGAGAGGTTGAGTGACTTGTCCAGGGTCACAGAGCTGTCAAGCAAGGTGTAGTCAGGACATGTACAGCCTGACTCTATCACGCCCTGGAAGGGGTGGGCAGTTACAAAAGGAATTTGGGAATAAGCAAGATGAGGAAGCAGGTGGATCTGCGAGACAGCCCTGCCCAGACGGGAGGCTTAGTAGATACAGTGCTGCGTTTCCTGGAAAATGCTGTGCGCTGGGCTGCACCTTGACCAGCCCTTTCCCAAGGTCAAGGCCGGAAGCCTCATGGGCATATGGACCTGTGCTTGCTGCACCCCTCCCCTCCCCTCCTCCCTCTGATCTTGGAGAACCCCAAGCAAGGTCCTTTCAGATCTCACCCTCTGAGGTCACCAACCCAGCTTTTACAGCCCTGGCTCCTCCTTCCTTGGGGAGGGCCAAGCTACTAGGATGATTTTAGGACTTCGACTTTGGCTCTGCCAGTCACTGAGCTGCTTTTCCCAAGGGGAAGGGGGCCGCTTTTCCCAAGGGGAAGGGGGCCGTTAAAACTAAAGGCAATAAACAGGGAAACTTCCCTGGTGGTCCAGTGGTTGAGACTCTGTGCTTCCACTGCAGGGGGCAAGGGCTTGATCTCTGGTCTCTGGAACTAAGATCCCGCATGCTGTGCAGGACAGCCCCCTCCAAAATATTTTAAAGGCAGTAAACACGTAATCAAACCTTGAACTTGTTGCCTGGGTGGAATTTGAGCAGGCAGAGAGGAGGTGGGGTTCTGGACCTCCATGAATAAATCAGATGCCCTGTGAAGAACTGGAGAAAGATGCTCACAGCCCCTAGCTCCTACCTTCCCTTCTCCCCACCACCCACCGCAAAGGACGCAGGCTGGGAGAGGGGAGGGAAGGAAGTGTTTCGGTCTCCACTTGCTCTCTAGAGGCCAGGGAAGGGGTGGTGGGAGGCAGGCCTGCATACCACCTGTGGCTGAGGTCCTTCGCAGGGATCAGGAAGTGGGAGCAACCAGGTCCCACTTGGAAAGAATGAGAGAAGCCCAGTTTGCTGAAGGTAGGCTCTAGGGGAGGCAGACTGGGCCCTGGTGGACCATCAGTGTTATCAAACGCCAAGACAAGAAGGGATACCCTGAGGACTTCCCTGGTGATCCAGTGACTAAGACTCCAGACCCCCAGTGCAGGGGCCCTGGGTTTGATCCCTGGTCAGGGAACTCGATCCCACATGCCACAACTGAGTTTGCGTGCTGCAGCTAAAGCTTCTGCGTGCCACAGCTAAGGCCCAGCACAGCCAAGAAAAAACAGGCCCTTGTCTTGCTGGGAGGTCTGAATCAGAGGGTCTAGCAGAGGTGTGGCCAGCTACTTGTGGGGGTACCTGGACCAGTGCCCCTGAGGACTCTGCCCTCGCAGACAGGAATGCCTGTATCAGGAGTCACGCAGCCCGCAGGAAGGCAGTCCTGAGTTCCAATCTGGCCCGGGTCACCCACCAGATGGAACACACTGGGCACACAGGATCCTCCTGGGGGCTCCGCATCCGAGAAATGGGTGATGCCCTGGGACTGGCTAGACTCGCCGTTCTCTGCTGAGTCAGGGATCACAGGGTTTTCCTTCCTCTTTCTTGGATTCCCGTGACCACTTCTGAGCCAGGAGACCAGGTGCCAAAAAGGGAGGGGACGGGGTGAAAGATGGTAATAATTATGACCTTCCTAAACACTGGCCACGCGCCAGGCTTGTGCTCGGAGCTTTGTGTGGGTGAACCTTTCCCATTTTCACAACAGCCTTCTGAGGGTGGTGGTGTCAGGGTTCCCATTTTACAGATGGGAAAACTGAGGTCCCAGAGAGGACTCATACATCTGGGATTTGTTCTAGAGGTATTGCTCTTTATCTCCATGCTAGAAAAAGAGATCAGAGGGGGGCTTTGAACTAGAGGGAGGGGCTACCCCTCTGTGGCCAGCACCTTGGGAGGGGGGCTGGTCTACCTCCAATAGGCTCAATGAGTCTGTGGTCTGACCACCCTCCAGACCAACACTGCCCATAGATACATAACCCAAGCTCCCCTGGTAAACATGTTCTTAGTCCCACAAAAAAAAAAAAAGTAAAAGAAACAGGTGAAATTAATTTTAAGCATGTTGCTGTGTCGCTTCAGTCGTGTCCAGCTCTTTGTGACCCCATGGACTGTAGCCTTCCAGGCCCCTCTATCCGTGGAATTCTCCAGGCAAGAACACTGGAGTGGGTTGCCATGCTTTCCTCCAGGGGATCTTCCCGACCTAGGGATCAAACCCGCATCTTTTATGTCTCCTGCCTTGGCAGGAGGGTTCTTTACCACCAGCACCACCTGGGAAACCCAATTTTAAGTATGTATTTTATTTAACCCAATATACCTGAAATATTATTAGCCTTTAGGCTAAAGGCACAGCAGAGTTCCAGTGGTGTGGTGGAGCATGAAGTGTGTAGGGAACAAACTGAACTTGATGCTGGGAGCAGAATAACCCTGGCTGTGCTGGTGTGGGGACCCAGTGGAAGGGGGGGCAGCGCAGGTCAACGAGCCCACAAAGAATCTGCTGGGCTTCGAAGGACAGAACCAGGGATGCTGTACAAAGAACACTGAGATTTTGAAGAGAGCAATCCACAGATAGAGCTAGATTGTCCTCTCTCACCATCATCAAAGCAATAATCAAAAAGTCGTTGAAAAGTATGCACAGATTTTAAATGTGCAAGGAGAGCCAAGGGAAGAAAAAAAAGGAATGAGGAGGAAGAATTGACCTTATCAGATTTCAAAATCTATAGTTACTACAATGCAAAGCGTATGATGCCCTAGCCATTCCGTTGCTACTAAATAAGTAGCCCAAGAGAAATGAGAATGCGGGTTCCACACACAGGCGAAGGATGGTTCCAGTGGGTCTATGGGCCCTAGCCGAAGCTGGAAACAGCCATGAAGAGGAGAAGGGGGCAACACGCCGTAATCTATTCATACCGTCAAATTCTACTCAGCCATAAAAAGGAACAAACTCTATACGTAATGTACATTTATGTTTATACAAGGATGCATATCAAAGAGTATTATGTTAAGCAAAGTCAGGTGCCAGTGAGTTGGCTCTTCACATCAGGTGCCCAAAGTATTACAGTCTCAGCTTCAGCATGAGTCCTTCCAATCATTGGAAAAGACCCTGATGCTGGGAAAGACTGAAGGCAAAAGGAGAGGCAGGCAGCAGAGCAAGAGATGATTAGATAGCCTCACCGACTCGATGGACCTGGATTTGAGCGAACTCCGGGAGG
Source organism: Bos mutus (assembly GCF_027580195.1). Taxonomy (NCBI): domain Eukaryota; kingdom Metazoa; phylum Chordata; class Mammalia; order Artiodactyla; family Bovidae; genus Bos; species Bos mutus. Next base: position 7,677,257 of record NC_091634.1, on the reverse strand, counting down.
CAGGGAAGGGCAGGGCAACCTGGCTGCTGCAGTCCACGGGGTCGCAAAGAGTCGGACATGACTGAGCAGCTGAGCAACAGCAGCAAAAGTCAGATGCCAGAGTACTTTCTATATGTTGTTAGCTCTAGAAGGTCCAAGACAAGCCAAGTCAATTTATGATGGAAAAACTCAGAACACTGTAGCCTTGGGAGGGGGCTAATTGGGAAGAGGAAGTTTTCTGGGGTGATGAACTATTTTGTATCATGATAACCGGACTTTCCTGGTGGTCTAGTGGTTAAGACTGTGCTTCCAATGCAGGGGCTGTGGGTTCAGCCTCTGGTCAGGGAACTAAGATCCCACATGCTATACTGCACAGCATGGCCAAAGAAAATTTTTAAGTGTATTGTGATGGAGATTTAGATTACTTGGAGGTATTATGCATTTGTCAAACCTCACTTGAAATGAAGAGGTTTCGAGAAACAAAGTCATTTGTTTCTAAGTAGGGGAATTGCCAGTGATATTTATTTTCTTCTCTATTATTTTTTGTATCTTCCAAATGTCCTATACGTTATTTTTCGTGAGCAGAAAAATAATGATTCCAAAACTTTCGGCGATAATAATTTCCACATATCATTAAAATAATTGAAAACATGAAAAACCAAATTAGGAGTTTTCCTCAACAGGAAAATAATGTCTAAAAGGTGGAAATGGGATGTCTGTCTTGCAGCTATGAAAAATGTTTTTTATTGGATGAAAGATTCTTTAAATTCTATAATTTTCAAAACTTTCACACACAACTTCATAAAATCCCATAATAACTCTTTTATCATTTTTTTAAATTTATTTTATTTTTATTGAAATTCAGTTGCTTTACAGTGTTATATTAGTTTCTACTGTACAGCAAAGTAAATCAGCTATATGTATACATATAGCCACTCTTTTTTGGATTTCCTTCCCATTTAGGTCAGCACAGAGCCCTGAGTGGAGTTCCCTGGGCTACACAGCAGGTCCTCATTAGTTATCTGTTTTATACATAGCAGTGCATATATGTCAATCTCAACCAATAACCCTTAAAAAAATTCCCTCCCCCTGTGTTGCCCCTCCCTTCTTCCCTCTCCCCACTGCTAACCACTGGTTTGTTATCTGTGTCCATGAGTCTGCTGTTTTCTGTTTTATTCACTAGTTTGTTGTATTTTTGAGATTCCATATATAAGTGATATCTACAGTATTTGTTTTTCTGTGTCAGACTTATTCCACTCAACATAATGCCCTCCAGGTCCATTCATGTTGTCATTTTGGCAAAAGTTTCCTTTTTTATGGCCGAGTAGTATTCTGCATATATATATTCCATATATAAATACCATATATATATTTCATATATATTCCATATATATATTCTCTATATATTCCATGTGTATATTTAAAATATATCCCATATATATTTCATATATCATATATATTTCATATATATTTCATATGTATATTCCATATATATATCATATCTTCTCTATCCATTCATCTGTTGATGGATACTTTGGTGGCTTCTCTACCTCGGCAATTGTAAATAATGGTCTGGCAACTATTTTTAAAAAGGAGATGGCTACAGATTTGAAAAGATTGCCATAATAAAAAATCAGCAAGATGCAGAGGAAGGTGTAAAGTCTGATATCAATATTGTTTAGAAGGAGGATGAAGGGCAGCAGAGGAGAAATCTCAGTGCCCATGCAGTGACCAGGACGGCACGTACTTCTGTAAGGATGGTTAGGTTTCGCATCAAGCTGGTAATACAGGGGGCCCCTGAAGCTGGCATGGCAGCGTTGGGGGAGGCCATTACCTTATTAACAGACTGAGAGGATAATAAATACATATAACTTATTAATAAACCCAGATGATCAATAGATACAGAGATACGAGCCAAAAATTTATTTTCCTAATTAGATTTTCTTAAAAAAAAAAAAGGAAAAAGACCCCTGTGCTATATCCAGGCGGTCTAGGGGACTTAAACTCCCCTCCCCCGCCCCTGGCCTCTCCCTCGTCCCCACCCACCCATTGAAGTTCATTTCAAGCTCATATTTCACCCCAGGCACGCTGTCCTGGTCACGTGATGCCAGGTCTGGGCTCTGCCATCCTCCACCCCTGACTCCCAAGTCTCTGGAGACATCTCGCTGATCCCACCAGCCCTGGGGCAGAGGGCGAGCACCTGGCAGCCACAGCTGCCACGCTCACAATTCAGAATTCAAGATGTGCAAAGACATAAAATGGAAAAATCTAGTTCTCACAGCCCCCCCAGACCCATCCCCCGAGTAAGCACTTTTACTGCTATACTGCCAGAAGATTTCTAAGTGCGTATCTTGTCTTCACTTACTTACTTGTTACTGTTTATTTTAAATTTTTTATTTATTTATTTTTGGCTGCTGGATCCTAGTTCCCCAAAGATGGATGGAACCCATGACCCCTGCAATGGAACAGCAGAATCTTGACCACTGGACCACCCAGAAAGTCCCACTTACTTAGTTTTTAAACATAATTAAGACACTTTTCGGAGAAGACAGTGGCAACCCACTCCAGTACTCTTGCCTGGAAAATCCCATGGGCGGAGGAGCCTGGTGGGCTGCAGTCCAGGGGGTCTTGGAGAGTCAGACACGACTGAGTGACTTCACTTTCACTTTTCATTTTCATGCATTGGAGAAGGAAATGGCAACCCACTCCAGTGTTCTTGCCTGGAGAATCCCAGGGACAGGGGAGCCTGGTGGGCTGCCGTCTATGGGGTTGCACAGAGTCGGACACGACTGAAGTGACTTAGCAGCAGCAGCAGCAGCAAGACACTTTTATTTCTGGCTCTGCCCTTCAGTCTTTTCACTCTCTGCAATATCTCAGACATCTTCCCAAATAAATGCCATCTCCTGACTCCTCCGACCTTTTATTATGAAAATTTCAAGATATATAAAAACTTTGAAGGATGCATCCATGGCACACCTGCTCTATATCCACTACCCCTAGTTTTACTATACTTGTTTAATCATATATCTGTGCATCCTTCTATCCATCCAGCAATTATTGGTGATGCATTTCCGAGGAGTAAACTGCAGATGTAGGAACACTTCACCTTAAGCATTCCAGGCTGCATATTATGAAATAGATTTCAATACTTGTTTTTGGGCTTTTTGAAAATAGATGATGTTTATATACAGTACACTGCACAAATCTATTAAGTGTGCCATTTTGAGAAATACATGTGTAGTCCAAATCCCTATCAAAACATAAACGCCTCCTTTCCAGTGGCTGGATTCCAACGTATGCCGGCCAGTGATTTATTCACCCAGTTCTGATTTATTTAACCAGTTCTCTTGTTCAAAGAACAGCATGTTTATACCTCTTATAAACAATGTTGCAATTAGTACTTTGGTACCTACAACACCACCTCACTTCAAGGGCACCCATCTCATAAATTTCTGGAAGTCACATTCATTTGTGCCTCCAACAAATATAATGGAGTGCCGCTTGCCTGATGCTGGTTCTTGGAGGTGGGACATGGGAGACGCAGGCTTTCTGTTCCCGTGTAGCTCTACTACTAGACAAAGAAAATAGTAACTAAGTATTAAAAGGGCTGTGAAAGAAGCAAACAGGATGCCGCCGGGGTGAAAAAGCACATCGACCAGGTCGGCTTGAGCGGGAGGTGGCTTGTGTAAGACAAATGTTGCCAAATGATCCCCAAAGAGGTTACTCTGATCCCATCTCCCCGGCTGCCTGCCGCAGCCCACAGCAGCAGAGGGGAAGAGCCCGCTTCTCTGAGCTCTGGCCAAGGCGTGAGTCATCCCACGGAGGTGGAGGTGGCCGGAGGAGACGCGGGCGCGTGCCCCAGATGGGCTCCAAGCGGAGGAATTTCGGGAGGGGAAAGGGAGAGAACAGTCCAGGCAAAGGAGGGCGGCTGCCACTGCACAGGGTGTCCTGGGACTGAGGCGCACTGAACCCAGCTCAGGCTGGAGGAGCCTTGGCACCGCTCTCCCCAGACAGGCAGGCGAGTTGACCGCAGCAGGCACCCGCTGTGAGTCAGCAGCACCGCGCTGCGGAAAGGCGGAAATACTCCCCTTGCAGCCGCATCGCGTGCTTGGAAGCACGGGAGTCGGGGGCAGAGCGGGTGGGAGAGTTCCCCTCCCACCAGCCTCCAGAGTCCCAGTAGCCTGCCCTCGCCCGCTTCCTTTGCACCCAGGATTCCCTCTGGTACCCACACTAGGCTCTCCCCTCGCCTCCTGCAGGTCTGCTCAAAAGTCGCCTCCTCCGAGAGAGACCTCCCCTGACTCCATCGATCTCAAATTACAAACCCTTCCAATCCCAGACGCTTCCTTTCCCCCACCGGCTTCATTTTAACCCCATCACCATCCCATACACTACATTTAAAACATATTGGGTTAATTTTATTGTTCATTCAAACGTAAACTGCGATAGAGTTTTTGTTTTTTTTTTTTATCAGTTGCACTCACTTTTGTATCCCCCTAGCACATACCAGGGATTCAATAAAATACCTGTGGGCTGAATGAATGAATTTGCCTCATTGCAGGCAAAAGGCCTAAAGCTCCCTACATGGGAAGTACTCTTTGGACATCAGATTGGGAGGTGGGTCCCTGGGAAAGAGGCCCCTGGTCTCTGCCCCCATCCCTGCTCATTCTTCAAGTGAGACCAGAGAGGGTTTGAGAGTGACTTCAGGTCACACAGCAGATCCAAGGGAGGCCTATAAGGTAGGCCGGAGTTGCATTGCTGCACAGCCCTGTGTCGCCAAGAGGGACGCTGGCCAAGAGGGTGTCTTGTGATAATAATGGCCAGTGGGGGTTAAGTATTTATATAAAGAGGGTGTTTTTTTTTTTTAAGTCAATCAGTAAAATTGATTTTTGTACTGGGGGGAGTGTATAGCTCTATGAATTTTAACACATATATAGATTTGTGTAACCATTACCACAATAAGGACACAAACCCACACCATCACCCCTTTGTAGGGACCCCTCCCTCCCCCATCCCTAGCTGCCCTCTTCCCTTCCACTGCCAACTTCCCACGCCCACAGCTACTAATCTATTCCCTGTCCAAATACCTGTTAACAAATATTTATTTATTTGGATTCACTGGATCTTAGTTGCGGCATGCGGAATCTTTGATTGTCATTGCAGCTTGCAGATTTTCTTTCCTTTTTTTTTTTTAGTTGCGGTATATGGCATCTTTAGTTGCAGCATGTGGGATCTAGTTCCGACCAGGGATCAAACCCAGGCCCCCTGCTTTGGGAGTGTGGAGTCTTAGTCACTGGACTGCAGGGGAAGTCCCCATAGACTTTTGTCCAAAATGACACATTCGTTTCTGTTGCCACAAACTGAGTGGCTTAAAGCAATATGAATTTGTGCTCATACATTTCTGAAGGTCAGAAGTCTGCAATCAGTGTCACTGGGCTAAAATCACAGTGTCAGCAGGGGGCGTTCCTCCCTTTTCCTCCTGTGCCTTTTCCAGTTCCCAGAGGCCACCTGCATCTCTTGCTTTGTGGCCCTTTCCTCCATCTTCAAAGCCAGGTGCATAGCCTCCTCCAATCTCTTCCCTCTCGACCTCTGCTTCTGTTACTACATCTTCTGTCTCTGATTCTAACCCTCCTGCCTCCCTCTTAGAAGGACCCTTGTAATTCGGGGCATGCTAAATTCTCTCCGCATTTCAAAGTCCTTAACACTGGGCTTCCCTGGTGGTCCAGTGGTTAAGACTCCACAATGTCAATGCAGGTTGCGGGTTGTCAATGCAGGGGATGCAGGTTCGATCCTTGGTGGGGGAACTAAGACCTCATGTGCCACGTGGCCCGGTCAAAAGATTTAAACACACACACACTTTAAACATTCTTAACATAATCCCAGCTGCAAAATTCCTTTTGTGGAGCAATGGAACACACTTGCAAGTTCCAGAGACTGGAACATGGACCTCTTTGGGGGCCATCATTCAGGCCACTACAGGCGTGTAAATGGAAATATACACATCGTGACCTCCTTAGACTGGCCTCCTTAACTTAGCCCAATGCCTGTGAGACCCATCTGTGTGGTGGTGGGTATCAAAGGTTCGTTTCTTGTCATTGCTGAGTAGTATCGCATGGTGTGCGTGTTCCACTGTTTATCCACTCACCCGCTGAAGGACATTTGGATTCTTCCCCGTTTGGGGAGATTATGAACAGGGCAGCTATAAACACTTTGAGTACTCATGTTGATGTGAACATGAGTTTCCATTTCTCTCGGGTGAATTCCCAGGAGAGGGAGAAACTCTGCTTTAAAATCTTTGCTTATATTAAGATATTTCATGGAAGTCTATTAATATACAATTATGGTTGTTGTTTAAGTTGCTAGGTCGTGTCCGACTCTTTGCGACCCCCACGGACTGTAGCCTGCCAGGTTCCTCTGTCCATGGAATTCTCCAGGCAAGAATACTGGAGTGGGTTGCTATGCCCTCCTCCAGGGGATCTTCCCAACCCAGGGATCGGACCCACGTCTCCTGCAGTTCCTGTGTTGGCAGGCAGATTCTTTACCACTGAGCCCCCCGGGAAGCCCTAGTATACAATATAATACTCATAATGGTCACATACACCTATGAGTTAAATGGTCCTGTGACCAAGGGGAAGGAGGTAGACACTGAGACTTAGGTTATGTGCGTTGCCTGAGGTCAAATCTGTGTCTTCCTGACCCCCCTCCACCCTCGAGCCCCTACAGCCTGTGCCCAGGATGAGCTTACCTGAGAACAACTGAATGGCGACTGGGGAGGGGTTACCCCCATGGCAAGGGGCGGTTCAGGGTGCAGCCTGCAGGGCCACACTGCCTGGGTTCAGACCCCAGTTCTGCCCTCTGCGGCTGTGTGATAGCAGCCTAGTGATGCTGCCTCTCGGAGCCTCTACTTACTCATTTGAAAGTCAGGGGTAGCAATGTTGGGTGGCCTCCTAGGGTTGTTGAGGGGATAAGCAAATCAAGGCTTATAATGGAATGAGGAATGTCAGGCCAGGGAGCACTGTGAGTGCTATTTTTATTTTTTCAACGCACATATTTACTTATTTGGCTGCACCCAGGGCTTAGCTGCGGCATGTGGGATCCAGTTGCCTGACCAAGGGTCGAACCCGGGCCGCCTGCACTGGGAGCACAGTCTTAGCCACTGGACCACCAGGGAAGTCCCTTCAACAAAAATACTGATGGATGGCACCCAAGTTCTGATACACTTCCCCTCCACCAGGCTATGTAGGGCCTTGAGCTTGGGGCCAATCAGAGATGAACAGGAATGAGAAACTGGAGGCCAAGAGACTGGGGAGGAGGCTGGGTTGAGGATCCAAAGGGCAAGGAGGAGAGCTGAGCTGGACCAGGGTGGTGGGGAACAAGAGGAAGAGCCAGGGCCTGAGGGACGGGGAGGTCTGGGGGTGGCAGGAAGGAGGGTCACTGGGTTGGGCCATTTGTAGTCTTGTGTCCCAGGGTCTCCCTAGCAGGGCAGGCCAGGCCTTTTTTTTTTTTTTTTAAGTTTTTATTTATTTTATTTTTATTTATTTGACTGTGCTGGGTCTTTGTTGTGGCATGTGGGATCTAGTTCCCTGATCAGGGATCGAACCCAGGGCCCCCTGTGTTGGGAGTGTGGAGTCCTAGCCACCGGATCACCAGGGAAGTCCCAGGCCAGGCCCCTTTGAGGAGGCTAGTTACAACCTTGGCCCACTGCCCATCACGTGAGCTGTCTGCTGTTCCTCCTGCTGCAGGCCTCTGCCCCCAGCCCAGTTGTCATCTTCATTCCTCGGCTCCAGCCGAGCAATCGCTGCGTGCCACAGGGCCTGGAGCTGACCTGGAAACCAACTGGGCTCAGAACCCAGGGAGAAGCAAGGTCACCCCGGGGCCAGATTTAATTTACCAGGTGGGGAGAGAAGACGGGACGCACAGCACCCGTCTGGGGACACACAGTAAGATTCAGCCAAGCAGGACTCCAGATCCCCGCCCCTCCGCCCCCCCAACCCCAGCCAGGCCACCATGCTCAAATGCAGGGAGACAGCATTCCTGGTGGGAGGAATGGCAGACACAAAAGCCAGAGGCTGGCATAGTGCTCGGTGTGTTGGGTGGCTTTGGCGGGAGTGGGGGATGTGAGGAAGGAGGATCCAGAACGGAACTGTCTGCGGGGCTCAAGGCCACATCTCAGCTCTGTTTGGTGCTTGCCAAATGGCCTTGGTCACATGGTTCCCTCTCCCTCAACCTCCATTTTCTCACCTGTAGCCTCGTGACATACGGGGAGGTCCCAGCTCGCCCCCATCATGCCTTGATTGCTAATTGAATATTGATGCTCAGTCATTTATTGAGTAGCTGGTTGTTCTGGGCTCAAGGGGCGCAGTGGTGAGGTTTGGACACTGTTAACCTGGAATGAGGCTGGGCTTCGGGAGTTTCTGACATCTCCCTGGGGGATTCTAAAAATGCTGGGGACTGAGAACCCTGGAGGAACACGAACGGATCTAACAAGTGCTCTTTAACTTTCCTTAACTTTTTGTCCAGATGACCCCCTTCATTCACTCACACGTTCATGCATTCATTTATTTATTCAAACTTTCAATTGTCCATTCATTCACACATTCATTCATTCATTCACATATTCATCACATATTCCTTCAAACATTCATTCATCCGCATTCATTCATTCATTCACACATTCATTCATTCATTCAGTCAAATACTGGTTAGGCACCAACAATGTATTAGCACTGTGGATTCCACCCTGGCTTCCTGGGGTGGGGCTTGGTCCCCTAGTTTGGAGATTGTGCTAAAGGGGATGGTGTGAGTGAAAGTCGCTCAGTTGTGTCCGACTCTTTGTGACCCCATGGCCTATACAGTCCATGGAATTCTCCAGGCCAGAATACTGGAGTGGGTAGCCTTTCCCTTCTCCAGGGATGTTCCCCACCCAGGGATCGAACCCAGGTCTCCCGCATTGCAGGCGGATTCTTTACCAGCTGAGCCTCATGGGAAGCCCAAGGGATGGTGGGACACCCTCATATTTATGCATGTATGCATTCAGTGACTATTTCAGAGACCTCTGAAGGGCACAGGATCTTTTCCTTGTTTGCAACTCCATTTTCCTCTTCCATAAGCTGGGGAGGACATTTCTTTCTTAAGGAGCTGTTGGTGAGATCAAAGTCTAAAATAGCACTGAACGCTAAAGGGAGTTTAGGTGTCTTGAGCATCAGTCAGGAGTCAAGGACTTAGCATATATTATCCCTTTTAATCTTTAGGTAGGATTAAAACCCTGAGGTTGAGATTACCGTTATCTTCACGTGTCAGACGAGGAAACTGAGGCTCAGAGAGGTGAGATCTGCTGCCTAGGGCCGAGAGAACACAGGGAACCCACCGTAGCCAAGACCCAGGCACTTAGCAGCTAATCTGCCTAGTGACTGATGACCTCACAGTCCCGCCCACTGGGTTAAATCTGCCTGACAACTAGTGACATCACTAATTCCGCTGCCTGTGCTCAGCCTCTGACATCCCGGAACAGTAAAGTTAATTACAACGTGCTGAGGGCCAGCAGAGGGCCTACTGTGTGCCAAAGGTTGTGCCAACTAACCTCTCCTCTGGGCTCACACAACGCCTAGTGTTGCCTCTATTACTGGGTATAATAACAATAATTTTAGTCCAGATTTATTGAACGTGGTCTACGAGTCAAATCCTATCTTGACTCGACTACAAGTCAAATGATACATTAAATCCTCCCACCAAAAATTAAGAAACATTTATATAATGCATACTCTTATGCCAGGCCCATTTCTAAGCACTTGTTACATGCTCACAACCATCCTATGAGGTAATGTTTACTTATTATCCCCATTTTATGCATGAAAGAACTGAAGCGGAGAGAGGTCAAGTGAGTTACCCACAGCCACACAGCTAGAGGGAGGAAGAATTCAAGCTCATGGATTCTGGCTCCAGGGTTTATGCTGTTAACCAAGATATTATGTGACTTCTTCTATCCCCATTTTACAGTTGAGGAAACCAAGGCACAGAGAGATTAAGCACTGGGCCTTACCTCGGCTAGGGAGTGCCAAAGCTCAACTCTGAACCCGAGACGCCCGGCTCCAGAACCACACTTTAAAAAAATATTTGTTTTTGAATATTTATTTATTTTGGCTGCACCGGGTCTTAGCTGTGGTGTGCAGAATCTTCGATATTCATTGTGGAATCTATAGTTGTGACTTGAGAACTCTTTAGTTGAGTAAGGCATGTGGGATCTAGTTACCTAACCAGGGATTGAACCCAGGCCCCCAGCACTGGAAACTCAGAGTCTTAGCCACTGGACCACCAGGGAAGTCCCTCAGAACACTCTCATTCACACTTGTCCCACTTTGGGACATACTAAGAAGCAGAGCTTGCAAAGCCCCTGCTACCACCCCTCTAAGGTAACCAGCCCCTCCTTTCCAGTCCCCTCACCAGGAACCAAAGGGGCCTTGGCAAGCAGACCATAGCCCACCTGCCAACTTCCTCCATAGCCTCCTCTGAGCCCCGCCACCTTGGGACTCTGCCCTTTGGCAACCCTGGCTGGCTGGGCCAAGCCTTACCTGGGCTCCCCAGAACCCTCCTGGGATCTGGGGAAACAGTACTCTAGCTTTCGTCTTTCTCCTGCAAGCCTGAGCCTGATTGAAAGCCCTGGAGAAATTCCCCATCCCTCTGGTGGAGGCCTTCAGGAAGGACACTGGGAGATCCCTGGGCAAGTTTCAGCCTTCAGTGGGCCTCAGTTTTCTCATCTGTCAACTGGGCAGATGAGGAAGAAATAACAGAAAAGGCCTGTGCAGGTCAGCTGGGGTTTCAACCTCACTGGGTCCAACACTCACCTCACTTCCTTTTTATTAAAAGCAATTATTTTAGGGACTTGCCTGGCAGTCCAGCAGTTAAAATCCCATGCTTCTGCTGCAAAGAGGCACAGGTTCCATGCCTGGTCAGGGAACTAAGATCCCACATGCCTCGTGAAGAAAGTGAAAGTGTTAGTTGGTCAATGGAATCTGACTCTTTGTGACCCCATGAACTGTAGTCCACCAGGCTCCTCTGTCCATGGAATTCTCCAGTCAAGAACAGGTTGCCATCCTCTTCTCCAGGGGTTCTTTCCAACCTAAGGATTAAATCAAGGTCTCCTGCGTTGCAAGCAAACTCTTTCCTGTCTGACCTGTCAGGGAAGCCCATACCAAAAAGTAAAAATCAAAAATCTGAGTCTCCTCCCATACGCCATACTTGTGACGCCAAGCTCCCTTGGACATGTGATATCATGATCCGACTTCCATGTCCCTAACCTTCCTGTCTGTATGCCCAACCAGCGCTCCCAGAAGCAATTCCTGCACCCAACCAGCTCACCATCCCCGTAACAATACACAGACGTGCCGGCCAACCTTGTAAATATCCCACAGAAGTCCAGTGAAATGTATCTTCAGCTCAGTTTCACCTTAGCCAGGTCCCCCAAATACCTCTCTCTCTCCCACGCCCCAGACAGGAAACCCCAGAGGAGGCTGCCATAGCACAGAGTCAGAGAATTAAATGGATTGCTCTCAAAGCATCTCACTTTGGGAAGCAGTATGTCCCTGTATGGCTCTGTGAACACACTGCAGGGTTTTGGGGAAAGTGGCTTCAGTGAGGGGCTTGAAGTTGAAGACTGTTCCGGCTTCCCGGGTGACTGCACATACGGGTTTCGCAGGTCGGCTCTGCGTCTCAGTGGCCGTGCAGGAATGGGCGGGGCACCTGACTCCTCTGGCCTGTGTTTGTAAAATGGAGGTGGTGACTGAGCCTCTTCTTTGAGGGTTGGGGGGAAGAGTATACATAAGGAAAGCGCTTAGTCCCATTTTGCAGGGGTGAAGTGCTGTGTGTCCCGCCAGCTGTGTGACTTTGGGCAAGTCACTTGACCTCTTTGGGCCTCGATGTCTTCATCCAGAGAATGGAGATACCAATCATTGTCATTTCGTACGAATATTATGAAGTGAAGTCAGAGTGTTAATCATTCAGTTGTGTCTGACTCTTTGGGACCCCATGGACTGTAGCCTGCAAAGTTCCTCTATTCATGGATTTCTCCAGGCAAGAATACTGGAGTGTGGTACCATTCCCTTCTTCAGGGGATTTTCCTGACTCAGTGATCAAACCCAGGTCTCCTGCATTGCAGGCAGATTCCTTACCCTCTGAGCCACCAGGGAAGCCCAGAATTGTTACCAGGTGTTAGTAAATCAGCCTTACTTTGCAGATGAGGAATCGAGGTGCAGAGAAAGTTCTACTAATGAACGGAGTGCTCCTCGCCCATGTCCTTAGTAGCCCTCTGTCCTCTGCCCTAAGATCCCTCCTCCACTTTCTGTCGCCATCAGTTCTGGAAGCGTCTGCTGTAAAGCTGGACCCCTGGGCAGGCTCCTGGGACCTCGAAGGACGCTCAAACGCAGGCCCCTTGGGTCTTCTCTGGCAGTCCAGTGGTTAAGACTCCGAGCTTCCACTGGGGGGCGTGGGTTCTATCGCTGGTCGAGGAACTGGGATCCTGCATGAGGCAGCATGGCAAAAAAAAAAAAAAAAAAAATTAAAATTAAAAAAAGCAGGCTCTCCCAAGGGTGACCTCTGTCCTTGCCTCGTCTCCGGTCCTCACGGTGTCTCCCCTACCTTCCTACAGCCAAAATTTGTCAGGCGAATACTTCAGGTACAAAGGCATCCTCTTCCCCGTGGGCATCTACTCACCTGAGAGCATCAGCATGGTAGAGAACGCCGAAGTACACGACGATGACATCTTCATCGTCACCTACCCCAAGTCAGGTACCTGCCGGGCCGGGCCGGGAGGGGGGCACTAGGGAGAGTGCTGGGTGAGTGTGGGGCCGAGGGTGAGAGGGTGACACCGAGGACAAAGCGGGAGAAGAACGCGGGAGGGGCGGTGGGGACGGGGACCCGTTTGTTCTGTTCAGAGCCAAGTCTTTGCAATGGCCGGTCCCTCCGCCAGGGGGCACCCCTCCCCGGATCCCTGAGTGCCTGGCTCCCTCCCGGCCCCTATGCTGGGTCTTTGAGACCTTCCTGGCTAAAACAGCTTCTCCATCCTTGAAGTCTCCTCATACTTGTCTTCCCTGCCAGCCACTGTACTATATTTTCCTTGGTTGATTTAGTGTCTGTCTTCCTCACTAGAACCTGGCTCCATGAGGGTAGATATTTTGCTTCCTCTTGATCGTGACTGTGTTCTTTGAGCCTAAAACAGTGAAACACATTCAACAAATATTCGTGAAAGGAAGGGAGGAAGAGAGGGCGGAAGGAAAGATCTTAATTTTCTTCATTTGGTTACTGAAATGCTACTTACTAACTGTCTGCCAGGTGCAGAGACACAGCTCTGAACAAAGATATTTTTTCAAAATATTTTTGAAGAATTTCAAAATGTTATACTCACCCTTTTCAACAGAGAGTTCTATGAGGATTTTTTGGGTAACACTTAAAAGAATAATTCACATACCATACGCTTTGTATACTTCCAAATCCACGCATTGGAAAGTGTACACAGTTCTTTGGCTGTAGGATATTCACAGAGTTGTGCAAACCACGACTGTAGTCAGTTTTAGAACATTTCCATTATTTACAGGGCTTCCCTGGTGGCTCAGATAAGAATCCGCCTGTGATGCAGGAGACCCCAGTTCAGTCACTGGGTCAGGAAGATCCCCTGAAGAAGAGAATGGCTGCCCACTCTAGTATTCTTGCCTGGAGAATTTCATGGGCAGAGGAGCCTGGCGGGCCACAGTCCATGGGGTTGCAAAGAGTCAGACATGCTTGAGGCATTCACACATTCACTTCACTTTCAACAAGAAACCCTGTTCCCATTAGCCATCACCTCCAACCCGCCCCCTCCACCCTCAAGGCTTAGGCACCGTTATTCTGCTTTCTTACTCTATGATTTTGCCCATTCTGGACATTTCGTGTAAGTAGACTAGTACAAGAGCTGGTCTTTTGTGTCTGGCTTTTTTTCACTTAGCCCACTTTTTAAAAATAATTTTATTTATTTATTATTTATTTTCGGCTATGCTGAGTCTTCGTGGGTGTGTGGGCTTTCTCCAGCTGTGGCAAGTGGGGGCTACCCTCCACTTGCAGTGCCCGGGCTTCTCATTACGGTGGCTGCTCTTGCTGTGGAGCAGGGGCTGTAGGTAGCACAGGCTGCCGTCGTTGCGGCACGTGGGCTCAGGAGTTGTGGCTTTGCAGGCTCTAGTGCCCAGGCTCAGTAGTTGCGGTGCATTTTGGGCTTAGTTGCTGAAGCACGAGGGATCTTCCTGGACTAGGCATCGAACCTATGTCTCCTGCATTGGCAGACTCTTGACCGCTGAGCCACCGGGGAAGTTCCAGCATGTTTCTGAGGTTGACACACATCATTGTCAGTGCTTCATTCCTTTTTATAGCAGAATAATGTTTCATGATATGAGTGTACTGCCTGCGTGCTCAGTGGCTTCAGTTGACTCTCAGTGACACTGTGGACTGTAGCCCGCCAGGTTTCCCTGTCCATGGGATTCTCTAGGCAAAGGTATTGGAATGGGTTGCCATTTCCTTCTCCAGTGATCCTCCCGACCCAGGGATTGAACCCGTGTCTTCTGCACTGCTGGTGGATTCTTTTCTGAAGGGGTATACTATTAGGTATACTTATTCATTTATCAGTTGATAAGCAGTCAGTTGGGTTGTTTTCACTCTCTGACTCTTAATAATGCTTGTAGGAACATAGATATACAAATCTGCCTATGGACATATTTTCATTTCTCTTGGAGTTCTGTGAATTTTGATAGACATACACAGGAAACACTACAGTTGAGATGTAGAATGGTTCAGGGAATTCCCTGGCGCCCTGAATGGCCAGGACTCGGTGCTTTCCCTGCCCTCAGAAATCCCTTCACACCTTCTGTGGTCAGCTCTCTCCTCACCCCACCCCCAGCAACCAGTCATCCATTTCCTGCCCCTGTAGTTATGCCTTTCCCAAAATGCCACACACAAGGAGTCATACTCCATGTAACTTTTGAGACTGACGTCTTTCACTCAGAGTAATGTATTTTTTTTCTTAATTTATTTTTGATTGAAGGATAATTACAATATTGTGTTGGCTTCTGCCATACGTCAACATAGATCAGCCATCAGTATATGTATGTCCCCTCCCTCTTGAGTCTCTCTCCCACCTCCCACCCCATCCTACCCCTCCAGGTTGTCACAGAGCCCCGGTTTGAGTTCCCTGAGTCAGACAGCAAACTCCCACTGGCTATCTGTTTTACGTACGTTTCCATGCTACTCTCTCCACTTGTCCCACCCTCTCCTTCCTACACCTGCCCCAGCAACGCATTTTAGATTCCTTCAAGTTGTTGTATTTGTTATTGCTGAGGAGTTCTCCAGAAAATGGATGGACCATGGTGGTTTTATACATTCATCTGCTGAAGGACACTTGGCTTGTTTCCAGGTTGGGTTGAGTATGGCAAATACAACTGCCATAATTCATCTCACACAGGTTTCTGCATGGAAATACTTCTCCACTTATCTTGGGTAAATACTTAGCACTGGAACTGTTGAGTTTATGGAACTAAATACGCTTAACTTGAGAAACTGCCAAACCGGCTCCAAAGTGGAAACCCTCTTGTACTTTTGGGTAAGCTGTTTACCCTCTTGTGTTCTCACCAGCAAGATTGGTGGACTCCAGATGCTCTGCTTCCTTGTCAACACTTGATATTGTCAAGTTTTTTTAAAAAAACATTCTTTTTCTTTTTTTTTCGGTCACACCACAGGGAATGTGGGATCCTAGTTCCCCAACCAGGGGCAGATCCCCTGCTATGTGCAGTGGAAGCAGGAAGTCTTAACCTCTGGACCACCAGGAGAGTCCCTGCAAAATCATTCTAACAGACGTGCTCTAGTATTTCATTGTGGCTTGTATTTGCATGTGTCTACTGGCTGATGAAGCTGAGCATTTTTTCAGAGGCTTACAAACCATCATATATCTTTTTTTTTTTTTTTCAGCACTGGGCCTTCCTTGCTTTTTGTGCAGGCTTTCTCCAGTTGCAGCGAGTGAAGGCTACTCTTCATGTGGTGCTCGGGCTTCTCATTGCAGTGGCTTCTCTTGCTGCAGAGCACAGGCTCTAGGTGCCTGGGCTTCAGCAGTTGCAGCACTTAAGCTCAGTAGCTGTGGCGTGTGGGTTCTAGGGCGCTCAGGCTTCAATAGTTGCGGCATACAAACTGAGAAACTTTGGCTTGTGGGCCCTAGAGCACGCAGGCTTCAATTAGTTGTGCAACCAGGGCTGAGTAATAGCGGTGAGCGGGCTTAGTTGCTCTGAGGCATGTGGGATCTTCCCAGACCAGGGATGGAACTTGTGTCCCCTGCATTGGCAGGTGGATTCTTAACCACTGGACCACCCAGGAAGTCCGCTGTTATATACCTTTTTCAGCAATGTGTCTGCTCAGATTTTTTTTGTACTCTTTTTAATTGGTTGGTTGATTTTCTAATTATTGAGTTTTGAGAGCTCTTTATGTAATCTGAGTATGCATCCTTTATCAGGTATGCTTTTTACAGGCATTTTCTCCAAGTCTGTGGCTTGTCTTTTCATTTTCTTTTCAGCGTCTTCTCAGAGCAAAAGTTTGAATTTTGATGAGCTCCCATTGTCAATTTGTTCTTTAATGGATCAGACTTTGATGTCATAGCTAAGGAAACTTTTCCTAAACCAAGGTCATAAAGATGGCTTTTTTGTCTTCCAGAAATTTTACAGTTTTAGATTTTACACTAAAGTCTAAGATTCATTTTAAGATAATTTTTACACATAGTATGAGGTATAGACCAAGGTTCTTTGCATATGATGTCTAGTTATTCTAGATTTTTTTTAAGTTTAAAATATGTTAATTTCTCTTAGAAAGTCATGTATTCATAGTTCAAAATTAAAGAGGTACAAAAGATTCCTCTCCTCCCAAGTCACCAACAGTCTCTGTGTATCTTTTCAGAATTTTATGTACAAGCAAAAACGTACATTTTTTTGTTACTTTTTTCCCACAAAAGTTAACAAATGATACACATCATTCTGCTTCATTTTTTTTAATGGTTTTGCCTTCTTTTTCCTTGTATTTTGACACCATCCCATCTTAGAACTGTAAACAAAGAGCTTCCTGGGATTTTGTTGGTTTTTACAGTTCCATAGTATTTCATAACACTGGATGTACAAGAATCCTTGTTTTACTTGTTGAACTAGTTCCTTATTGATTCACATATCCTGGTTTCCCATCTTCTGCAATTATACACAATATAAACTTTATACACACTGCTGCATCTTTCTGCGCACTGCGCTGCTGGCCTCTGTCCGTCACAGGCGCCATCTGGGAGACTTCCCTGGTAATACAGTGGTTAGGAATCTGTCTGCCAGTGCAGGGAACACGGGTTCGATCCCTGGTCCAGGGAGATCACACATGCCCGGGAGCAACTAAGCCCAAGAGCCACAACTGCTGAAGCCCACGTGCCTAGAGGCCCTGCTCTGCAACAAGAGAAGCCATCTCAGTGAGAAGCCCTCACACCACAAGGAAGACCCAGCTCAACTAAAAATGAATAAATAAATATTTTTTTAAAAAAACCTTCTGGGGGAAGCCGGAGAACCAGGAAGAGAAACCACATCCTTCTGCAGGGTTCCTCCAGCGCCCTCTACTGACCAAGCGTCACATTGCGCCAGGTGGCCAATGAGATCTGATCATACTCTCCAGCTCCAATGTCAAGGAACAGGGAACCAGGAACGGGTTTGGAGCTGAGAGATGATACACTGGGAACTGGTACAGGGTAGTTGTTAGAATCCAGGACGATGTAACACTAAGACCAAGTGATTGTTCATATTATTGTTATTTCTCATCTGACCTGCCGGCAGTCTCCTGGAACCCAGACTTGTGAACCTGGTCATGAATGAGATCCCCTTCCTACAATGTGATGTTTGTGGCACTATGGCTCAGTTGGTTAAGAATCCGCCTGCAATGCAGGTTCGATCCCTGGATCAGGAAGATGCCCTGGAGAAGGAAATGGTAACCCACTCCAGTATTCTTACCTGGGAAATCCCATGTTCAGAGGAGCCTGGCGGGCTACAGTCCATGGGGTCGCAAGAGACCGACACGACCAAGTGACTAAACCACCACCAAAGAAATCAAGGGCTTATTCCCAAGAAGCGGTAGTGAAAAGCGCTGAGATTTTAAGTCCAGCCACCTGAATTCAGTTGCAGCTTCCTCTGTGTATTAATGGAGTGCTTCAGAATCTCATTAGGCTGACCCAATAGAAATTTATTTCTCGGGAATTCCCTGACAGCCCAGTGGTTAGGATTCCATGCTTTCATTGCCCAGGGCCTGGTCTCAATCCCTGGTCAGGGAACAAAGATCCCACAAGCCATGTGGTGAGGCAAAAAAAAAAAAGGAATCTATTCTCATTCCTGTAAATTCTAACGGATCTCAGGTGGCATTGGCCTGCAATGGCTTAGAGCCGGGCTTGGGTTCCCAGCCAGAGAGTGGCTGGGTCGAGGCGGTAAGAGTGCCAGATCCCAGCTACTAGACCAGTGGACAGTGATAAGGGCCCTGGCCCTCTGGCTTTGCAGAAAAGAATTTCTACCAAAAGGAGAGTCATGACGCGAGTCAAGTTATGTATTAAGAGGAAAAGGTACACGGGCCGACTCAGGGGGAGAGTCTCTGAGTCGCACCTTTGTGGCAGTTTGAATTACTTTTATGGGGCATTTCTTCCGGGTTTCCTTTGGCCAATCATTTTGATTTGCCTGGTTCACAGTCCGTATTTGGTATATCTCAGGATCTTCCCATGTGTGCACACGCAACTCTTAGCCAAGATGAATTTTACCGGAAGGGGTCTGGGTAGAACATCTCTTGACATCATTCCCCTTTGAACTCCAAGGATCCTTTCTGTGCAAGTGTGGCTGGGCAGGTCTCCTGATTTCAAGAACGAAAACTATGTGGTCTGGACAGGACCCAGCCTCCTCCTTTAACTGTCGGGCTGTTCTCTTCTTGCAGTTTTGGTCCATAGGGAATGAATCCTATGTACCCTGGGGGTGGAGGTGGGGGGGGCATTTGCCTTCTGCACAACCAGTGTGGGATGGATGGAGGGAAGGGTGGGGGGTATCCATGCAGATTCCGGCATCCTCGCTTCTTCCGCTTTATGGCTCTGCCATCCCCAGGAGCCCCAGTTTCCACTGGCATCTCTGCATCCAGCCCGCAGGCAGGGGGGAAGTGAAAGTGTTAGTGGCTCAGTCATGTCTGACACTTTGCGACCCCATGGACTGTAGCCCGCCAGGCTCCTCTCTCCATGGAATTCTCCAGGCAAGAATACTGGAGTGGGTTGCCATTTCCTCCTCCAGGGGATCTTCTCGACCCAGGGATCGAACCTGGGTCTCCTCCAGTGCAGGTGGATTCTCTACCGTGTGAGCCACCAGGGAAGCCCTACCTCCGATTAACTTGCCCAGTTTTTCCCAACAGGGACCAACTGGATGATTGAGATCCTGAGCTTAATCCTAAAGGACGGAGACCCCTCCTGGATCCACTCGGTGCCCATCTGGAAGCGGTCGCCCTGGTGTGAAGCCATCATGGGCGCCTTCAGCCTCCCCAACCAGCCCAGCCCCCGCCTCATGAGTTCCCACCTCCCCATCCAGCTCTTCGCCAAGGCCTTCTTCAACTCCAAGGCCAAGGTACAGGAGGAGGGAGGGGTGTGTGTGTCGCTGGAGCAGGGGGGAGTGGAGGAGGGGTGGAGCATAACTCTCTGATGAACTCAGCCTGTTAAGCAGCCACTATGTGCCTGGTCCTGATCTAGAACAGCAGCAAACACATGCCCAGGAACACCTGCCTTGGGAGCCCACGCTCTAAAGGGGGCAGGCCAAGAACAGATGGAATAGATAAGGAAAATGCTGGGGCTTCCCTGGCGGTCCAGTGGTTAGGATTCCACGCTTCCATTGCAGGAGGCATGGGTTTGATCTCTGGTTGGGGGACTAAGATCCTGGACCCCAAATGAATTTATATAAGCATCTTTTTAAAAATAAGGAAAATAGTTAATACATCCAAGATGATATATTCACATCGAGAAGGAGGAGAAGGCGGGGGTTGGAGTTAGAGGTAAGGGTTGCAATTCTAAATAGCGGAGGGGTCAAAGGAGGCCTCAGCAAGACAATGCCATTTGAGTAAAGACTTGAGATGTGAGGGGAGGAGCCACGGGGGTGTCGGGGATGGTGGAAGAATGTTCCAGGAAGGGGCATGAGCAGGTGCAAAGGCCCTGGGGTGGGTGTGGCAGGCCTGAGGTCTACTCAGGAGGACTGTGTGGTTGGATCTAAGTGAGCAAGGGGAGCGGAGCAGAGATGAGGTCAGGGATTTAATAGGGGCCACAATGTGCAAGCGCCGCACGGGCTTTGGTGGGGAGTTTGCTTGTCTCTGAGGAGGACAGGAGCCAGGGGCGGGCTCTGCGCAGAGGAGAAACAGGGACCAACTTAGGTTTTCCCGGGCGCCCTCTGGCTGCAAGGCAGGGAACAGACGCTCAGGGCGAGGGCAGAAGCGAGTGCGGGGCGGGGCGGGGGAGGGGAGGAGGGAGGGGGGCGGGGAGGCGACAGACCAGGTGCAAGGTGGCCGTGGAGACAAACAAGGCGGTGGCTGTGGAGGTGAAGGAAAAAGGACTGGGTTTGGAGTGTATTCTGAAGCTGGAACCAGGAATATTTGCCGGCAGGTTGGATGTGAGTGTGGGAGGAGCATCAGTCAAGGGTGACGGCAGGGGGTTTGGCACGTCCAGTAAGGAGCTGGGAGGCTGGGGCTGCCGTGGACTGAGAAGGGAAGGAGAGGTTTTGGGGGAAGGTGGGGGGCTCTGCTGTGACCCAAGTGGAGGATGCCGGTGGACAGTGAGAGAGACGAATCTGGGCTTGACAGGAGTGATGTGTGCTGGGCACATCTGTTTGCAACCTGTTGAGATGTGTGTGTACATAAATAGAGACAGAGAGAAACAGAGACAGAAACAGAGAGACAGACAGAGATAAAGAAATAGAGACGGAGAGAGGAATTAAAGCCAGGAGACTGGTGTGATCACCAAGGAAGGGAGTGAGTACGGACAGAGAAGTGGTGGGGATTGCTCAGCAAAGCTGTTATGATCACAGTTATAGCTTATTACAATGAAAGGATAGGCTTCCCCGGTGGCTCAGCGGTAAAGGATCTGCCTGCAATGCAGGAGCCACTGGAGACTCAGGTTCAATCTCCGGATTGGGAATATCCCCTGGAGGAGGGCACAGCAACCAACTCCAGTATTCTTGCCTGGAGAATCCCCACAGACAGAGAAGCCTGGCAGGCTACAGTCCATAGGGTTGCAAAAAGTCGGACATGACTGAAGCGACTTAGCACAGAGAAAGGACAGAAATTAAAGTTGGTGAAGGGAAGAGGTGCCTGGGAGCGCATCCACAAGAGACCAGGCACCAGCTCTGATGGGGTCTGTCCCAGTGGAGCTGTATGGACAGTGCTCAGTCCTCTGGCAAAGACATGTGACAACACGCATGGAGTGTCACACACCAGGGAAGCTCACCCGAGCCTTGGCATCCAGGGTTTTTGTTGGAGGTTGGCCACGTAGGTGTGACTGACCACCTGCATGGCTAACCTTGGTCTTGAGAGAGGACATATCTGATGGGGCTGGAGTAAGGCTAGTAGCAGAACATCAAGCTGGCAAACAGATTGGAACCGGGTCATCAGGGCCTTGAATGCCAGGCCCAGGGGCTGGGACTCCACCTTGGGGCAGAGGGCCAAGGAGGGCACGGTCAGGTGGGTGTAGAAAGAGCCTCTGGGGCCGTGTGGAGGCTAGGAGGCTGGGGAGGAGGCTGGGGCCCCAGCCGTGGGAATAGGAAGCAGAGGTGGCCGCCTTTCTCTGTTGGTCATCACCCCTCACCATGATCTCCATCACCTACCCTGCATGCCTGTCTCCTTCACTCTTTATTTCTTGAAGCCAAACTGCCCCTCTACCTGGTGTCGAAACAGTCCCTCTCTTTTCCCAGAGTGTGGCTGGAGGGTGCCCTCCCCTGCTATGGACCAAGGCGAACTGATCTGAACCCTGATTAGCTGGGAAGTCCCTCCAGAAGTCTACCCTGAGTCCGTCCTGCTGCAGATATCAGAAGGGAGAGGGCTGCAGGTCAGGAAACCTCAGGGACTGACACCCTCTCCCCTCTTCCCCCTGCCCGCACACAGGTGATCTACATGGGCCGGAACCCCCGGGATGTGGCGGTCTCACTCTATCACTACTCCAAGATTGCCAGGCAGTTGAAGGATCCTGGCACGCCCGACCAGTTCCTGGAGAACTTCCTCAAAGGCGAAGGTGAGGACTGGGGCATGTGAGGTTGGGGGGCCAGTGAGCCCCAAGGAGGCCCAGATGGGAGGAGGGCCAAGAAGGAAGTGGGGAGAGACAGCAAGGCAGAGACTGGGCGGTGGGGTGGTGGGGGCTTGGAGGGAGGGCTCCAGCTCTGAGGGGCCAAGCCTGGGGCCATGGGGCATTGGTTGGGCTCCTCCAAGCCCCAGGGGGGCTGGCTCGGCTCCCTGTCCCTCACCCTCCTGTCTCTCTGCTCGCAGTGCAGTTCGGCTCCTGGTTCGACCACATTAAGGGCTGGATTCGGATGAAGGGCAAAGAGAACTTCCTGTTTATTACTTACGAGGAGATGCAGCAGGTGATCCCCTCCCCCACCTCAGCCCTGCTCCCCCCCTCCCACCTCCCACCCACCAGCTCCGCTTCCCACAGAACTAAGGAGAAAAGGCAAGCAGGGAGCAGAGCATCCCTAATGCACATGGGCGTGATTTTCAGAAGGGTGGTCAGGGGAGAGCCATGGAGCTCTCTGGGGAAAATGTGTCTCAGGCAAAGGGAATAGTCCGTGCAAAGGCCCTGGGGTGAGAGTGTGATTGAAGTGTTCCAAAGGGAGCCAAGAGGCCAGAGCTGAGAGGGGGTGGGGTGGGATACGAGGGCAGAGAGGGGATAGGGGCCCAGAGTGAGGACTTTGGCTTTTTCTGAGTAGGTGGGAGCCACAGGTGGGCTCTAAGCAAGGGAGGTTATAGGTTAAGTGAGATGCTACAGAACCCTGACCCTCAAGAAGTGATGATGCTTCCTGATGGTTGTGACCTAAAAGGCAGAGGGAAGCAATGGAAGAAAATGGTCTTTGGAGGCAGACAGAGAGCCTGGCTGGACCCTGTGGAACGTCCTTGGGACAGGCACCTGGGAGAGAAAGGCCTTCTGGCTGGGGAAATCAGGGAAGGCTGCCTGGAAGAAGGGGCCATGAAGAATGACTACAGCTTTGCCTGACTGCAAGGAGGACGCTGGGCTTCTAGTTGGACCAGATCCACAGTGAAGGTGTCCAACTGTTCCATGTTCCTTTTTAAATTTTTTAAAAAAATTTTTGTGGCACCTCAAGGCATGTGGGCTCTTAGTTCCCTGATCAGGGATCGAACACAAACCCCTTGCATTGGAAGCATAGTCTTAGCCACTGGACCGCCAGGGCAGTCCCCTGTTCTGTGTTCTTAACAGAGCTCTATTCTGAGAGGCTAGGAACCTAAGAGGTTCCAGTGTTCGTTCACCCATGGCCCCAGACACATTCTCATCCCGTGTGTGCTTCATGTGTTTTTTGTGTCCTGGTTTCTGTTGACACTGTATAGCAGAAAGAGCCTGGCTTTTGGTGTTCGAAAAGCCATTGAAAGACTCTTTAAAATCTCTCAGAACCTCAGAGGTCTCATCCTTAAAAATGGGTGGAAAATACTGGCTCAAGGATTGCTGTGAGAACCCCAGTCCCTGGCATTGGCGTCTTGTGACCATCTGACAAGGGACAGCAAAGTGTTAGCATAGTGTGCAAGGTAAGAGTGATTAGGTTCCGAGCAAGGGCGTATCTGGCTATGGTAACCATAATAGCGGAGGTTTCAGCCTCTTAAATCGCAAAAAATGGTATACTTTATTTTATTTTCTATTTTGCTTGCTCCGGACCCTTGCTGCTGTGTGTGGCCTTTCTCTACTGGTGGCAAGTAGGGACTCTGCTTCATTGTAGAGCTCAGGCTTCTCTTGTTGCAGAGCACAGGCTCTAGGAACGGAGGCTTCAGTGGTTGCGGCATGCAGACTCTGTAGTTGTGGCGCACGGGCTTAGTAGCTCCAAGGCATGTGCAGTCTTCCCAGATCAGGGATCGAATCCGTGTCCTCTGCATTAGCAGGCGTACTCTTAACCACTGTGCCACCAGGGAAGTCCAGAAAATGGTATATTTAAATGGCTGACCCCAATATTATTATTGCTCCCATTTTATAGAGGAGCAAACTGAGGTAGTTTAGCCTCAAGAGAGCTGAGAACTTGCCCGAGGCACACAGCTCTTCGCTGTGAATCCCATGGGTTTATTTTATTTTATTTTCCACTCTGGTAAATCTCTTTTGATGGAAAGATCCAGAAAAGACTTCGGCATCACCCCTCCCCTATCTTTTCCACCCAGCTTTATCCTCTGAACCAAAAACTGGGCCACGCAGCCTGACAGAGCTTCTGGGCTGCCCCTGGGTGTGAGGAACAGCCAACACGTTAGAATTTCTGGGACACATCAACGGTTCAAGAGGATAAATGCTTATGAAACTAAGAATAACCTGGAAAATCAAGGCCGTGGGGTCGGTGGAGCTGACCACAAGCGTCTGTGCCAGGCGCTGCATGTCAGGGAAGGCAGGGAGATAGACGGGAGGGTCATGAACTTTGGGGACTCAAATCTGAGCTCCTTGTTGGCTGTGTGACCCTAGACAAGTGTCTTTCCCTCTCTGAGCCTCCACTCACCGATGGGGGTAATGACACCTCTCTGCCAAGCCATTGGGAGGATTGGCACAAATATACCTGAGAGTCCTGGACTAGAGATGGGTACACAGGAGGTGCTTAACCCACAGTGATTTGAACCGTCAGTCACAAGGGAGGTGATGTTTGGGTGGCATCTGGAGGGGTAAGTTTGCCAGGCAGAGAAGGGTGGTGCAGGGCTTTTGTGACAGCCCCGTGCCAAAGCCCACAGCGAGGACCGCTCAGGAAGGAGATGAAAGACCCGGCCACGCCTGACCTTAAAAGCCAGACCTGGCGGGGGCGGGGCGGGGGGTACTTCCCTGGTGGTCCAGTGGCTAAGACTCCATGCTCCCAATGCAGGGGCCTGAGTTCGATCCCTGGTTAGGGAACTAGATTCTACATGCCCCAATTAAGACCTGGTACAGTTAAATAAATAAATATTAAAAAAAAAAAAAGAAAGCCAGGCCTGGGGATTGGGGCACTGGAGAGCCACAGGAGGGCTGGGAGTAGGGGAGGAACAGGGTCAGCTCTGGGTGTGGGGAACTGGAGGCAGGGAGGCCGTGAGAAGGCCAGGGTGGAGGCTGGGGTGAGGGCTCACAGGGGGAGAATGAGGCCGGGCCAGGGGTGGGGGCTGTGGGGACACAGAGGAGGGGAGGCGGCAGAGAGCTGAAGCAGGAGGCTCAGGGGCTGACGACTGACAGGGGCAAGAGGGGGAGCGGGTAGGGAGGAAGGGGAGCCAAGGCCAGGCCAGGAGTTTGGCCCTGGGTGAATGGTAGGGCTCTTCTGGGACCTGGAGCGGGGCAGGGTTGGGCACAGACCAATTTTGAATCTAAAGGAGCGTTCACTCTGCATGAGATGCTGGACCGACCCCTGCCTCCTGCTGTGACCTCCGACCCAGACCCATCCTTCCCTTGCCCCCACAGAACCTCCAAAAGCCCACACTGCAGAAACCCCCAGAAGCCACGGCCCAACCCCTCCACCTGGAGGTGGGGAAACTGAGGCAAAGAGACAGAATCCTGCCCCCCAACCCAGATTCCAGCGGTGGGGGCTCAGGCATCCAGATTCTGGGTCTGGTGCCCCTTCCTGGCCTGGGGTCCCCTCCTTCCGCTGATGCCTCCTCTGCCCCCAGGATCTCCGCAGCTCCGTGCAGCGCATCTGCCAGTTCCTGAGCCGGCCACTGGGCGAGGAGGCGCTGGAGTCCGTCGTGGCACACTCGGCCTTCAAAGCCATGAAGGCCAACCCCATGTCCAACTTCTCTCTGCTGCCCCACAGCCTGCTGGACCAGCGCCATGGTGCCTTCCTCCGGAAAGGTGAGGGGACTCTGGGGCTCTAAGCTCCATTAGGCCACCACCTGGCTGTGTGTCTTGGGCGAGTCACTTAACCTCTCTGGGCCTGTTAGCACGGAGCTTGGCACACAGCTGATGCTAAACGCTGAAGAGCGTTGCCATAGCAGCTCTGAACGCTAGGAGGCTGTTTGGAGTCTTCTTCGTGAACCCTTCTTAGGGTTAACGTTCACCCCAGAAATAGTTAAGTGTTGGATGACGGGCTGAGGGTGGGAGTGTATTAGTTTCCTATTCCTGTTGGAACTAAATACCACACGCATAGTGGCTTAAAACAACACATGTTCAGGGAAATTCCTGGTGGTCCAGTGGTCAGGACTCAGCACTTTCCACTGCTGTGGTCCAAGGGTGGGGGAGCTAAGGTCTTCCAAATAGTGCAGTGCAGCCAAAATAATAATAATAATAACAAAGGACAAAAACACACACATTCACTGCCTTATTGTTCTGGATGTCAGAAGTCCAAAATCAGCCTCACTGAGCTAAAATTAAGGTGTCAGGACCGTGTTTTCTATGGAGGCTCTGGGGGGAACGAGTTCCCTGCCTTCACAGCTTCCAGACCTGCCTGTATTCCCTGGCTGGTGGTCCCTTCCTCCATCTTCAAAGCATCTTCTGCTCTCTGACTCTGACCCCCGCCCTGCGCCCTCTTATAAAGATGAGTGAGTGGGTGCTAAGTTGCTACAGTCTGCGATTCCATGGACTGCAGCCCGCTAGGCTCCTCTGTCCATGGGAATCTCCAGGCAACAATGCTGGGCCAGGGGGTCTCCCCGACCCAGGGACCGAACCCGCGTCTCTTACACCTCCTGCATTGGCAAGTGGGTTCTTTACCGCTAGAGCCACCTGGGAAGGCCCTCTTATAAGAATGTTTGCCATTGAACATTAACATCTTTAACTTAATGACATCTGCGAAGTCCCTTCTGCCATGTCGGGTCACATGTGCATAGGTTCGAAGGGTCAGGTCATAGACATCTTGGTGGGGGCGCCACTAGCCAGCCCGTCACAGGGAGCCCCCAGAAACCTCACTAGGGGTGTCATGTAACGTGTGGTTTGTGCGTTTGCGAAACTTCAAAACACTGTGACCCAAATGACTTTGGCCCCAGGATTCCAGGTAATGGCTGGTGCCCCCGATTATCCCATGAGATGAGAAACTTGAGGGGGGATTCCCCTACTGGTCCAGCAGATAAGAGTCTGCACTCCCACTGCTGGGAGTGCAGGTTCGATCCCTGGCCTGGGAACTAAGATCTCATATTCTGTATGGTAAGGCCAAACAGAACAAAAAAGTAAAAAAATAACTAATAATTTTTTAAGATAAATTTTAAAAAAAAAGCAACTTGAGGGACCCAAGTGTTTGCCTCGGGGCACATGGAGCTAGCAGTCACACCCCTCACCTGCTCAGTGGCTGTGAGAGGCACATCTTCAGCCTGATCCGTGAAAGCACTGGCTCCCAGTGTCAGAGCAGCGCTGGAGCCAGGAAGCCCTGTGCTAGCCAGGGAGGTGAAGGACAGCTGGAAGAGGAGGTGATACAACGCCGGGGAAGGATGCTAGATGGGGAGGCGGATGCTCTGGGTAGATATTTAAGAGCTTAGGGCGGGGGTAAGGGGAGAGGTCTGCTGGAGGGGTGAGCAGGGCAGAGAGAGCCTGACGGGGAGGGGCAAGAATGGTGCCCGGGGGTCTGGCCAGGCGACTGGTGGCCAGTGATAAACTGTTAGCCTTCAGCAAAATGGAGATATGGGGTGGGGGAGGGGAAGGACAGTGGTTCTAGCAAAGGGCGCTGCATGGGCAAAGGCCAGGAGGTGGGAGAGAGGGTGCTGGCTTCTTGGGGCGGGGGCACGACGCTCTGGCTGCGCCTCAGCTCCGCCTTCCCTCCGCTCCCTCCAGGGGTCTGCGGTGACTGGAAGAACCACTTCACGTTGGCGCAGAGTGAAGCCTTCGACCGCGCCTACCGCGAGCAGATGCGGGGGCTGCCGACCTTCCCCTGGGACGTGGACCCCGAGGACGCCAGTCCGGACTCCGACCCCGGTCCCGGCCCGAGCCCCAACCCAGATCAGGCCTCCGAAGCACCCCACCCGTGACCCTGAGAATAAAAGCGTCTCTCTACTGCGCGGGCTATTCGGTGCGCCGCGGAGGGGATGTGCCGCCGGCGGGCGGGCCGGGGCGCCGCCGGGGGACTCGGAGGCTGGGATGGGGGCCCCAGGGGGGCGCCCAAGGCCTGGGGGACGGCGAGGTCCTCTAGCCCACCCGGCACGCCTGTGGGGCCGGTGACCCAGAATCCTCTCCCAGAGGCGAAGATGGAGGCCGGGAGGCCAGCGCAGGGCACCTGACTCCCCCCGGCTAGAGTGCTGCGACCCGACTCCGGATCCTGGGGAGGGAGAGTGATGGGGGCCAGGGTTCCGGGGTCTGAGGGACGAAGGAGCCAGGTCTGGACTCCGGGGTCTCCCGTGAGGCTGCGGAAACGCACGTTTCTGGCATAAAGCAGCTTTATTCTGAGCAGAGGTAAAGGGCAGCCCTAACAATCCGCCACTTAGCCCCCGTGAAACAGACTCGGCCCCTGCTGGCTTCCCCTCCGCTGGCCTGGACCTGTTTCCCAGCGCCTCGGGATTCAGCTCGGCTTCCCCGGACGCTTCTCTCCTCTCCGCGGCCAGGCTCACTTTACCCCACAGCTCCTGAGCGCAGGCGGGTTCAGGAAGCCTCCCCTCAGACCCGAGAACCCCATCTTCACCCCCGCACAATTCCAGCACGGGGACCACTCAGCCAGGCGTCTCCTCAGAGAAGTTCTGACGCGGCGGGAACAGGAGATGTGCTGTTAGGACCTCTCCTAATGGAGACCTCCTGCCCATTTTCTAGGCGACACTGAGGTCCAGAGTGGGCACTGGGCTTGCCCGCATTCTAGAACAAATTGGGGGGGGGGGAATCCTTGGCATCTCCCAGACACCAAGGCCACAAGCTTTGTCCCAGGTACAACAGGGAGGCGGGGGGCTCTGAGTGACCGTTGTCTGACCATCCTGAGTCAGGGCCAGAGCCATTTGGCTTTGGCTCCGGTCAGGGCTGCCCCCTGAGTCCTGGCTGGGTGACCCCGTCTGGCTGCCGGATGCCTCTGGGTTCCAACAGTTTGGAGGCAGCATCTTTACCAAACCTCCTCCGGGTCGGGGACAGATAGCGGAGGCGGTGCCCAGGGGTGAGGGGCAGGGGGCCGCCCCAGGGCTGGGACCAGGCCTGCGGGCGTGAGTCCGCCTCCCCGCCGGGGGCCCCTCCAGCACCCCGTTGCCTCATCAGGGCCTTGGCTGGCGTGTCCTTGGAGCCCCAGGACTTCTTGAGCTGTGGAAGGAAAGACAGG
The DNA here is from genome assembly GCF_027580195.1 of Bos mutus. Classification (NCBI taxonomy): domain Eukaryota; kingdom Metazoa; phylum Chordata; class Mammalia; order Artiodactyla; family Bovidae; genus Bos; species Bos mutus. The sequence continues at coordinate 7,647,852 of NC_091634.1, read as the reverse complement.
GAGGTGAGAGGCGGTTCTTGGGGGTCCCAGAGCCTGGGGAGTGAGAGAGCAGGGCGGGGGGTGGGGGGGGAGGATGGAGAGGGTGCTTAGGGAGGAGGGAGGGGAGGAAGAAGGAGGTGGGCTGTAGGGAGATGAGAGTGGAGGGGTTGGGGGGAGGTGAGAAGGCCTTCATGTCTCCAGAACCAGGAGGGAAGTGAATGGGGAGGCTGGGGACCCCCAGACCTACAGAGGGGGTACGGAGTTGGGTCCCCATGTGCGGCTTTGCAGCGGGGAAAGGAACAGGAAGCAGAAAGCAGCTGCATGGGGGCGGCAAATATTTGCCAAGGGAGGTGATGCCAGGTGAGGGCAGCTCAGGACCAGGAAGAGGCGAGGACCTTGCCCTTGCCCATCCCTCTTCTCCTCTCGATTGGGACCGAGGGAGGTGATTCTGGGGACATTCATTTCTCTCCGGAGTGGCCTCAAGCTCCCACTTAGCAGATGGGGAAACTGAGGCTCAGAGGGGGCACAGCTCAGCGAAACTGACCCCAGGTCTGCCTGCATCCAGGGAGAATCCACCGGATTCTCCCACATGGCTCCTGCTTGCAGCCCACGTCACAGCTGAGGACACAGAGGCGCCATCCAAGCTTTCCCCAGAGAACAGGGGCAGGCTGTGCCAAGTGTCTAAGCAGCTGGGAGAAGGGAGGGGAGACCCCCCTGACCTCCCCTAGCCCCCTCCCCAACATGCGCAGCACTCTCGAATCCAGGAAGCCAGTGAGCAGAGCATTTAAATGTTCCACCTGGGAAGCAACCAGGGCTGAGATCCAGTTCCTCCCTGGTGCCTTGGTTTCCCCATCTGTGAAATGGGTGAGTGGAGAGCTGTAATCACATCCACCTCAATGGTTGTGGCAGTTCAAGGTAAAAGTGAAAGTGTTAGTTGCTCAGTCGTGTCTGACTCTTTTCGACCCCGCGGACTGTAGCCCACCAGGCTCCTCTGTCCATGGAATTCTCCAGGCAAGAATACTGGAGTGGGTTGCCATGTCCTTCTCCAGGGTATCTTCCCAACCCAGGGATGGAACCTGGGTCTCCTGCATTGCAGGTGGATTCAGATGGTTTGTGGCAGAGGTTACATTTAATCAACTCTGAGGAAGCACTTGGCATGGGGCCTGGTGCATGGCAAGGTGCCCGAAAAAAGATCGTTGCTTTGACCTTGGGCAAGTGAAACTCAACCCCTCTGTCCCTCAGCTTTTCCATCCATACACCTGAGCATTAACAGGAGTATCGCCTCACTGCCATGGGAGGAGGAGGTCAGGAAATCAAAATAAATTCCATCTGGGGACTTTATTGTGACCATGGTGATTAATCTATTTCATTCGACCGCACTGACTCCTCCTCCCAAGCAAACTGAGGATGGGGACAGTAGCTCAGCCCATGTCCCCAGTGAGAATGCTGAGGGTCAGAGAAGGAGGCTCTCGGGGTCTCTGCCCAGTGTCACCAGTGCTCCCCTGCCCAGCACACAGTAGGGATACCGGAAGTGGACCATGCCATTGGGAATGCAGGGAAGCAGTTTTGCTTCCCCCACCCCCAGGACCAGGCACCTCGCAGGGGCCCTCACAGGCCTTCATCCTCTTCCAGGCCCGCCACCTGGTCTCACCTCATCGTTGTCTCCATCACTAGAGCCCGACAGCTGGGACAGGCGACTCAGGTCCCAGAGGGAGCGGCTGGGCCGGGTTGGGGGGCCGCTGGGGATGCGGGCACGCTGTACGCTCCTCAGGATGTCGCTCAGAGCCGGCCCTGGCGCGGCCAGGGTCTCCTGCCTGTCCCCCTCGAAGACTCGGCAGGCGGCCAGGCGTTGGGTCAGTGAGCCATCGGGCGGTGGTAGCGGCAACAGGGGGGCCACGGAGCAGCGGTGGACCACGCGGTGTGGGCTGTGGGCCAGCTGCAGCCCCCCCAGGGCTCTAACAAAGGGACCCGGGGTGGGCGCAGGCGGGAGCGGCCCGGAGGCTGCATACAGCGTCCGGAACTCTCGGCTGAAGGCATCGGTGATTTCACCAGTCAGCAGGGTCACCAGGCCACGGTGCAGGCGGGAGTCACTCCAGGTGAAGCTGGGGGACAGAGGGTGGAGGGGAGGATCAGGATCTCCAAGCAGCCTCAGAAGTCTGGCCTGGCCCCCATCGCCCGCCCCCAACCTAGTCTCATGGAAAGGCTGTGTGACCTCAACATGCCCCTCCGTAGAATGGGAGCAACCAGGTATCTACCCTAGAGGGTTGATGGGAAGGCATGAGCTAACATACTTAAATGATCACCTGGAATCAGACGAGTTTAAACCTGGGGTCTGCCCCATTCCCACAGTTTCCACCTCTGGAAGGAGATGGGATTCTGACTCCCTCTGGGACTCTTTGAAGACTCAATTGCTTCCTATTATGACTGCCACTTATTAACTGCTTGCTGTGTATCAGGCTCTGGGTGTGCCTGCTCCCTGCCTCTGTTTGCTCATCTGTCACATGGAACTAAAACACAGGAAGATTAGAGTCAGAAAATATGGGTCGGGCCCCTGCCCAGTAGGTACTCAGCATTAAAAGGCTGGGAGTCGAGACTTCCCCAGTGGTCTAGTGGCTAAGACTCTGCACTCCCAACGCAGGGGACCTGGGTTCGATCCCTGGTGGGGGAACTAGATCCCACATGCCATAACTAAAAGATCCTGCGTGCAACTAAGACCCAGCTCAGCCTAATAATGAAATTAAAAAGAAAAAGAAGCTCCGTACTTGCAATGCACAGGACGTGGGTTCAAAAAGTGGTCAGGGAACTAGATCCCACATGCTGCATGGGATGGCCAAAAAAAAAAAAAAATCCCCCAAAACTATACTTCAATTAAAATAAGTAAATAAATACTTTATAAGAGTTTAAAAAAATTAAAGTCTGCAAGCCATGGTGAGCTGTGCCCTTACTATCCCTGTGATCACACTGGTTGTGATTTAGAGAATCAAGCGCACCTGCTGGTACACAGCAGATGCTCAGTAAATGCTCTCTTTGGAATTAAATGAACCTGGGCTCTCCTTCTGGCACAGGGGAACTTGGATGTGTCACATTCCCTCCCTAAGCTTCGGTTTGCCCATTGCAAAACCAGGCTTGCCCTGGCCCACGCCATCTTGCACCTCGGCGGGTACCATAGCAGCACCCGGCAGAGAGGGCCACTTTGAGGCCAGGATGATGAACACTGGTCCAAGCATCCTTACCTCGTGGGGTGTCAGTATCCTCGCACTCCAGCAGGTCGGCGGGCCAGCCTGCCCGCTCGGATTGTGACACCCCTCCCCCACCTATGACCTCAGCCCCGGAGCGGCCAGTGGGAACCCTGGGGAGGGGGGCGCATCTGTGAGGTCACCCCCATTCCGCTCCACAGAGACTCCTGGGGGGCAGCGGCCGCTGGCTCATCTCCTTCCCCGGGGGTGTTTCTGAGACCCGAGGATTCGAGAGCGGTGGTCACAACGGAGCTTCCGAGGACGCGGAGTGTCGGGAACTGAGGCCATGCCAGGTGCTGGGCCTGGGAGATCAGAAGTCCCGAGGGCGCGAGGCATGTCGTTCAGCAGTTCTGGGAGGCCCGGGAAGCCCACGGCCCGGCTGGGGCACCGTCACCGCCGCCAGGCCACCATGGTCCTCGGCTGGCTGCCACTTCTGGTGATGGTTCTGGCCCCTGGCACGACGGGTGTCAAGGACTGCGTCTTCTGTGAGCTGACCGACTCCACAAGCTGTCCAGGCACCAGCATGCGCTGTGGCGATGACGAGGACTGCTTCACGGGCCACGGGGTGGCCCCCGGCGTTGGCCCCATCATCAATAAAGGCTGCGTGCACGCCACCTCTTGCGGCCACGAGGAGCCCATCAACTACATGGGCGTCACCTACAGCCTCACCACCAACTGCTGCACTGGCCACATGTGTAACGGGGCCCCCGACCCCACGCGCGGCCGGTTGGCGGGGGCCGCCGCCAGCCTGGCGCTGGGTGTGCTGCTGCTGCTCCAACACGTGCTGTGACCAACCTGGAGGGCAGGGCCCGGGGCTGGTCTCCCGGCTGCATTGCTCCCCCTGCCCCCCACCTCCATCCCCTTTCCCCATTAAATGGCCAGAGGCCCTGGACAACCTCTCGTGGCCTGGCCTCATCCATTCTAGGGCTGCCCACCGGAGGAGCCCAGTGCTCTGGAAGCAGCCCCAGGCCCTCCAATTTAGTGATGGGGGAGCCATGTGCCACAGGTTGGACTGGACTACTGTATTTCATTGGTTCTAAGACGCGTTATCTTTTCAGATTTGGATCAGGATGTTTCTTTCCTTTGGTGGCACCTTAGAGTCGATGAAATATGGTAAAACAAAAACAACCACACCAAAAAAATCAAATAATAATAAATGACAGCTGACGTTGATGCAGCACATCTTATGTTCCGTGCCAGGCATGATTATCTTACGGAATCCCCAAGTGAAGCTGAGAACAAAGATTCTCTTCAAAAACCTCCCAGTTTTGGGGATTTCCTGGGGGTCCTGTGGTTACGACTCCGTGCTTTCACTGCTGGGGTCCCCGGGTTCAATCCCCTGGTTGGGGAGCTGAGATCCAGCAAGCTGCAAGGCGCAGCCGAAAAAAAAAAACCCAACATCCCAGTCTTAATGCTAGCGGTTCTCAAATTGTGGTCCTTGGACCAGCAACATCAGCATTAACCAGGAACTTGCTAGAAATGTCAATTCTCGGGCCCCAGTCCAGGCTGGCTGAATAGGGGTGGGGCCCAGAAATCTGGGTTTTATTTAACAAGTCACCCAGGTGACTCTGGGGCCTGCTCAAAGTTGAAAGCCACCAGGCCAGGGCAAAGGTAATCAACAGGGCACTTCTGCCCCCCGGGGGGCACCTGGCAATGTCTGGAGATGGTTTGGGTTGTCATAACTGGGGAAGCCAGATGCTACCCATATCTCCTGGGTAGGGGCCATTCAGCCCAAGAAAGCTCCCCTGCAATACAGAATCATCCAGCCCCAAACATGAGCAGTAACTGTCTTGAGAAACCTTGCTCTAGACGTGCTAACCGGATCATCCCACGTCTAGAGGGAGAAACTGGGGCACAGAGAGGGAAAGTCAGTTGCACAAAGTCACACAGCTAGTAACTTCAAGCTAGGATTTGACCCCAGGCCATCCGGCTCGGAGTCCACGTGCCCTGTGCCATGCCGTTCCCAGGAAGTAAATCCTGCTATTTTCACACTTTGCAGATGGGAAAACTGAGGTTCAGAGTAAGGGAAGGTACCAACCAGCCCAATGTCCCAGAGCTAAGAAGTCATGGAGCCAGGTTCTGGTCAGTTGGCCCCCAGGGAGAGAAGAGGAGGGACAGGAGATGGTCTGAGGACCGGGCCATTTGTACACCAGCTCTGATTTTTACATCCTTGTGTGTGTGCTAAGTCGCTTCAGTCGTGTCTGACTCTGTATGACACTATGGAGTGTAGCCCGCCAGGTTCCTCTGTCCATGGGATTCTCCAGACGAGAACACTGGAGTGGGTTGCCATGCCCTCCTCCAGGGGATCACCCCGACCCAGGGATGGAACCCACGTCTCCCATGACTCCTGCATGGGCTGGCGGGTTCTTTACCACTGCACCACTTGGGAAGCCCTCTGATTTTTGCACAGATGCTCAAAGAGGTGGAGACAGCCACCCAAAGCAGAGCTAGGACTCCAGTCCAGGTCCCCCTGGCATGGGAGCTCCCACACACCGGGAGCCCAGTTTCCCAGACGACGAAGTGCTGGGGCCAAAGAGATGAAGACTTACCCCCAGGCCACAACACCGCCCGGCGGGAGGTTCAGTACCAGCCTGTTCTGCCACAAGACCCCTCCTCTCCCGGGCAGGGGTGGGTACAGACCCATCTTACAGGGGAGAAAAGAGAGTCTGGGGAAGGGCATGCCCCACTGCTGGCTGAGGTGGAGCTGGGGACCAGAGGCCGGGCGGTGTGTGGGGTCGGGGGCGCCGCACCTGTAGGATCCTGAGATGACCCGCTCGCCGTCCAGCAGCACAAACTTTTCCCGCACGTTGCCGCTCACCTGCCGACGCCAGCGGCTCTGGAAACTACAGCCCCGCACGACTCGGATGTCTAGGTTCTGCGGTGGGAGGGCATGCCCTTGCTCAGGCCGACCCTCCCTCCCCCCTGACCTCCACCCAGTGCCCTCCCTCCAGGCAGCTCCTACCTGGGCGGCCCATGGGAGGGTCTATCCCAGCTTCCCCAGGGGTCTCTTGTGGATAGTCTTAACTTTGACAGCTCACCCCAGCTGCCCCACCCCCATGCCATGGGCATCAGATCTCAGGGGACACTCTCAGCCAGCATCCACCTTGATGACCCAGCACCTCCTGGAAGGGTCTGCCCCCCGCTGCTTCCCCCGCCAGTGCCAGGGAATTGGGGTGTTACCCTCCAGCCACCTGGCCCCTACCTCAGTGGCCCAGGGGTTGACCCCCAGCTGCTGGGCCAGCGTCAGAAAGGCGGGCAGCTGCTGACGGTCCAGGAGCAGGTAGACGGGCACCCAGCGGCATGTGGCAGCCTCCACCAGGTCCGAAAGCAGGTCTGGGTCAGTGAAGACGTCCATGACCACGGCCACCAGCTGAGGGGTGGGGAGAGGGGCTGTGGGTGGAGCCTGGGGCTTGGGGGGCACATTCCGGGGGTGAGGTTCTCCGGGGCGTTTAATGGTCCAGGCTCCGTGGGACATTCAGGGAAGCTGAGGGGGATACCCCGAGACACATACTACAGTTCATTCAGCGCCTATGTGTGAACTGACTCAAGGGACAGGAGTTTGAGCAAACCCCAGGAGACAGTGGAGGACAAAGGAGCCTGGCGTGCCTTAGTCCATGGGGTCGCAGAGTTGGACACAACCGAGAGACTGAATAACAACGATGTGTGAATGAGAAGCAAACAGGCTTTCTGGAGCCCCTCCACCTCTAACTACTAGAAAACTGTCATTATAAAGCACACGTCTGCAGCAGTACCCCATGGGCTTTGACACTACGTGGCTGCCAGGCTCCAGGGCTTGGTGGGCTGGAGGCCCTTCACTGTGGGCAGCTGCACACCTGGTCCTCGGGTGGGATAACCTGCCAGGCCACCAAGGTGAGCTCTGGGGACAGGGAAATGCTGAGGAGCCTGGAGCTGGCAGGCAGAAAAAGGTGGTGGTGGTGAACCCTGAGTCACTGGCCAGAAGGCCTTGGTTCAAAGCCCCACTCGGCCACTTAAAAGACAAGGGACAACCTACCATGCCTCACTTTCCCTGTCTCCTCAATGGGTACATGAAGCCCAACCTCATAGGACCCTCCTTGGGATTAGGTGGGTTAACCCATAAAAAAACACTTAGCATGGGAGTAGAGACATAAAAAAGTTGTTATAGAATGGGCTGTCCAAGGGGCTGCAGGGCAGACATTTTCAGTTCAGTTCAGTTGCTCAGTCGTGTCCAACTCTTAGCGACCCCATGGACTGCAGCATGCCAGGCTTCCCTGTCCATCACCAACTCCCGGAGCTTGCTCAAACTCATTTGGGCCCCACTAAAGGAGGATACAGAGAAGGCAATGGCACCCCACTCCAGTACTCTTGCCTGGAAAATCCCATGGACGGAGGAACCTGGTAGGCTGCAGTCCATGGGGTCACTAAGAGTCGGACACTACTGAACGATTTCACTTTAAATTTTCACTTTCATGCATTGGAGAAGGAAATGGCAACCCACTCCAGTGTTCTTGCCTGGAGAATCCCAGGGACGGGGGAGCCTGGTGGGCTGCTGTCTATGGGGTTGCACAGAGTCGGACACAACTGAAGCGACTTAGCAGTAGCAGCAGCAGCAAAGGAGGATAAGGGCTTCCCTGGTAGCTCAGCTGGTAAAGAATCTGCCTGCAGTGCAGGAGACCCTGGTTCAATTCCTGGGTGGGGAAGTTCCCCTGGAGAAGGGATAGTTTACCCATCCCAGTGTTCTTGGGCTTCCCTGGTAGCTCAGAGGGTAAAGAATCCACCTGCAATGTGGGAGGCCTGGGTTCGATCCCTGGGTTGGGAAGATCCCCTAGAGGAATAAGTGGCAACCCACTCCAGTATTCTTGCTTGGACAAGAATCCCCACAGACAGAGGGTCCTGGCGGGCTACAGTCCATAGGGTCACAAAGAGCTGGACACGACTGGGCGACTAAGCGAGGCACAAAGGAAGATAAAGACATCCACCCTGGCTGGTGGGGTGGAGTAGGTGACTGAGGTGTGCAGTCATACTTAGGTCCAAGAGGCATGGATGCCTGAGGCACCCAGGTCTTGGGGAGAGAGTGGGAATCCTCAGATCTTAAGAGGGTAAGAGTGAGATCGGGGCCGTGTGGATGCCTGGATCCTGGGAAGCGTGGACATGCACGGTCCAGAATGCCAGGGTCCCAAGTGATGTGCCCTCACACTCACGTCTGGGGGTGGACACGTGAGGATGGCCAAGTCTGGGGGAGGGACCCCCTGAGGCTCCCACCTTGTGGGCGGCCCGAATCTCCTGGTGCACCAGCTCCTTGAGGGACGGCTGGCCCTCGCCAGGCGGCTGGGTGTACAGCTGGGCCCGGGTGATCCCTTTCCAGGCTGAGTCTTCCGGCCAGCCCAGGCGCAGCACAGGCACCGCCTCCTCCGACTGTCCCGGCCAGTAGGTCAGGCTGCCTGAGACCCCATGGGTGGCGTCGGCTCCCTCTGCTGCCCCGCCGGGCTCAGGCTTCGCGGCCGTCCAGTCCTCAGCCGCTGCCACCAGGCCCCGGAGCTCCTCTCCGCCCAGGAAGGGCCGCAGCCCCTCGCGCCGCAGGCAGGCCTCGAACGCCTCCACGCCCTCGCCCAGCAGAGTCTCCAGCGCCAGTCGCTGGCCCTCGGAGTACAGGAAGCCAGGGCTGGCCTCAGTCTGGGGCCGTCCCCCGGGCCCTGGATCCATTCCTTCCAGTGCTGCCAGCTGGGAGGCCGCCATCGGGCCGTTTGGGGGTGAGGATGGTGAGGCTGGATGTCTGGAGGGCTTGGCCGTCTCTGGGCACCGAGCATCTAGAGATCTCCAGACAGGCAGACTCCGTGTGGCCGTGCAATGCCACCCGCACAGCCCTCAGTCCCGACGGCTCGCCGTCCTGACCATCGCACTGCCCAAATGAGGGACCGCCCGGAGCGTGGCGTTGCTCAGACGGCCAGCCCGCCGGCCACCTGAGCTTCCTGCCAGACTCCGATGTTCTGGCGAAGCCCACAAGTGGCCCCCCGCGTGTCGGTCAGGCTGACCGCCTGACACTTTCTGCAGCCACCCAGCTCTGCTTCCTGACACGCCAGCCCCCCTCCAGCCCCGCTGGAGACACGAGGCTCCAAGTGACCCTGCCTCTGGCTCAGGCTGACTCTCCCGCCAGGCAACAGGCTGTCTGTTTGTCTCTGAGCATCCAAACGTCCCTAGCTAAAGGCAGAGTGGGCTGCCTGTTTGCCCCTCAGATAGCACACCTAACTGACCCTCTCTGGCTGTCTCTTTGACGGTCTGGAAGACATGGATCGCTTCCAGCTGACAATTTCAACATCTGACCGCCCACTGGAGCAACCAGCAGGCTCTGCCGGAATGTTTCTCTCGACAACCAGCCACCTGACTCACTGGTCCTCACTGGCCGATCATCCTGGAAGCCTTCTCTGTGAACCACCCCTCTCAGCCGTGCGAGGGTGCACTCCAGCCCTAAATCTTGGCATCACCTCTCCCAGCCGGGGAACTCAGTCTGTCTCCTCTTCAGGGTGAAGATCCTGCTCCCTGAGCGTTCACACCCACTCAGGCTGCTGTGGGGGTGGGTGCCCTCTACAGGGAGTTTCGTTACAATGGAATCAGCCCATTCAGACTGATGGCCGGATCAACAAACCCGGGTTCCTAAGACCACTGACCCGGCCCTCTGAGTGATCTCAGGCCCACTCCAGCCAGGATTTCTACCTTAATCCCACTGTCTCCGGCCAGCGGACTGTCCACTTATTCCAGGATGAGGACCACTCTGCATCCCTCCCAAGCTGCCCCTTTGACAATTCTGACTCAACCTCTGCTCAGTGGACGCCCCTCCCCACCCCCGTCGATCCCTGTCAACAAGAAGCCCCCTCTCCAGCACCCAGTCAGCTCCCCTCTGCCAGACCACAGCAAACCAGCCCTGCAAAGAGAAGGAAGAAGAATAAAGCCAGGCCAGTCCCTCTCCCTCCGGTCCTCCCCAGACGCCCTATCTCTCCCAGGTCTCCATCACCTTCCCCTCCTCTTGCCTTTCTGGAGGTCAGATCAGGGGCCTGGAGACCTCCTTTATTCCTGTGGCTCTTCCGGCCGGCCGGCTGGCCTGCCTTATTCATCAGGTTTCTTCCTGGGATCCGGGGAACCCAGCCCCTTGTGCAAATACAGGGGGAGGGCCATCACAGGCCCCTGGAAGCCTGGGGTGTGGGAACGAAGTAAGGGAAGGTCCCAGCAGCCCGCCAGACTCCAGCTTCAGGGGCGGGAGCTCACATCACCTGTTCCCACGCACCCTTTCCCCCACGGTGTCCCAACCCATTTCTATTTCCTGGTCCAAGCCCCGCCAGCCATCCCTAACGTGGAGATCCCTGAGGGGAGCACGAGTCCTTTAAGAGTAGGTGTGGCTGATTCAAATAGGAAGCAGGTGTCATTAACACCAGACACCTGGGAAGGAGGTGGGGCTTCAGCCTTAGATGGCTGCTAGGTCCCAAGGGTGCAGCAGGGTCCGAGGGTGCCAAAAGGCTTAGGGTGGGCACCGCAGACACTCAGGCCCCTGCAGACTCCACCCCCCACAACACAACGTTAAGGGGCTCATCCCAGAGGCTGGTCTGTAGAAGGGTTGTCATTGAGTCACAAAGTCATGTCCCACTTCTTTGCATCCCCAGGAACTGCAGTTATGCCATGCTTCCCCATCCTTCACTACCTCCCAGTTTGTTCAAATTCATGTCCATTGAGTCAGTGATGCCATCCAACCATCTCATCCTCTGTCGCCCCCTTCTCTTCCTGCCCTCAATCTTTCCCAGCATCAGGGTTTTTTCCAATCAGCCATTCACATCAGGTGGCCAAAATATTGGAGTTTCAGCTTCAGCATCAGCCCTTCCAATGCATATTCAGGGCTGATTTCCTTTATGAGTGACTGGTTTGATCTCCTTGCTGTCCAAGAGACTCTCAAGAGTCTTCTCCAGCACAATTCAAAAGCCATCAATTCTTTTCAGCACTCAGCCTTCATGGTCCAACTCTACATTCATACATGACTACTGTAAAAACCATGAAAGCCACTCAGTCATATCTGACTCTGCAAGCCCATGGACTGTGGCCTGCCAGGCTCCTGTCCATGGGATTTCCCAAGCAAGAATACTGGAATGGGTAGCCATTCCCTTCTCCAGGGGATTTTACCGACCCAGGAATCAAGCCCAGGTCTCACGCTTTGTAAGCAGATTCTTTACCATCTGAGCCACGCTTTGACCGTACAGATCTTTGTTGGCAAAGAGAGGGGCATGGCATCCACTGCCCAAAATGATGGGCTTCTCCTTGAGGGCTCCAACCCTCTCCCTCCCCCCTACTCCGTTCCCCAATAATATACAGAAGACTGTTAGCATCCAAAATCTTTTTAATAACACGGTAGACTCTCGGGTTAGTTTTTGTAGCCACGGCTGGCTCGTCGGCCTCTGGCACGCTCGAACTTCCGGCCCTTGGAGCGGACGTAGGGTCTGCAGGGAGAGAAGGGGCCCATGTAGAGAGTCAGGGGCTGCTGGGGCCTGCCAGCCAGTTGGGAGTTGAGAAACATCTGCTCTAACAGAGCAGCACGGGGACACCAGCAGAGGGCCTCACTCAACTGAGGCAGGATCAGCAGGAAAGCCTGGCAGCGCAGGAAGCCAGATGGCCAGGAGTGGCTGAAGGGCCTCCACTAGGCCCTGGGGGTGTCAACCAGGGCGCCCCAGAGCTGGACAAGATGCAGGCCCCACCCGAGGGGGGACAGGCCCTGAAGAACCCACACCAGTGATGCTGGCTGGGCAGGAAGCTCAATACCCAAACAACAGAGCTTTAAGCAGAGCCATGAAGGAAAAGCGGAGATTCTAGGCTGACAGAAATAGCTGGAAGCATGGCGAGGCCGACGTGCAGGGTATACTCACTTGGTGTGGCTATGCGGGGTTCCTGGGGCCTTGCCGAAATGCCTGTACACCTCTCGGCCCTTACGAGGACCTAGGGAAGGGGAGGAAGGGGTGGCTCAGGCTGATCCGGGCTGGGGTGTGGGGGAGGGCTGTCCCTGACCTCCCAGACCCAGAAAGGGAAAGGCTGCAGGAGCCCCATGGCCCGGCCCCTAGAGCCACTCACCAGAGAGGAGGACAGTGCCACAGCCCTTGGGGGAGTCCAGGGCCAGCTGGTCGAAGGTGAGGATCTTGCCCCCGGCCTTGAGGATGCGACTCCGGGCGCGGCTGCTCACTCGCAAAGCACACACCTAGGGGACAGAGGACGGGCGAGGTCAGAGCCCCCTGGACGGCGACCCAGGAGCTGCTGGGACCTCCGGTCCGCTGCCCAGACCCAGCAGGAGTTCCGGCTGCTTATTCTGCCTGATAACCAACTACTGGAGCCAAACGCCCGAGCCCTAAGAATGCAGCCATTCTTACCAGTTTACATTTAGAAACCCCCCTGACACCACAAACCTAAGCCAGTACACAGGTGAGAAAACTGAAGCAGAGATACTGTGGAAAACTGTCCAGAGATAACAAAGTGGCAGAGCGAGCACCATCAGCAGGGCCTCAGAAGGGGCTTGCCCAGGGATGCCCGCCATCAACACCACCCCCCTGCAATTCAGGCTTCATGCCTGCCTCACCCGGAGGCGAGATGAGCCTCACGGCACCACAGCAGGACAAGGACCTCAGCGTGACCCACACACCGTGCTCCTGAGCCACACCTCCCAACTCACCTTCAGTTTGGGCACCTCCTGGACACGAACATCATCGGTTATAGTCCCCACGACCACAGCTGTTTTGCCCTCCCGGCCAGGAAGCTTCATCTTCCGGATCTGGGATGGGCGCAGGGGAAGGGGGCAGTGATATACACATTAAACAAGTTCCCTCCGGCGCTTAAATCCACCCACCAATCCAGGCATCCCAAGGGCCAACAGTTGTGCCTCATTTGGGCTAAACCCACCCATGCCACCCCTCTCTAACTACCACAACAAGCCTAATCTCAGGTCCAGCCTGCAGAAACCTCCAAAAAATGTGCAAACAGATCTCTTACAGAAAGCTTTTGATATAGAGGGCTTGCTTTAAGACTTCAAGCCTCAGGAAGATTTCATAAAAGACACTGTAAACTGCACCCCTACGCAATTGTGAGGAAGAAAATGAGGCCAAGCCAGTCCAGCACTCCCACTATACAGCTTCCATCGGAGGGATCAGAGTTCTGCACCCACCACTGGATGAAGTTAAGCCATAATAGCCAGGCTGCTACCAGAGAGCTCCAAGCCCACCCTTCCTCTCGAAGTCGGGCTCCAGACATGACCCAGTTGCTCCCCTAGGTTGGCTAAGCCCCAGTATCAGCCCCTCACCATCCGGGAAAGAGAGAGCGGTGGCCTGTTGGTGCGGCTCATGAACAATCTCTTGAGGACAACCTGATTGAAGGTGGAGTTGGTTCGTCTGGCCAGGAACCTATACAGCTGGAGCGGAAGAAAAATGAAGAGTGAGAACCCAGGGCAGCCCAGCCCACCCCCTCCCTCCCAGCTTTCTAACAAAGGAGGAAACAGATGATTGAGGCTTTCCCCCATCCCAGAGCCCTAGGGAGAGAGCTGGCCGAGTCCTGCCCGGCCAGGGACCCAGAAACCCCCCACACCACCCCCAGCTGTGAACAGGCCCAGAGACTGAAAACGCTGGAATCTCCAGCAGCTCTGGGAAAGCAGCAGACTCGTGCCTGTGCTGCAGGCTCCTACAGGGAGCCTGTGACCGAAACCAGCATGGAGGCCCTGGAAGTTCTGTTTCTGGGGTGGTCTTGATGAGGGGTCTCTGCCCCAACCTCACCTTGACCAACAGCCTCAGGTAAATGTCCTGGCTCTTGGGCTCCTTGCGTCGAACCTTTCGGTCCTTGTTGTGGCGGATGTCAACTCCCTGAAGGGGTGAAGGAAGGAAGACCATGAACCCAACTCTCATTTGGCAGATTCCACATAAACAATTTCAGTTATTCCTTACCTGCGAGAAACAGCTAAAGGCGCAGTCTCTGGAGATAACCAACCCCAGACTCACACTGAGAACAATCTGGGAAAATCACTTAAAACTCCCTGGGTCTCAAGTCACTTTTTTTTTTTAAAAAGAGGGAAAGAGTGCTAATTTTACACAGTAAGCTGTCAGCTCAGCACAATGACCTTAATAGCACCCCTATTAACTCAAATTTTTAGTTCTTTAGCAGCTATGTTTTTCAAAAATGTAAGTACCATTTAACCTCTCAACGCCTGTTTCCACACGTGGAGCGTTATCAGAAACACTTAAACCGAGGATGACTTTAAGTTATCATAAAAGCAACGAGCCTTTTTTTCAAGTCCTCTGTACAGAACCAGTCTTAAAATGACTTTTCAAGCATTATCTTCTTGACTCCAGAAACCTGAGCAGGTCCTTTCCCACTCTAGTGCTAAGAATGCTGAAGGAGGCCCACAATTTCCACCACAGCCTCTGCCTGCTCTCCTGCAAACTTCTTAGACTATGTCACGAATTGTAAAGAACGACTTGTTAATAGCTCTCATTCATCCAGCATTTAGGTATGCAAAGACCCTTGGTGAGCACTTTCTGTGAGCACTTTTTACCCAACTCACATCTTTGAAACAAAATTACTGGGTCTCCAACTAACAGATAAATGCTTTCCAGTCGCAGGGAATGCAGAGGGTAGGGAATTGAATCTCGAACGGAAGCCCGCCTGGCCCCCAAACACGGGCACCAGGCGCTTGACGACACCTTCCACCAGCACCCAACTTTCCAGGCTGGGGAGTGACAGAATACAGGGGCCGCACAGACAAGAGTAGCTGTGGAACCAGTTCCTGGGCCCGAATCCTGGCTCCGCCACTTACTGGCACTGTGACCCTGATCATACTACTTAACCTTCTTGCCCCTCAATCTGGTCATCTACGATGGGACCTATATAATACAGGAGTACAGGAAGGGTGGGAGACTGAAGAAGCCCACCCCTGGCCTTCGGGCTTCCAAAACAGCTCCCCGTCGCGGGAGTCGCCTCCTTTGAACACCCGTGAACCCCTGCCTCCCTTTGGAACGTCCCCAGCCCGGGGCCGCAGTGGATGGCAGCGGATGGTCGAGCCCAGGACGCCGCAAAGCTAGCTCACCATGATGGCGCCTCCTCCTTAGCCAGGTCCGGAAAGAGAAAGCAGATGCGCGATGGGCGGGGAAAGCCTTCAGCGTATTGCGCCTACTTGACATCACTTGGGCGACGGGGCGCTCTACTATGACTCACGCCTCTCTATGGTGAATCAGAAGGCCAGCTAGATGGGCGTTTCCGGAATTGAGTGGAGGAGCATCTAAAAGGGAACCAAGGGCTGCTCCAAGGACGGAAGGACCCGCACGTCGGGGGCCTCTCTAGCCCTATCCACGCCCTGTTCTTTATAGTCTTCCGGAAGAAAAGGCTCTCGGAGCGAGAGAGATGTCGCGCGGAGCTAGTAAGTGGCGTCGCGCGGTGACGCTCTGGCCCGACGCCGACGGCCTCTCTGTGGCTCCCGGAGGACCCAGAGAGCCGAGTGTTAGAGGTGAGGAGGCGGAGCTGTCTGGCTAGTCTGGACCTCGGGAAACCTCTGACCTCAAGCTTTGGGCGTTTCCTCAAGAGGCTCTCCTCTGTCCTATTGCTGGCTGCACCTCTCAGGTGAGGCTGCAGCTCGGGAAGTCTTACTTGAGATGTAACCCAAGATCATCTTGCTGCAGCTTCGTTTGTGGCATCCCGTATTTCCAGTTTTTAGGTTCACCTTCTCCCTCTGCCCTTAGATGGCCCTTCCCTGAACCCTACTTGCCCCTGCCATCGGGAGGCTGCTTTTCCCAGTGGGAAAGATTCAGGTGGTCCAGCGTGTTTCAGTTTGAGGGATGTGCACGGTTCTGGAGCGTAGAGGAGGCAAGCTGAGGCCCCCCGGGCTTTGGGGATGGGGTGTAGAGAGGGGATGGGTAAAAAAAGACTCCTGAAAGAGAGGGGAGGGGAGCCTTAGAGGGAGACAGAGATTCCAAGAGGAGGAGGAATGGAGACCGAGAAGGGGAGTGGACAGAAAGCTGAGGTGATGAATTGGTGACCCGGGAGAGTGAGAAGACCTAGAAAGAGGGAAGGTGGAGATCCAGAGAGGAGCAGAGACATAGAAAGATGGTGACATCGTTTGTAAACTAATTCAGTTCGTGGCTTTGCTGTTAATCCTTACTAATGGCGTGACCTTGGGCAAGTCGTGTAACTTCTCAGTGCCTTGCTTTTTTTTATCTGGAAAAGGAGGATGATAGTAGGCCTGGCACATAGAGTGTTTTGGAGCATTTCGTTTAAAAATTAGTTTAAAAGCTCAGGACAATGTTTGGTTCATAATAAGTGCTTGCTAAAAATTAGTATCTATTCTTGTTATTGACTTTACTGGATGGGACCAGATGGGCTGGTTGGGGAAGTAATGAAACTTCTTCCTTGTGGAAGCCCTGCCTCCAGGGCCTGTAGTATTCCTATAATAGCTTGGCTTCCTTTACTTTGCCTTCAGGCTCCTACTTACTTCTTCACAGAGCCACAGACCAAACCTGCACCGTAAGCCCTGACTCCTTGCCCATACCACCCACCCATGGCCTCCGAACCAGGCCCAGCGTCTTGCTGACATGGTAACACAGTGGAGGACCAGCAGATGAATGGAAACCTTGAAGCAGAGGAGCGGCAGGACCAGGTAAGGGTCTATGTGAAAGTCAAGATAACCAAAGCACGGGACACTTTTCTTCTCCTTGTCCCTGTGTCCCTGTGTCTTTGAGTCTCAGCCTCTTTGATCACTGTATCTTTCTTTTTCCTGGAGCCCTAAGCACACACACTGTGTTTCTCGGTCTCTCCATCTTACTGGGTGTCTGTCCCTCTCTCAGGGTCATTCTTTGGCACATATTATCTGGTGCTGTTGCTGTTTTCAGTTGAACACTAGGTACATTGTTTTGCAGTGAATGAACTTCATCCTCCATTTATCTCTCTGTAGCAAGCTCAGTCCCTGTCTCCTTCAGCATGTGTCTTTCTATCTACAGTTCTGTTTCTAGATCACCTGATATTATTCTTGCCTTATTTCTTTCAGTTTCCTCATGTCTTTGCCTCTCTATGTCTCTTTGTCAACATGTTTGCTTTCTGCCTCTTGGTCTCAGTTCCTCTCAGCCTCCAACATTCTCTCCATCCCTCACCTTTGACCGAGATACATATCTCTCTCAGATACTGTCTCTCCCATTCTCTTTCCTGTCTTGCCGTTTCACTGGGCAAATATTTATGCCATGATGTCCCCAGTTTTTGCCCAAGGTAAACAGTTTGTGAATTAATGAGCCTCTCCTTCCTGGATTTCATTCCAAAAGTGTCTGTCCCCATCTCTCTATGCGTCCATCATTTTCTGGGTTTTCTTATGTCCTTACCTTGCACATTCTTAATTCTGTTGTCTTTGTTTGTTTATATCTCTTTTCTGCTCTATGTCTAAGTGTGTTTCTGCCTCTGCTGCTTTTTTACTGTTTTTGCATATCTCTGCTCTTTGTTAGATGTGTTAAGATCATTCTCTATCTGCAGTTAAAGACCTCCTCCCCCACGCCCCCTTCTCTTTCATAAACTCAAAGAATGGGACAGGCCCACGTGCCCTCAATAAAGATGGCGACAGTGGCGCTGGCCATAGGACCGTGTAGCCGCCTCTGCTGCGCCTGTGCCCTCACCTATAATGGCGGCTGATCTCGCGAAAGGCGATACCCCGCCCAGTTCTCCAGCGCTTCCGCGGCAAGCCCTTGCGCAAAGCTCGCAAGTCGACTGGTCACGCCCCTGCACGCTCTCATTGGTGCAATTCAGGCCGGCCGCGCGGCCATTGGCTGAGCGGATGCACACCCTCCCCCCCCCCCCGCCCACCCCTGGGTCTGGGGCGGACAGTTGACGATGACTAGAGGGGCTGTGTGAAGGACCACCCGGCATGTGAGGAGGGCCCGGGGCCGGGACATGGGCCCAAGTCAGGAGGACTCAGGGACCAAGAGGAACCTATACGCAGGCCCGAGACAGGGGTACTAGTGGTGTGGGGTGGAGATGGAGAACCAGAACCAGGACTGAGAGATCCAGGAATGAAAACTCAGGTCTGGAGCCGGGTTCTGGAAATGGGGTGGGGACGAAGGCCCGGAACCCAGGGAACCGGAGACAGAGACTTAGGCTTATTGATTGGGGGGAACCTATGGATGAAGACCAGGCCAGCAGCCTGGGGACCTAGGGACAGAATCGCAGGCCAAGGACTGGGGGAGATCTAGGGCTCCGTGCAAACTGATTTAAGGTAAGGGGAGGGGGCGCGGTCAATGCAAGTTTATGGGTGAACCTTGAAGAACCCCCCTGGGTCGGAGACAGAGGTCACTCCTAAGAGTGAGTCCACAGATGGGGGTGTGTCTGGGGCAGGTCTGGGCCTGGGGTAGGTGAGGGGCAGAACTGATAGGTGACTGGGTGGGCGGGGCAGTGGGGAACAAAGGTGAGCAGGAAGGAGGAGGCAGGAACTGGGCAGAGGGCAGGGGGAGGGATCTCAGGCCCAGCTCCCAGTCTCTCCCTGGAGAGCAGGCGGCCAGACGCCCAGGTCAGTGCTTGAGGTTCACCTCTTGGCCTCTGTCCCTTGCAGGTTCCCACATGTGGCTCTCCCTCTCCAACCCCTTAGTTCCCCCATGTCACACCCTTTCTCAGTCTTTCCAGGTACTGCACCCCCTATCTCCTGCCTCTTGTGTGTCTTTCTCTTCACTGTTGTCTTTCTGATCCTCGGTGCACCTCTGGGCCCCTACACTCTTCCTTGCTCTCTAAATATCTTTCATTGTATTAGGTTTCATCTCACTGAAGCTGTTTGTCTCCTCTCAGTGTTTCTCTGGCTCTCAGCCCTTGTCTTCTGTGTCTGAGTGTGTGCATGTGTGTCTGCTCAGTCGCTCAGTCGTGTCTGACTCTCTGTGACCCCATGGACTGTAGCCCGCCAGGCTCCTTTGTCTGTGGAATTCTCCAGGCAAGAATACTGGAGTGGGTTGCCATTTCCTACTCCAGGGGATCTTCCTGACCCAGGAATTGAACCCACACCCCTTGTGTCTCCTGCACTGACAGGCGGACCCTTTACCGCTGAGCCACCAGGGAAGCTCCATTGGCATGTAGTATTGAATGATTATTGGGGGAATAAAGGAATGAATCTTTGCGTGCCTGGGTACGGACCATGCCAGATGCTGGCCCTCTTGTCCACCTGGCCTCTGCCCCGTGTCCTCAAGAGTCTTCCCACACTCTGTCTGGGCCTGTCTCCCTCTGGTGCTTCCGTCTTACCTGTTGGCACCCCTTGCCTCACTATCTCCTCCTGTCCACAGGCCCTGCCCGTGCTCCCCTCTGCCCACCACAGGGCTCCTGGACTCTGACTCCTGCCCTCCTTCCTCTCCCACAGAGGCCAGAGCAGGAGCTGACCTGGAGCTGGGGCTACCGGCCTAGAAGCGCCCTGGACAGGGTCAAGGCCATGGCCCCCCCACCGCCACTGGCCCCCAGCACCCCACTCCTGCATGGCGAGTTTGGCTCCTACCCAGACCGCGGCCCACGCTTCGCCCTCACTCTCACACCACAAGCCCTGCACATACAGCGGTTGCGCCCAAAGCCCGAGGCCCGGCCCCGGGGTGGCCTGGTCCTGCTGACCGAGGTCTCAGGCTGCTGCACCCTGCGGAGCCGAAGCCCCCTGGACTCAGCAGCCTACTTCTGCGTCTACACCTACCCCAGGGGCCGGCGCGGGGCCCGGCGCAGAGCTGCACGCACCTTCCGGGCCGACGGGGCAGCCACCTACGAGGAGAACCGCGCTGAGGCCCAGCGCTGGGCCACTGCCCTCACGTGTCTGCTCCGTGGACTGCCACTGCCTGGGGACGGGGGTGAGGCACTGGGCAGCCTCTCTGTCCTAAGGCCACCTCGGTGTCTCTGCGGCTCTCCCTCTGTGGGCATCTCTGTGTCTCCTTTTCTGTGTGTCTGTCTGTGTGATGTGTCCCTCTGGCTTCGTCCTGAAAGAGTGATATACAGACAGGGATGGGCTACAGAAGGAACAAAATCACAGGCAGAGAAGTCATGTTTGCTGCTCTTGCAAGATTTCAGTCTGTTCCCTTCCCCTTCCCCCCCGGGTCCTGACCACAGATGAATCAGAGGCTCCTGGGCTGGTGAGAGCAGCCAACTGAGACGTGTTCCTGGGCCTGGAGATGGCATCTCATCCAGCTCTGGTTGGGGGGGCGGGGTTGGGATCAAAGAAGGCTCTCGGGCAGAGACCGCCACCCAGGGTACTCAGATGGCACAAGGAGGTAAAGGTTCCGTGGTCCCCAGGTGGTGGGTTTCCTTGGTCCTGACCGCTTCCCACAGTGGAGTAACCTGACCCGGGGCCCAGGTGTTTGGGGGTGTGGAAGGTGGAAACAGCTCTCCTCCTTCCTCCCTCCCTCGAGTCCAAAGGGCACTGGGATTAGACTCCCCTGCGCTGCCTTTGTCTCCTCACCTGGGGGTGGTGGGTGCACGGGGCTGTACACCTGGGCCTGAACGGGTGAGGCCTGGGAGGAAAAAGCTGGACTTGCAGGTTTTGATGCCAGCCTTCCACCAGAGCTCCACTGGGGCTATTTGCAGTTACTGTTTCTGAGGTGAGGGGCCTGGGTCCCTGACCTCTGTAGACTCCTTCCCCTCTCTCTGCAGAAATCACCCCGGACCTCCTGCCTAGGCCGCCCCGATTGCTCCTATTGGTCAATCCCTTTGGGGGGCGGGGCCTGGCCTGGCAGTGGTGTAAGAACCATGTGCTGCCCATGATCTCCGAAGCGGGGCTGTCCTTCAACCTGATCCAGACAGGTAAGGGCAGTGTCAGGAGGGAGGTGGGAGCTGGGGGCTAGGGGGTTGGGGGAGTCCGGGGGTTGGGGGTTGGGGTGGGGTTGAGGGGGTGTGGGGTGGGTTCAGGGGTTGTGGAAGAGCCGGCCTCACTTCTGGTTCCCCACGTTAGAACGACAGAACCATGCCCGTGAGCTGGTCCAGGGGCTGAACCTGAGCGAATGGGACGGCATCGTCACAGTCTCGGGAGATGGGCTGCTGTATGAGGTAGGGCAGGACCACCCTTCCTCAAACCTGAGCCCTGGGGTCTGCGGGGGCCAGGACCAACACCCGGGTGTCCGGTCTCCCACCCTCCAGGTGCTGAATGGACTCCTACAACGCCCCGACTGGGAAGAGGCTGTGAAGACCCCCGTGGGCATTCTCCCCTGTGGCTCGGGCAATGCGTTAGCAGGAGCCGTGAACCGGCACGGGGGGTAGGTGGGAGGAGCCCTGCTGGGATAAGGGGCCTAGTCCATCTGCTTTGCAGCCCTCCCCTGCCACCCCACCCCTCGACATTTTTGCCTGCCTTGTTCCAAGCAGTCTCCCTAGTGCATAGAACTGTGCCTGGCACACAAAAGGCACGCAGTGAAGGTTTATGCAGTGAAAGAACTGACAGGGAACCTGGCCCAGTAAGAGGAGCCCGCCTGGAGGTGGCCAGATGGCTATGTGTGGGCCCAGGCCTGGTTCCCCGCCGCCCCCACCTTGTTTGCTTCCCTGCCAGTCCGTGTCCCGTGCACGCCCCTCCCCCGCTGGTCTGGGCACGGAGTGTCTCACCAGCCCTGTTTACTCTTTCCTGCTGTGTCTGTCCATGTCTGATTGTGAAGATTTGAGCCTGCCCTGGGCATTGACCTGCTACTCAACTGCTCCTTACTGCTCTGCCGGGGTGGCAGCCACCCGCTGGACCTGCTCTCCGTGACTCTGGCCTCCGGCTCCCGCTGTTTCTCTTTCCTGTCTGTGGCCTGGGGCTTCGTGTCAGATGTGGACATCCAGAGCGAGCGCTTCAGGGCCCTGGGCAGTGCTCGCTTCACGCTGGGCACAGTCCTGGGCCTTGCCACGCTGCACACCTACCGCGGCCGCTTCTCCTACCTCCCTGCCACTGTGGAACCCACCTCGCCTGCCCCTGCCCATGGCCTGCCAAGGGCCAAGTCAGAGTTGACCCTGGCCCCGGCCCCAGCCCCACCCGTGGCCCACTCACCCCTGCATCGCTCAGTGTCAGACCTGCCCCTGCCCCTGCCTCAGCCTGCCCTGACCTCCCCTGGCTCACCTGAACCCCTGCCCATCCTGTCTCTCAACGGTGGGGGCCCAGAGCTGGCTGGGGACTGGGGTGGGGCTGGGGATGCCCCACTCTCCCCGGACCCACTGCTGCCCTCACCCCCGGGGACCCCCAAGGCAGCTCAGCTCTCACCCATCAGCGAGGGGGCCTCAGAAATGGCAGCATCCTCTGGGCTCCCACCTCCCACCCCTGGTGCGCCAGTATCCATCTCTGCTGGGGGACCACCTGATCACCTGCTCCCTCCTCTAGGCACTCCGCTACCCCCAGGCTGGGTGACGATGGAGGGAGACTTTGTGCTTATTTTGGCCATCTTACCCAGCCACCTGGGGGCTGACCTCGTGGCGGCCCCCCACGCGCGCTTTGACGACGGCCTGGTGCACCTGTGCTGGGTTCGCAGCGGCATCTCGCGGGCGGCGCTACTGCGCATGTTTCTGGCCATGGAGCGTGGTACCCACTTCAGCCTGGGCTGTCCGTACCTGGGCTACGCCGCAGCTCATGCCTTCCGCCTAGAGCCGCTCACACCCCGCGGCGTGCTCACGGTGGACGGGGAGCAGGTGGAGTACGGGCCATTGCAGGCGCAGGTGCATCCTGGCCTCGGTACATTGCTCACGGGTCCTCCAGGCTGCCCTGGGCGGGAAGCCTAAAGCCGACCAAGTTTGGGGCCCGCCAGGGGCGGGGCTTACATTCCCAAAGGGGCGGAGCCCGAGCTAGGGGGCATGGCGAGGCTGCTGGAGTTGGCCCGGAAGCCGCACACCAGTCCCTGCCCCAACTCAGGATTGCGCCCTACCCTAGGGGACCAGAGGTGATGCTGGAGGGTGTCCCGAACTCCAGGGGCTTGGGGTCGGCAGGGTCACGGAGAAATGGGCTCGCCCCAAGGGTAGTGCCTGATCAATGAGGGCGGGGTACACTCCAGGTCCTCGTGCCCGGCTTGTAGAAAGCCGGGTCGGCTGAGGGCGGAGCCTGTCTTAACGCGTCGTCCAATGACTCGACCTGGAATGTACGGGCCGGGGAGGCCTTAGCTAATTGGCCCCGTCTACTCCGGTGCCTCCACCAAGTTGGCCAATCAGCCCGGGAGGGGCAGGTTCCCCGGGCCGGCGCTCCGATTTGCACTAATGTTCCTCTACCCCCGGGTGGGGAAGTTCGTGTCCTGTCTTCTGTGCGTTCCCCCAGCCCCAATCTTCAAAGCAATTGAAAAGGTCTATGCAATAAAGGCAGTGGCTTCGTTCCTCTCAGGTCCTCGCCCCTTCCTCCATCCGGCAGCCCCTGGGAGGGATCGGATCTCTGGGCACTCCTGCCTTAAGGACTGAAGCCCAGACCTGCCCATGGACTGCAGCCAGCGTGACCCACTGGCCTTTAACTAGGGCGAGGGAGCTGCCTCCTCCCCCACGACAGCTGGCTCTGGGGTTCTCAAGATTTATTCAGGATTGTGTTAACGGAGGCGGTGGGAGGATGGGGGGCACACTGAGGACCTTCCCCGCCCCCGTGAGGGAGCGGGGAGGCTCGCTTTTTCTTAAAAATATAAATGTATTTATCTGCATCATCACGTCCCTGGGGCACCCAGTTGGCCGGCCCATGGGCCACAGGGCAGGGAAGGGAAGAGGGTATCAGGGCACAAGTCTGAGCGAGGCGGAGGAGAGCTCCGCCTGGAGGGTGGGGGAGGCCTCACAGGGCACCGTGCTGGGCCTGGTATCGGGACAGCACAGCGCGGTAGTGGGACAGCTCCTGGCGCACGGCCACCACCTCCTGCCGCAGCAGGGCGTTCTCCTTCTCCAGGAAGGCCGCCCGCACCGATATCTGGTTCTCCTTGAGCCTCCGGGCGTCGCGGGACCGCTTGGCTGCCTCGTTATTCTTGTACCGTCGGCTCCAGTATTTCTCGTCCTGGGTGGGCAGGAAAGCACTGAGGTCCAGAGGAACCCAACCCCAGCGACAGAAGGGAGGAACAGCTTTGCTTGTGCCTTCTGGGACCAGACTAGAGCTAAAAGAGCCCCCACCACCCCCAGGGGGCTGCTTCTCGCCCAGCAGTGGAGCCGAAAGGATACTAGGTCTCAGTGGATGGATGGGTACCCAAGGGTCTGGCCTTCTAGAGCCCTTGTTGCTAAGCAAAGTGGACCCATAGCAACAGCTAAGGCAGGAGATAGCCTCCTACCTTAAGCAACTGAGCTTTATAGTCTCCACTGTGCAAAGCAGACCCAAGCTCTTCTCACTTGACAAAAGGCCTGCAGTTAGCTCCCCCTTTGCTAAGGATACTGGTTCCCTAGCAACAAGGCCTTCAGGGCCTGAGGGTGTCTCCTAGTGAAAAGCCCTATACATCACCTTTTCAGATCCTGGTTGCTCGGCTTCCTAGTGATGGGGTTTAGTGTCCCATAAAAACCTCTCAGACCTGGGCCCTTCTGACCTGGTTGCCAAGGCAATCTTATCCCTCCTCAGCAAACAAAAGTGAGGTATGTTAAGTTGCTTCAGTCGTGTCCAACTCTGTGCGACCCCATAGACGGCAGCCCACGAGGCTCCCCCGTCCCTGGGATTCTCCAGGCAAGAACACTGGAGTGGGTTGCCATTTCCTTCTCCAATGCGTGAAAGTGAAAAGTGAAAGTGAAGTCGCTCAGTCGTGTCCGACCCTCAGCAACCCCATGGACTGCAGCCTACCAGGCTCCTGTCCATGGGATTTTCCAGGCAAGAGTACTGGAGTGGGGTGCCATTGCCTTCTCCGGAAGTGAGGTGTAAGTGGTCCCAGTGACCACAGCCAGTCTCTGATGCACTGGCTCGATTACTGTCTTGTTTTTGGCCACACAGTGCAGCATGCAGGATCTTAGTTCCCCAACCAGGAACCAAAACTGTGCCCTCTGTGTTGGGAGCTCCGTGTCTTAACCACTGGACTGCCAGGGAAGTCCCTCTGACCCACTGGCTTTGCATAGAGGCCAGAGAGTTGCCTCCTCCCAACAGGCCCTGGATGCAAAAGGGTCTGTCCCGAGACCTTCCCATACCATCATGTTTAGAATTCTCCAGTCTGGAGAAGGAAATGGCAACCCACTCCAGTATTCTTGCCTGGAGGATCCCAGGGACGGGGGAGCCTGGTGGGCTGCCGTCTATAGGGTTGTACAGAGTCGGACACGACTGAAGCAACTTAGCAGCAGCAGTCCTTGAATTTGGCTGTGAGGGAGGACCACTCCTTAGTAACAAGGACCACCCAGAGCTCTGAAAGATGCCCAACCTCATTCCATTAAAGCCTAGTCCCTGCTTGCTAGGACAAATCCAGTTCCTAACAATAGAGCCCTGTGGCAGGAGAAACCACTGGTCTAGATTTGATTTAT
Organism: Bos mutus; assembly: GCF_027580195.1. Lineage (NCBI taxonomy): Eukaryota > Metazoa > Chordata > Mammalia > Artiodactyla > Bovidae > Bos > Bos mutus. Next base: position 7,622,275 of record NC_091634.1, on the reverse strand, counting down.
AGGCCGGTACTCACTGGGCTTCTCCGGTGGTGCTAGTGATAAAAAACGTGTTTGCCAATGCAGGAGACCTAAGAGACGTGGGTTCAACCCCTGGGTCAGGAAGATCCCCTGGAGGAGGGCATGGCAACCCACTCCAGTATTCTTGCCTGGAGAATCCCATGGACAGAGGAGGCTGGCGGGCTACAGCCCATAGGGTCGCAAAGAGTTAGACATGACTGAAATGACTTTGCATGCACACACGCCCTCACTCACTGGTTCAAGTAGTTGTGTCTTACACAAGGACATGGCAAGGTCCTGTGAGACCAGGCCCAGGCACCCCTTGTTAGGGAAGACCCCAGGCCTGGCAAAGACAAAGTGCTAGAGAGATGCAGTTACTGCCCCCAAAACCTCAAATCAGAATGTGGCCCTGGCTGCAAATGAGAACCTGAGGCCTCTCACCAGTGAGCCCAGAAAACAAGGCCTAGAGGGGCTGGCAAAGCCTTCATCCTAGGCAGATGCAATTGCCCTGAAAAAGTGAAAGTCGCTCACTTGTGTCCGACACTTTGTGGCCCCATGGACTGTAGCCCACTAGGCTCCTCTGTCCATGGAATTTGCCAGGCAAGAATGCTGGAGGGGGTAGCCATTCCCTTCTCCAGGGGAATATTCCCAACCCAGGGATCAAACCTGGGTCTCCTGTACTGCAGGTGGGTTCTTTACTGTCTGAATCACCAGGGAAGCCCTATTGCCCTGAAGGATGCCCCAAACCAGAGATTAAAGGACTAACCCCGGCCAAGCTGGCTGCTCAGAAGAAACAAGCTGATACCCCATTCCGAAGGGATGCTATCCTTATCAAGTGTAGTGACTAGTAGACCCTGAGGCCTGCCACAGTGAGGGTTTTGAGTCCAATTGATAGGAGAAACTCCAATCCTGTAAAACCAGTCCCAGCAGGGCTGGCTGAGTCTGAGTCCCATAATGATTTCCTTTTCACAAATCTCGAGCCCAAAACTCCGCCCCCCGTGCAGCTGCCCATGGTCCTTGGCTGTAGGCTGGAAGAACATGAGTGCTAATCCCGGTGAGAAACCCAGGTCTGACTGTGAAGCGAGGGCCATCCTGGGCTGTGGGGCCAGCATGCACAAGCCTGTGTCCCACACCCAGCAACGCTCACCTTCTGCTCCTCTGGCACCTGGATCTTCCTCGCCTTCTTCATGATTGGCTGGGGCTTGAGTTCCTCTTCAGAGAATCGGTGTCTCCGAGGGTCAAAGGTCTCATGGCCGGGAATGCTGGACAGGGCTAAATCTGCTGGGTCAGGCTCAAAGGTCATCAACACCTCCACCGTATCTGGGTCCACAGGGCTGGGTGTGTCCCGAGAGGTCAGGCCTTGGGGAAACAGAATGTGCCACCTGAGGGCGTATTTATTTGGGGAAGGGGTTCCCCAGATACCAAGGAAGGTCCTTATGGGATCAAACATAAAGCCCACCAGGGATTAACCTCCCTAATATAAAATATGAAGATTCCCTAAGCCACAAAGATGCTTAGCAATCATGAAACCAACTCCCACTTGTCACACAGGAAAACCAAGGCCCAATCCTATGTGACTTGCCCTAAGTAGCACAAGAACCTGGATCACTGCTTCTAAAAGCCTCAGGACTTCAGAGTTAGCTTCTTTCCTATAGTCCTATCCTTCTTAACTGAATCCCCGACCAAAGCCTAGATCCCAGGGAAAAGTGTTCTGATGACACTTCAAGTTAGATTCTTAAGAGTTATTAAGTCCGAAGAGTGAGAAAGCATAATGAGGTTGGTTCAAGCGTAAAGGCTGCCTGTATCTTTAAGAGAGAGCCAGCCGGGGCCAACTGAGGACACAGGTTCAGGGCCGAGTCACGTGCTGGCGCCTGCTTCCCGCCCCAACCCCCAGCCCCGCCGCCACGGGCGCCCTCACGTTTCTCCAGTCCCGCCCTCTCTCTCGTGATTGCGCGTGCGCGAAGCACGGAGCAGGGAGGAGGACTCACGTGGCGCGGGAATGTGCGGCTGGGAAGGGGAGGGCCTTAGTCCTGCCGGGAGGTCAGGGCCAGCATCAGGTGTGTCCGGGAATTCCCGACCCGCTGTCCGCCCGTGGCAACCCCAGGGTGCCCACCTTTCCTCTTGCTCCCTCTGCTCTCTAGGGAACACTCGAGGACGGCCCCCCTCTACATTCTCAGGTCCCAGACATTCTCGCCACTAGGATAAGCAAGATTCTGGGACCCCAGGGCACCTCTTGCAGGAATATAGAAAGCTCAGTCCTTGCCCCAGTCAATGAAAGACCTAGGATGGGGATCCCTTCTGAAGGACTCCCGGAATCCGGGGCGCCCCCCTCTCTCCACTATGGGGACCGAGGAAGCAGGACCGCCAGTCCCTTTTGTCCTGGAGAAACACGTCTGTGCGTCTGTGGCCGGCCCTTGTCTTTCTTGCTCGCAGAGGGCCTAGGAGTTCCGGCCTAGCCCAGTCGCACCGATTCCGGGCCCAGATTCTAGGGCGCAGTCCAGAATAAACTCCGGTAAATAACTCCGGTGTTCTGGGATCTCAGTCCCGACTCCTCGAGTATCCAGACCCTTTGTCCTCACGTCCCACATAAAAGTTCACACGACCTCACCACTGGGCAGGCTTCCTGGAACTTGGGGTCCCAAGTCCCTCATCTCCTATAGGTCCGGGAGACCCAGTTTCCTGATCTATTAGGGAACACAAAATCTGGACACCTCCCTCGACGTCTCCGGATTAGAGGTCACGGACTTCGGGGATGCAGCCTCAGTCCCACCGTCCCAAACCCTTGTGGCACAGCCCCGCCCTCTGGAGCCCAAGCCCCGCCCAACCGGGGCCCAGCCTCGCCCCCGCAGTCGCACCTGCGCGGTGGCCGCCGGCGGCCCCGAGGGCAGCCCGGGCGGGGGCGTGCCCGGGCGAAGAGCGAGGGGAGGCCGAGCCGCAGGAGCCGGGCCTCGGGGAAGGTGCGGGAGTGCGCACCGGTGAGGGCGCTGGCGACGGGCCGCCCGGGGGCGGCGGGCTGGGAGGAAGCCCGTGTTCCAGCAGGAAAGCGTCCAGGTCCACGTACTCCACGTCGCCGAACGGCAATGTCCGCTCCCACAGTAGCGGCGCCAACAAACCCGGGCCGGGCGCAGCCCCCGGGCGTCCCCTCGGGGACCCGCCGCCCACCACCGCCCCAGCTGAAGCATCCGCCGGGCCCGCCGTCTCCAGGCCCGGCCCGGGGACTGTTGCTGCTGGCGGGGACGCCTTGCGCTCCTTTTCCTTCAGGAGACCTGCAGGCCAGGGAAAGAGAGAGCAGGGTGGGGAGGAAGAGGAAGATCGAGATGAAGAATCAACTCCGAGTGGAGAGAAACGCGAGGAACAAGGGGGTAGATCCCCGCACCGCAGAGATCCAGAGAGCGGGGACACAGAAAGGAGGTGGGACAACGAGAGCAAGGACCCAGAGGGAGGAGGAGATAGAGGCTCAGAGAGGGAGAGAGACCCAGAAAGCAAGAACAGAGACGGGAACGGTGGACCAGGAGAGCGGGGGAGACTCAGAAAGAGCCGAGGACAGGGATGCAAAGAGGGACGGGGACAGAGACCCAGGAAGGGGAGCGGAAGTTCAGAGGTAGGTGGAGGGTTGGGCAGGTGAGAGAAAAAAATGACAACTCTGTAATTCCTCTGTAATCTACAACCCCCACACCCAGCGCACCGTACCCCCTTCTCCCCGCCTCCACACTCTTTAAGGGGGCAGGAAGGGGCTCTATTCCTGGGGCACATTCCTCATCCCTAGACGCCATGTGACCCCAGGAGGCCCCGCCCAAGCCCGTGTAACAACCGTGTGAGTCTTCGACACACCCCCTCCCTTCTCCCTGGACCCCAGGGGTCCAGGCGCTCGGAACCAAAAGGAAGACGGAGCTGGGCCTAGAGTCTTGAGTCCTCGGGGTGGACTGGCATGAGGGCCGGTACTTTTGGGTCCTGGGAGATAGGGGTCTAAACACCTAAGTATCGGGGTATTTAAAGGTTGGACTTTAGGTATTTAAAGAGGATGGACTCTTGGCACTTAAAAGGTAGCTGGGACCCTCCCCGCACTTGAGTCCCTAAGGGAGTACGGTGTCTGAATTGGGTGAGACAGGGGCTAGAACTCACAGCTAGTTGGCTCTTTGGGCTTGCTGGTCCCCTGCAGAAGGCTTCGCAGCCCAAGCAGCGCTCCCCCACCAGGGGGGGCTCCAGTCGGGCCGCCCAGCAGCAGGGGGGCCGGGGTCCTCTCGCTCACAGGCCGCGCCATCGCCGGCACCTGCCCGCAGGCTCACGGATTCATGGAGAGGCGAACAGCTGGCTTGCCAGTCAGCGGCACACTCCGATGGTTCGGGCAAGTGTCTGCCCAGAGGCGGGCGAGCGTAGCTTGCAAGCCTCCAGTATCCAGAATACTGCAAATCCTAGGAGCGACGGGGATTTGCAGTCCTCGGTGCAGAAACGTGCAACTCAAGAGGGTCCCAGAAGAGCACACAGTCTGGGTGAGGGGGTGATCAAATCAGGCGGCCGGCTCTTTGCAACTGAGAGTTCAGGGGGACACAAGGCGCTCCTTCTATATGGTGGGCGAGCCTGGCTCTTGCAAAATCTGCAGCTCTCCCCAAGGAAGGAGCTTTGCAATCTGCACGGAGAGGTGTGCGCGGACCGCCGGGGGAGAGGGCAGAGGGAGGCGGCTGCCTTGAGGCGTGGCCAAAGCAAACTTCTTTCGCGGAAAAAAAAAAAAAAAAGCCAAACCAAAACACCCGACGCCACAGAGCGCACCCCTCCTCTCGGCCCCCACCCGACTCTGGCCTTGCACCCCAGCCCCGTGCCTCCCTCCAGCTGAAAGCGCGGGCCAATCGCGTCCTGACCCCTCGAGACGCACAGCCAATGGGACCCCGGGATCCGCCAAGGTCCAGAAGTGCGAGAGAGGGGCTCAGAGCGTGAAATTACCTTGCTTTTTGGAGGGAGGCGGGACCCTGACCTACATTTACCCAATGGGAGATGGCTCTGGGGGCGGGACCGTGACCCACTTCGGGCCAATGAGGCAGACGGGAGGGGGAAGCACATGGCTCTGCGCGTGCTGCCTGCCTGGGAGGGTGGGTAATTGGGTGGGAGGGGAGAAGCGCTGCTTAAAGGAGCCACACATACAAGAAACTCTTTCTGGAACCCGGAAGCCAAAAACCCGACTAGTGGGATTTAGGAAGAGGCAGATGGTTTCTTGAAGAAGGCTACTATTCTTTAGTACCCAAATGTTTCCCCGCCGTGCCTAGAATGAGACCACTGAGATACAGGAAGTATTCTGTCCCTTTAATAGCTTTGTTTTGGGGGTAACTCCCCTCCCCTTGTGGGGAGGCTTGGGAAAGGCAGGCGCAGTCCTCGATGGGGAGTCTCAGCGACCATGGGGGGCACCATCCACTGTAAGATGACACGGGTAGAGGACGTTAGTTTAGGGCAAGATAGGATGGACCTTGCAGAGGGCGTGCAAGGGGCGGGTAGGGGGCGGGTGGGTGTGGGCCAAGCGGGGCTCTACCACAGGGAGGCTGCAAAGGGGGGAATCGGAATGTACCAGGTTGAGAAGCTGGGGGAAAATGGCCAGGTTGCCTGGCACTGGGCTGAACCATAGCGGGGCAGCAGGAGGGTGGAATAGGGACATCCAGTTTCAGCAATTAGCTGAACTACGTGAAGGTATTCATGGGGAGGTCTGGGCTGTACCATGTTGAGAAGCCAGCGAGGTGGACTAGATCAAGGGACTGAACCACGAGGAGGCAGTAGAGGGAGAAGGGGAGTGTACCACGTTGTTTTTTTTTTTTTTTTTAAGGGACGTGCCAGATTATGGAACAGTATAGGGTTGTACCACATGAAAACAGGGGAAAGGATCTGGGCTGTACCATTTCGGAAAGCCGTAGTTATAAGAACCATGGACCAGTACAAGATCGTACCACAAGGAAACCAGGGGGCTCGGGTTATACACCGAGTTGCAAGTTGCAAGCAGTGAAGAACTGCAAATCACGGACCTGCAATGGTCTAGGACAGGAAGGTGGGCTGTACCATTTTGACACAAAGGGAGAAAGAGCGAGGGAGAGTTCAGGAGGCTGGGTCACACAGAAGCAGCAAGGGAGGGGTTGGACTGCATCATATTGAAACATCAAGGGGAGACACATAGGTGGATTAGACCAAGACGTGGAAGGGGTTGGAGACTGCATCATACCATGCAGGCGGTAGTTGGGGCCTCGGCAGCGCCTCTCGGGGTGCCGGGGGTCCCTGTTGCCCCTCAAGGCCCTGTGGGCCAAGGGCTGCAGGGGCCGGCCGTTACCGCTGAGGCTCTGGAAGATCTGGGACGGAGGATTCTGGCTCAGAAGTCTCAGGGAGTGCATCTGCCACGGAAACGGGGTGGGAAACTGGGAGTGAGTAAAGAATGGCCCTGGAGGCAGCGGGCAGGAAGCCCCGCCCCTGGGGGCGGGTGGGCCGAGTCTTGCTCAGCCCCGCCCCCGACATCCCCAGGGCGGTCGGACCCTCGAATCCCCTCCAGTTCCCTGTCAAGCGAGGGTAGAAGGGTAGGTGAGGCAAGGGGACACCCAGGCCAAGGAACGGGTTGGTGGGTGGCAGGGAGGGGGGGGGGGAGGAATTGGGCTGACAGGGTCACCTGGAGAGAGGTGATATTGAGGGCCCTGTCAATGAGGATCCAGGTAACAGTCTCCGAGCAGGGTGGGGTGCTGAGAGAGCCCTGATAGGTGATGAAGCCAAAGGACTCGGGGAACAGGAGCTCCAGGCTCAGGTCTTGAAGAAAGTAGGCATCATCTGCAGGAATATCAGGTCAGAGTGAAGAGGGGTGCCCCTGCTGAACTCCCCTATGTGCATAAGCCACCCCCCATTCACCTCCCCCCCCCCCGCCCCCGCACCCTCCCAGTGTCCAGGGATTTACTCTTATAGGAGATGCGGGTGATGGTGTCACGGTTAAGGAGGCGGCTGAGGAACGGGTTTGAGCTACCAGCCACCTGTGTGGAGGTATGCAGTGAGGAGAGAGGAACCCAGAAATCCAAGCTCCCCAATCCCTTCCTCCCCTAGGACCCCAGAGACTGGGCCTCCTAGCTCCCTCTTCTCAGACCCCAGGTCCAGACCTTCCCTCCCTCCCTGGGCTCACATTGACAAAAAGGCTGAGAATGGCCAGGCCATTGGGGCCCCGGGTGGCGGCGCTGAGGTTCCCATAGAGTTCTTGGTTGAAGTGGATGAGCTGCACCTAGGAGGGAAGCACAGAGAGTGGGGACCCCCGGAAGAAGGGGAGGGCAGAATGGGCAATGGGAGCAACTTTGGGGTTCCAAGTCAGGTTAAGGATTAGTGCTCACGAGGTGGAGTGGGGGGGCGGGCTGTGGATTCTATGGAGGAAGATGGGATGAGGCATGAAAAGGAGGGTGACTATGGCTGATTCACGCTGATGTTCCACAGAAAACAACCAAATTCTGTAAAGCAATTATCCTTAATTAAAAAATAAATAAAATTTTAAAGGACAAGAAAAAGAGGAGGGTGAGGTGGGAGGAGGGCTTCCCAGGTGGCCCTAGTGGTAAAGAATCCACCTGCCAATGAAGGAGATGTGAGTTTGATCCCTGAGTTGGGAAGATCCCCTGGAAGAGAAAATGGCAACCCCCTCCGGTATTCTTGCAGGGAGGATCCCTTGGACAGAGGAGCCTGGTGGGCTACCGTCCATGGGGTTGCAAAGAGTCAGACATGATTGAGCCTTTGAGCATGCATGCAGGAAGTGGGAAGAATTTGGTTGACTTAGAGTGAAGGTCAAGGGTCAGAGGTCAGTGGCCATCACCTCAGCAGAGAAACCCTGATGGTTGATCTGGTGTTCAGAGCCAGCTCCGTCACGTGCTCCAAAAAGCAGCCTCAGTTCACTGAGTCGGTGGCTATAAAGGAGGGGACCCCCAGACACATTAACCACAGGCCGGGGCGCAGGCAGGAAGGAGACATGGCGACCGGTGTTGTACAGAGTTCCGCGGAGCTGTGGGGGAGGTGGAGGTGGTCATAGGAATGCAGAGAAATCTTTTCCTGACTGTTTTCCATTCATACATTTCCCACAGCCAATATCCATTTAATCATTCAGCATAGTTTGAACATTGGAAAAGACCCTGATGCTGGGAAAGACTGAAGGCGGGAGGAGAAGGGGACAACAGAGGATGAGATGGTTGGATGGCATCACCGACTCAATGGACATGAGTTTGGGTAAACTCCGGGAGTTGGTGATGGACACGGAGGCCTGGTGTGCTACAGTCCATGGGGTCACAAGAGTCTGACGCGACTGAGCAACTGAACTGAACTGAATAGTTTGAACACTAATGTCTTTCCAGGATCTGGGCTGATCCTTGGTAGGTGCTCAATAGTGGTGAATTTAATTAACAAGTATTTATTGAGCTGTCAGTATGTGCCATGGATGCCAGGGCGAGAGCCATGAGCAAGTAGACAAAAACTCTGGGGCTCATGGAGCTTCTGTTCAAATTAAGGAGAAACAATAAATACTGAATCATATAAGTAAATGCTTAATTAATTACATCCTATGCCCACACTGAGGAGCACTGGGAGTTCTAATAAATGGAAAACCCAGGGAATTCTCTGGCAGTCCAGTGGTTAGGACTACTGTGCTCCCAATGCAGGGGCCTGGGTGTCAATCCCTGCTTGGGGAACTAAGAAGTTGCAAGTAGCATGCCAAAAAAAAAAAAAAGGAAACCCAGAGAATGGAGTAGGGATGGGGTGTCAGGAATGGCTTCCAAGAGGAAGTAACATTTGAATGGTGACCTGAAAGATAAGGAGGGGTTATTTGCAAGGAGCAAGGAGAAGGGTATTCCAGAAGGGGGAATAGTCCGTGCAAAGGCCCTGAGGTGGCCTATTTTAATAACAGTGAAGAAGCCTGGGACCAGAGCCCAGTAAGCAAAGGATAGTGTGGTGATGGGAGCCGGGTGGTGCAGAGCCTTGTGGGCAATGATGGGGTATTCTGTGTTTTTATTTAAATAATTGAATAGATATAACACATTTGGCACAGTACCAGGCACAGGCTAAGTGCTGTGTAAGTGTATGCTGTCATTACTTATCCTAACAGAAAGATTTTGAGTAGGAGAGAGTGGTATGATCCAGTTTGTGTTTTTAAACATCTATCTGTGGGATGGAGAATGGGTTGCAGGAGGCAGAGAAGCAGGCCAGCAAAGATGCTATAGCATCTTTGCATCAATCCCAATGCAAGATGATGGTGAGACCAGTGGAGGGACAACAAATCAAATGCTATTTAGCAGGAAAACTAGAAAGGGAACGGATGGAAACGGAAATGCGGGAGAAAATGGGATGGGGAAGCTCTGAGACTTTTGGTTGGGTGGCCGGGGAGTGCCAAAGAAATAATATTGCAAAGCGGGCAAGAGTGTGGATTCTGGAACCACGCTGCCGAGGTCTGAATCCCAGCCCTGGCACTCTCTGGCTGTGTGACCTCAGGTAAGTAACTTAACCTCTCTGTGCCTCAGTTTCTGCATCCATAAAATAAGGATAATAGTAACACCTATTTCATGGTGCTGTGAAGATTAGAGGATTCATCAAGTTTGAAAACAGTGCCTCGCCCAGGAGACGGTCTGTTTTACCATTGCTTCTAAGAGAGGGGAAGACTAGGAGCCGATCATTTGCGAGTGTTAAGTAGCCTTCCCCCAACGGAGTAGACCTCCTCCTCCAAGGCTAGCCTCTCAACTCAAAGCTCCACCCCTGATCCCCACTCAGGCCCCGCCCCAGTGGATTCGGTAACCCCTCCCACCAGGGTTCTTACCTTCTCTCCCCCGGTGCTGAGTCTCAGAGGGGGCAGAAAGGGGTCATAGAGGACCCTCTTCAGCTCCACATCCACGGGGCTCTGACGCTTCCCCACGGCACAGAGACTCCAGGCTGCGTTCACCAGGCCCCAGAAAGGGGGTCCTGGGAGCCGAGGTGGGGTAGGGAGAAAAGGAAGTCAGAAATAAGGACTGAATCCCTAGACTGGGACCCGCTACGAAGGCTGTCGTCTGGATTCCTGGATCCCAAGAGAGGAAGGGCTGGGAATCTGGACTCCTGGCTCTGAGGGAGGAGGGGGCTGGGATCCAGAATCCTCGGGTCCTAGAAGAATTTTGGAGGCGTTTCCTAAGGACCCCCCCACCTTACCCCCCTAACACCTCCAAGTCTCTGATCAAACTTACCTTAAATTGTCATTGGAAGAAGAAACTACAACTCCCAGCAGGCCCCCGGGACTGCCAAACAACCCATTCACTGCCTGCCTGCCCTAGAGGTCATGGGAGTTGTAGTTCTTTCAGTCTCCTTGTCCCACAGCCGGATAATGAATGAAGTAGGAAGAAGGAGTTGCAAAAGAGGGCAGGAGGAGGCTAGGGAATGGGGCCACTGAACCTCTGGTTCTCAGCAAGAGCCAGGACCTACCTGCCTCTTTCCCAGGAAACACACACACACACTCTTCCTCCCCCACACTCTCTTACCTTCCAGTCACTCCCACTCACTACTTGAAATGCGCATATATAATGTCCCATGCTGAGCCACTCGGGTTCAGAAGCTGGGTCTCCTGAGAGAGGGAGGAAGGGGCCGGGACTCTCGAGTCTGGGGCGTGGGGAGGGCGGGCGGGAAGGAGGGGACTTCTGGGTCTCAGGAAGAAAGCGCCCGGCAGCCCAGACTCCAGAGTCCCCGCCCCGGCTGCACCTGGCACGAAGTTTCCCTGGAGATTATCCTTGTAGCTCCACCAGTCCTCTGGGTCAGGTGCGGGTCCGATGTGAGCTGGGGAGAGAGCAGCCTGCACCCCTCTCCGTGGCGCCCCACCCCACCCCTCCCTCAGGGGCTCCTGCCCCAAAACCCAGGCCTTACCTGCCGCTCCCAGTGCGGCCCAGAGTACCAACGCCCGAGGGGCGCTCAGACGAGCTGCAGCCCCCATCCCCAAGAGGCCTCGGGGTGACCCCTTCCCAATATCCCGGCCGGCCCTCTCTCAGCTTCTCCCCTTCTTTGTGGAACCCTAACCCCTCCCAGGACTTCCAGCCTTCCGCTCCTCCCTACAGGGAGTCCCAGTTCCCCAGTTACGGAGGCAGCCGGGGACTGAGACCCCCACCTCTCCCGTCTCTCCTCCCCTCCCTCGCTTTGCCTCCCCTTTCTCTCTTTTCCCGAGCCCTCCTGGCTCGCTCTACCTCCCGATCTTCCTACTCCTCTCTCTGCCTTCTCCTTCTCCCTTGGGTTCCCTCTGGGTTCCTGATGCACACTCCCCTTCTTCACTCCCTTTTCATTAAAAGCTCTCCCAAGCTCCCTAACTCCATCCCTCCATCCCGCTTCCCTCACCTCCTCCTCCCTCCCTTCCTTCTCGGTCCCTGCCTCTCCCTTCTCCCTTCTCCCCTTCTTCTCCTCCTCACTCTCTCCCTCTCAGCCTCCAGCTCCTCTCTCCCTCCCCACCTCTCCTGCCTCTTCTGTTTCTCTGTCTCCCTCCTCCCTTCCTCCCTCTTGCCCCTCCCTCTCTTCTCTCTCTTGCAGTTATTTAATTTTTCTGTCGTTGTTTGGGGGTGGGGGTGGGGGCTCTCATAGCAGAGAACCCTCCTCTTCGGGCTGGTGTGGATGGAGTAGGGGCGCCCAATAGGCAGGATGGAGGGGTCACTGGGGGGCTGATCCCCAGCTCCCAGATGCGCTGGGGCCTTGGGGGCGGGGGTGGCCCGGACACCTGGGGCCCAAGAGCTGGCAGTTTCCATCCTCCGCAGAAGAGGGAAGGGGGGGCGCTTAAGGTGGAGCTGGGAGAGTCCCCGAGGTCTCTGCGCCCAGAGCCGCTGGCCCCAGTGGATCAGGGGTTCCCTCAGCTCACGGGGACCCAGATTGGAGCCTGCATCACTGCCTGCAGCCCCCCGCCCAGTGCATCACTCGGGCCTCCGCCAGGGGCTCCCTTAACTCGGCTAGGGGATCCCCTGGGAGACTTGAGTGCGGTGTGGGCGGCTGACCAGGAGAGGGAGGCAGAGACTTGGAGAGAGAGCCAGGCAGGAGGTAGCCGGGAAGGCAGAGAAGAGAGAACGGAGGTGAGGTCAGGGAACTGTGGAGGCTGGGGAAGGGAAGGCGAGCCTCAGATCAGTACGAAGAGACAGGGTGGAGGGAGATGCAGGGTAGAGAAGAGAGGGCAGGGTGGGGCGGCTGCGGGTTTGGGCAGGGGGAGATGGTGGCAGGAGAGACAGACAGACTTCCATACCTTGAATGAAAGAGATCCAGAAACTGATACACACATAGAGGAGGCAGAGATAGAGAGATCTCCCCGCCGCCGCCCCCCACCGCCCCGCAAATGGCTGGGGAAAAAAATACAAAATGAGACAGATACAGATGGAGGCAGAGAAAGAGATACACAGAGAGAAAGACATAGACACACAAACTTAGAGATAGAAGCAGAGACCCACAGAGAGAGAGAGTGCACGCACGTGCCTCAAACAGCAGGTTCAAGATGGAAGAGCAAGACGCCAGGCAGGAGGTGTTCAGGGAGAGACAGAAACAGAAAAGGAGATCTGAAGACAGACATAGAAACACACGCCTAGAGAAAGCAGCAGAGAGAGGCGAGGACAGAGAGAAAGAGGCAGACACCCGCGCACATCTATCTGTAAAGAGAGACCCTCATGTAGAGGAAGAGGTATCGACAGAGATAGAGACCCAGGTAGGGGGAGAGACCCAGAAACGGATCAACTGACATGAAGGATAAGACTAAAGAGGGTTGAAAAAGACAGAGGCATTCAGAGACAGAGAATTGGAAATGGACATGCAAGGACTGGGATGGAGAGAGACAGACATGCCTGGGAGAGCCGGAAGTGGAGAGAGACACCGAGAAAACAAGAAAGGAAGGTATATTCATGATCTGTTGTCACATGACAGATTACCCTGAAACTCTGTGGCCTAGAGCTACACATATTTATTGTCTCACAGTTTCTGAGGGGTGGGAACCGTGGAGCAGTTTAGTTGGGTGGATCTGGCTCTGATAACAACAGAGAACTCAGTCTCTCATGAAGGGGCAATAGGCTATCGGCCAGGGCTGCAGTCATCTAAACTCTTGACTGGGGCTGGAAGATTACCTTCAAGCTCACCTATACGGCCCTTGGCAAGAGGCCTCAGCTGCTCAATGTTAGGGTCCACAAGGGGCTCGTGTGGGTGAAAGTCGCTCAGTCATGTCCGACTCTTTTCGACCCCATGGACTGTACAGCCCATGGAATTCTCCAGGCCAGAATACTGTAGTGGGTAGCTGTTCCCTTCTCCAGGGGATCTTCCCAACCCAGGGATCAAACCCAGGTTTCCCGTATTGCAGGCGGATTCTTTACCCACAATGGAAGCCCATATATATATATATATATAGCATATAGTTAAAATATGGCCCTTTGTGGTGACCTGAAAAACAAGAGATGAAGTCACAGTGGCAATATTTTAATTATACGCTATGAGCCCCTTGTGAACACTAACACTCAGCACATGAGCCTCTCCATAGGACTGCTTGGGGCACAACATGACTACTGGCTCCCCTTCAGAGCGAGTGACTGGAGAGACAGCAGTGTCTTATATAACCTATGTCCAAAGTCACACACTTTTATTTGTGTGTTGGCCATGCTGCTTAGCCTGCAGGATCCCAGTTCCCTGACCAGGTACGGAACCCAGGCCCCAGCAGTGAAAGCGATGAGTCCTAACCACTGGACCACCAGGGAATTCCTAGCACCATCACTTCCTTATTCTATTCATTGAAAGTGAAAGTCCCTCAGTCGTGTCTGACTCTTTGCGATCCCATGAACTGTACAGTCCTTGGGATTCTCCAGGCCAGAATACTGGAGTGGGTAGCTGTTCCCTTCTCCAGGGGATCTTCCCAACCCAGGAATCGAACTCAAGTCTCCTGTATTGCAGGTGGATTCTTTACTGCCTGAGCCGCTAGGGAAGCCTCGGATGTGTATTCACTGGAGGTGAGCTGCTCAGTCTAGCCCACGTTCAAAGGGAAAGGGATTGATCCTTTTTTTTTTCCCCCTAAAATGTTATTTATTTTGGCTGCACTGGGTCCTAAACAAAGACCCAGTGCAGCCAAAATAAATAAAACCTTAGGAAAACAAAGAGAAAGAGATTGAGCTCCTCCTCTTGAACAGAGGGATATCAAAGAATGTGGGCTTCCTTCAAAACCATCACAGAGGGACTTCCCTAGCAGTCCAGTGGTTAAGACTGTGCTTCCACTGCAGGAGCTGTGGGTTTGATCCCCGATTGGGGAACTAAGATCCTGCATGCCACATGTCATGGCCCAAAAAATAAAAAATAAAGTAAAATAAACTCATCATAAGTGGGGAGAGGAAGAGAGACAGCAAGGGAGAGAGACAGACTTTCAATGACCCTCAAGGCTTAGAGGTTGCCTTATTCAGAAAGGCAAGAATGTGTTGAGAAGGGGAAGACAGAGGCAAGATAAAGGAAACCAAAGCAGTAGTAGTAACAATAATAACGATGATAATAATAATAATTACAGTGGCAGCAGCTAGCAGGTAAAGCACCTGCTTTACCTGCTAAAGAACCAGGCAAAGTTCTGAGCACTTTCTAAGGACTCGCTCGTGTAATCATCACAGTCTCTTCATGAAAAGGAGGAAGTTAAAAAAAAAGAAAAGAAAAGGAGGAAGTTATTATCCCATTTGACAGATGAGGAAACCAAGCCTCCAAGGGCATTAGTGACTTGCCCCAAATGACACAGGCAGGAAACAAAGAACGATGGGGAAATTATGACCGAGACATATGTGCAGAGAAATGGGGAAGTGGCAGGAAGAGACTGGCAGAAGAACCCAGCTCTGATGGAAAAAATCAATCAGCAAGAAATGGCAGCCACTCTGACTGAGGGTTTCCTAGACACTGGAGCTGGACCATACACTCCTTAGGTTTTGTTAACCCTCAAAGTTGCCCCTTGAGGTGGGGGTTGGTATTAGCCCCATTATACAGTTAGAACCCCTGAGGCTCAGAGAGGAAAGTGACTCACCCAAGATGTCGTGGGTTGACTGGTGCCCCCCATCCCCCCCAAAAGAGACACATCTCCCTGAAACCTGTAAATAGGACCTTATTTGGCAAAAGGGTCTTTGCAGTTGTAACTAAGATGGTGATCTTGAGATCAGATCATCCCATGTTATCTGGGTGAACCCTAAATCCAATTACATATGTTCTTTTAAAATAAAGACATAGATAAACAACAGGGATCTACTGTATAGGACAGGGAACTATATTCAATATGTATATATATTTTTTTCTTGGTTGGGCTGCAAGGCATGTAGGATCCCGGTTCCTGGACTAGGGACTGAACCCATGTCCTTTGCATTGGAAGTGCAGATCCTAACCACTGGACCACCAGGGAAGTCCCTATTCAATATCTTCTGATAAACTATAATGGAAAAGAATCGGGAAGAAGTATATATATACATATACATATATATATGTAGTTGTTCAGTTGCTCAGTCGTGTCCGACTCTTTGCCATTCCATGGACTGCAGCACACCAGGCTTCCCTGTCCGTCACTATCTGCCAGAGTTTGCTTAAACTCGTGTCCATGCCATGAGTTGGTGATACCATCCAACCATCATCTCACCCTCTATCACCCCCTTTTCCTGCCCTCAAAACAGAATCATTTTGTGCACAGTTGAAACTAGCACAATATTGTAAATCAACTACATTTCAATTTCAAAAGAAGAAGGAGAAAAGAAAGGCAGAGGGGGATTTTAGACAGAGGCCATAGCGTTGTGAAGACAGAGGCAGAGGGGACGTCCCTGGTGGGCCAGTGGCTGAGACTCTGAACCCCCAGTGCATGCATGCAGATCCTACACACTGCAACTAAGAGTTTGCAGGCCACAACTCAGGCCTGGCCCAGTCAAAGTAATTAACTAATTGATTAAAAAAAGAACAAAATGGCTAAGAGAAATTTCTTCTTATATGGGGGTAAGAGGAAGTCTTCCCAGTGTAGGTGACATTTTTCTGACCCTCTTTCTGTCCCTATAAACCCAGCCCTGGCTCAGAATGCATCTCTTCCCACCAGGATCTTCTCTCCAACCCCTCCACCCACCCCCAGTCTCCCTCCCCCTCCAGTCTACCCTCTAGGGATCCCAGAGGAGTCTTCTACGTCCAGAGGTGACCTTGCCTCTCCTCAAGTCACAGCCATCCCGTATCTCCCCAGTACCCCTGGACAAATTCCCTGACTCTCCGCCTTTCTAGTCATGACCAATTCCTTCCTCTGTCCTTCAAGACCTACCTCTGATGTCACTTCCTCTGAGAACCCAACTTGCAGTCTGGGTTCAAGGCCTTCTCTGGGCTCACCCAGTGAACCGAGCCACCTCTACAATTGTCCATATCGTTTGTTGCTCATACAGGGCTGACCCCACCCCTCCTCTACTCATAAATCTCCCACGGCTCTCCAGTGCCCCTGGGGAAAAAACTCAGGCCCTCAGTCTGGTCTTAGAGGCCCCATAGTCCTGGTTACTGCTTATTCCAGCCTCAGATCTCTTCTCTGACCATACCGGGCCCTCTGGCTTCTGGACCTTTGCACCAACTGCGACTTCCTGAAACTGTGAAAGTGTAGCCGCTCAGTCATGTCTGATCCTTTGCAACCCCATGGACTATAGCCCGCCAGGCTCCTCTGTCCATGGAAGAAGCAAGGAATGCAGGTTCCACTGAGATTTGAACCCAGGTCACCGGATTCAGAGCCCAGAGTGCTAGCCATTACCACTGTAACTTCTAACTTGGCCTTTCTACCTCTTCTGCTGGGCAAACTCGTCCTCAGCTCACACGCATTTTAGGAGTCTGCTCTTCTAGGAAGCCAACAATGATGCTGTGGACGGCAGGGGCCTCTTCTGAGTTCTGGAAGCCACCTGTGCTGCCCTCATTATAGCAACAAGACAGACTGGGCTCAGCGCCCAGAGGCGGGAGGGAATGGTCGGGCCGGAGGTGGGGCCCAGATGTGGATTTCACGCCTATTCGTCTTGGGCGCTGGGAACAAAGTTTGGGTCATAAGGAACATATGGGGCTCGCCCTGTTCCTCACTTTCGTCTCCTACCTCCCCGGCCCCTGGGTGGGAGGCAGCCGGGACAGGACTCTGAGCCTGGGTGGTTCCCACAGCCCTTCCTGCCCCAACTCTCAACTCCCACTCCCCAGGGGAGCCCAGCAAAAATCCTCCTGAAATGTGATCTCACCTTCTGGGTTCACCTCTCCCGGGGAATGTCTGGCCACCAGGTGTTTAAATCATGAAAACAAACTCCAAAAGCTCTTACTCTGTGCAGAAACTATTTTAAGCTCATTACATACACATCTTTTTAAAAATTAAGTATTTATTTATTTATTTGGCTGCTCCAGGTCTTAGTTGCAGAACTCGAGCTCTTCGATCTTGGTTGTGGCATGAGAGATCTTTAGTTGTGGCATGTGGGATCTAGTTCCCTGGCCGGGGGTCAAACCCAGGCCACCTGCATTGGGAACTCGGAGTCTTAGCCACTGGACCACCAGGGAAGTCCCTACATGTTCATGCATGCTCAGTCACTTCATTTGTGTCTGACTCTTTGTGACCCCATGGACTGTAGCCTGTCAGGCTCCTCTGTCCACAGAATTCTCCAGGCAAGAATACTGGAGTGGGTTGCCATTTCCTTCTCCAGAGGATCTTCCCAACCCAGGGATCGAACCCACATCTCCTGTGTCTCCTGTATTACAGGCAGATTCTTAACCACTGAGCCATTGGGGTAGCCCTACATACACATGTTAATTAATTTAATCTTCATAATATGCTCTGTGGGTTATTTCCTATTATCAACATCATCACCACTCCCATTTTACAGATGGGAAAACTTAGGGGACAGAGAGGGATTTGAACCTAGGCAGTCTGGCTCCAGAGTCCATGAGTTTCATGAAAATCACCTATAGAGCAATGCCATCCTATAGAAGTTTCTGTGATAGTGGACATGTTCTTTATCTGCGCTGTCTGATATGTTAGCCACTAAGTACCAACGTGGCAGTGGCTACTGACTGGGTAGCTCAGAGAACTAAGTCTGAATACTGGCTACTTGCTGTGTGATGTTTGTTAAGATTCCCAGCCTCTCTCGTTCAGTTTCTTTATAGAAGAGGTGGTTAAGGATTCCAGCCAAACCGAACACATGTGGGTTTCAATCCTTGCCCCCATTTCAAGGTGGTCTCTCTGAGAGCCTCAATTTCTTCAGAAAAGGATGGAGAGAGCAAGATAAGGCATCCAGCCATCTCTGAAACAGAGAACTCTTCTTACTTAGAAAACCCTTTGACATACTAAGTTGCTCAGTCGTATCTGACTCTTTGCAACCCTGTGGACTGCAGACTGCCAGGCTCCTCTGTCCATGTGATTCTCCAAGCAAGAACTGGTGTGGGTGGCCATGCCTCCTCCAGGGAATCATCCTGAACCAGGAACTGAATCCTCGTCTTTTATGTCTTCTGCATTGGTAGCTGGGTTCTTTACCACTAGTGCCATCTGGGTAGCCCTATAAAACCCCTTAAAGATTCCTAACTCCTGCTTCAGATATGCCCACAGCCAGGGCCCTATTGGAGGCCAAAGGCAAGCCTTCCCATATACAGGATTATATTGGTAGCTTGGGGGTCTAACAGTCACCTCCTGCAGGCTATTTTCTGCCTTTTTCAGCTTCCTTAGGGGCATACTCAGAACACTGGCGGGAGAGCCTGTTCTCTCTGCCTAGCACCCAATGACATCATGGTGCAACCAGACTCCTCATTGGCTCAGGCCTGCTTTTTCTCTCAGGGAAAGAAGAGGTTGCTTTCTAGGCCCCTGCTGCTGCTGCTGCAAAGTCACTTCAGTCGTGTCTGACTCTGTGCGACCCCATAGACAGCAGCCCACCAGGCTCCCCCGTCCCTGGGATTCTCCAGGAAAGAACACTGGAGTGGGTTGCCATTTCCTTCTCCAATGCATGAAAGTGAAAAGTGAAAGTGAAGTCGCTCAGTCGTGTCCGACTCTTTGCAACCCCACGGATTGCAGCCCACCAGGCTCCTCCACCCATGGGACTTTCCAGACGAGAGTACTGGAGTGGGGTGCCATTTCCTTCTCCATTCTAGGCCCCAGTGAACCCTAAGTCATATCTCTTTGAGATTCCCTCAAAGTACTCACTGTCTCTCCTACAAAGGTCACTCAAATTTGAAATTCTGTTCTTCATTGTGGGTTCAGAGGCCAAGGTGACGTGAAAAATCCTAAGTCCCATGACCTTCCATTCCATAGTACTTACTACTTCCTGCCTTTTTTAACCCCACCCCTCTGGCCTGTTAGGGCTTCCCTGGCGGCTCAGATCGGTAAAGAATCTGCCTGCAATATGGGAGGCCCAGGTTTGATCCCTGGGTGGGAAAGATCCCCTGAAGAAGGGAATGGCTACCCACTTCAGTATTCTCGCCTGGAGACTCCCATGGACAGAGGAGCCTGGCAAGCTACAATACATAGGCTCACAAAGAGTCAGCATGACTGAGCAACAAACACTCTGGTCTGTAGGTACCCAACTGCTGGGTGGAATCCAATTCTGCTTAGCACCAAATGAAATCAGACTGCTCTGTGGCTCCCAATTGGCTATTCCCTCAGGAAAGGGTTTAGCCTCTGGTTCAAGACCGGGTGGACCCAACAGAACCCTCTTCAGATAGTCACTCAAAGTTCTATTACTTTCTAAGACCATCCTGGGGCCATTAGGAATCAAATGTTTCTTAACTTGGAACTTTCTGGAAATCCGACACTGCTGTGCTTTCCTCAGGTGTGTTTCCCGCCTTTTCTAGCCACCCTCCCTTCCACTGGCTTTAGCCAATGGTTAAGCAACACAACTCTGACTAGCCTCTATAGCCATGTTTGGTTTCACGACTTTCCTCATGGCCTTCTTTATTTGCCCCTCCTAGACTCTCCCAGCACAGATCAGGGGTCTGGAGCCAAGATTCCTCAAGAGTTGAGACTTTATTGAGGGGACTTGCTCCACAAGGCAAAGGTCAAGTGTCCGAGCCAGAGACCAAGAGTTCTACGGCCTTTAGTTAAGGCCTTCCTGACTCCTGGGTGCTGGCGCATGCCAGTGACGTCTGGTGCTCCGTGGCGTCTGATTGGCTCGCTGAGAGACGCTTCAGCGTCGAGGTAAAAGGCGCCTCCCGTGGTTGCTTCTAGCTCCTTCGATGGCATTCGAGGCAGCGGGGCTTCGGCTCTAGAGCCTGGGTTCGGGGCTCAGGGTCGAAGGCCGCAAGGTGCGGCACCCCCCGGCGCGCTCTTCCTGCTGCAGCCGCCGCAGCGGCCGGGCCCAGCGCGGCCTCCAGGGCAGCGCGAGGCCGTGGCGGTCGAGGACGAGGCGTGTAGTATCTGGGCCGCCAGCCGTTCTGCCCAGCAGCAGGTAGTGGTTGGCGGGGCGCAGGCGCAAGCATCCGCAGGTCAGATCGGCGCGGGGCACCCAGGCGGCCTGGCTGCCACGGCGCACGGGCTGTGCTCCCTGCTTGTACACGGCCAGCACGCGCACGGCCAGCCGCTGCCATGTCGTGTCCGCTGCCTCGGACGCCAGCACCTGCGCGTGGAGCACTGCCGAAAGGGGAGAGGTCAGGCCTGGGCCGGGGGTAGCCTGAGGGCCCCGTGAGGTTAGTCTTGGTGGGGAGGGGCCTGGGACGCAAGGGTGGGCTTCCAGAATCGCATCAGGAAGAACAGAGACCTTGAAGCTTTGAGGGTGAGAGGCCCAGTGCTGTGAGGAGTGAGGTCTTTCTGAGGACACGGGTCAAAACAAGGAGGGCGAGGCGTTTGGAGTGTGAGGTTGGGTCCCAGGATTGTGATTGTGAAGGGGAGGGGTGGGTGGGCGGTCTCTCTGGAGAGGAGGTCAGACTTGGGCCAGGAACCCAGGTGCCCACCAGGAAATATGCAAGCACCACCAGGGATGCTTTTGAGACCGTATTAGAAACAGCAGGTATAGGAATGACTTAAAGGTTAGAGGTCTCCCGGGACCCTGCAGTGGGTGGGGCTGGAACAAGGCAGAAAAGGCAGGTCCAGGCCTCTAATCGGAGAAGGCAATGGCACCCCACTCCAGTGCTCTTGCCTGGAAAGTCCCATGGACGGGGGAGCCTGGAGGGCTGCAGTCCATGGGGTCGCTGAGGGTCGGACACGACTGAGCGACTTCACTTTCACTTTTCACTTTCATGCATTGGAGAAGAAAATGGCAACCCACTCCAGTGCTCTTGCCTGGAGAATCCCAGGGAAGGGGGAGCCTGGTGGGCTGCCGTCCATTGGGTCGCACAGAGTCGGACATGACTGAGGCAACTTAGCAGCAGCAGCAGGTCTCTAATGCCAGAGAGTCAGAAAGTATTAGGACCAACAGAGCCCCTGGAAAACAGAGATATTGCCCTAGGAGGGATCTGCATCTAGAATTAATTTGGGGGCCAGAAGGAGGTCAGTCCTGGGAAGCCCAGGGTTGAGGTCTTACTAGTGGTGATTCAGAGAAGTGTCCCCTCTAAGGGGATGAGATGAGATCTGTTGGGAGCAGCCCTCTGGTGGGCAAGCTGAGTCTATGGGCTGGAAGATTCCCATGGGAGGTGGGGCGGGTGGGGGGGGGGGCGGGGGGGGGCAGAAACCTCCACGTTTGGAGTTCCAAGGATACTAGTGGCCAGATGGTGAGCCTCAGGGAGGGGAGGTCTGGGATCCTGTACCACTGAGGGGAGTAACTGGGGCTGGGCTGAACTCGAGTGTCCAAGACAGTTGAGGTCATGGGCCCTGGACTCAGGGGGCTGGTGTAGACTGGTGGATTAGGAAACTGTGGGGGAGTCTGTGGGAATGGGGCTACAGCCCTGAAGGAGGGTGGAGGACCTGAGACAGACAAGACAGCGCAAGGGTCCCTCCTTTCAACCAGTTTGCCTTTCTCTTTCCATCCTCAGGAGGCCACCTCCCCCACTCAGGGATGTCAGGCTGAAGAAGATTGTGAAACTCTGCAAGACCAAGAACGTAGGGAGAAAGGAGACCTAGGAAGGTAGGGAGTAACCCTCCCCACTCCCCCTTCCGCCCATTGTCTGCTGTCCCTTTAGGTTCTAGATCAGGACAGGCCCTTTAGAGTTCAGCACCCCTTCCCATTTAAGATGAGGAAAGTGAAGGCCAAAGAAGAGAGTTGCTTGGAGGCAGATCAGAGCCCCTGTGCGCCTGCTGGCCCTTGTTCTCCCCGGCACTCACCGTAGTCCTGTTGGCAGTACCTCTGAAGGCTCATGTGTATCCTGGTGTCCGAAGTATTGCAATAGTTTCGACACTGAGGGTCTGGGGAGGGTCGGGCTCCTGAGGCCTGGGCTACAGCATTCTGCCCCTGCCCATCCCCCACAGTCCATCTTGATGGACAGCTGGGGTGCCTGAACCCTTGGGACTGCGCTCAGTGAACCACCCCTGGATCCCCTCCTGGTGGCCCAATCACCCCATCCCTGATCCTTCTTGCTACCAGGGATTTGTAGGCCAGCCTGTCTTACCCGAGCTGTAAGCATGAGGGGTTGTAGCAAGGGTGGTTGTCGCCTCTAGGATTCCTGTGAGAGAGCAGAGAAGAGGTAAGGCCTCTTAGCACCTCCCACCAGCACCTCGCTGCCCCCAAGGAAACCAGGCATCCAGACCCCTCACGGGGCATCCTGCTTCCTTGAAGCCCAAGAGTGGAAGCACACTTTGCCTTTCTCCCCCAGGACCTGGAGTTCTGGTCCCTCGCCACTTTCTGGACTCAGGAGTCCCGGTCTTAAGACCTCTCTCAGACCCAGGAATCCAGGCTCTTAGCCTCTTCCTCCACAGGGTGAGACTGGACTTCAGTCTCCGCCTCCCCAAGGCCACAGAGTCCAGTCTCTAGCTTCCGTCTCCCAGGGACCCGGTCCTCACCCATCTTGCCCCCTGGAGGTCTGGCTATCTCCTTCCCACCCCACTTGGGACTCGGGGCCCCGCCCCCAGGACTCACGCTGGCAGGGCATCCTGGGGGAGCGGCTCTGCTGGTAGCCGGGACCACAGCGGTTGCAGGTCAGGCCAGTGACCCCTAACTTGCAGGAGCACTGCCCATTGGTCTGGTTGCAGGCACCGCCTGTTGCCCCAATTGGATGGCACTGGCAGGCTGCGTGAGGAGAGGAGCTGGGGAGGTAGGGTGCGGGCTCCCAGCCTCTTCCTTCCCAAGACTGGGGAGGCTGGAATTCCCTGCCCCCTCCGCCCGCAGGCCCCCAGCCCCTCCTCCCACAGACCTGCCTGCTGCCTTTCCCTCTAGGCGGGGCTTCAGGCTGCACTCACCCCTGCAGGCCTTGCGGCTGCTGATGGGCTGGCCGGGGTCCCTCCAGAACCCTGGCTGGCAGTAGTGGCAGTGCCGGCCGGCTGTGTGGTGGCGGCACCGCTCACAAACGCCCCCGCTCCGGCCGCCCGACAGCCTGAACAGCTCAGAGTTGAACCTGCAGCGTCGCGCGTGCTGGTTGCAGGAGCAGGCTGGGAACAGGATGGAGTGAGGGCGCCTCAGGCCGCCATTCCGTTCCCCTTTCCCAGCTTTCCCCCCACCGCCCTCAGGAGAGAGACTGCCTGGGGTTCCCCAGGTGAGTCTGGGTCCCCGAAGCCCTTCATTCTCATCTTTAAAACAGGCGGTGCTTTGGACTGGAGCTGGGTGAGCCAAGGGGACTGATGAACACACGGGGTGTAGAGAGTGGGCTACAGAGTCAGACCCCCGCGTGGAAGTGTCTCACTCTTTCCATGGGCAGGCGACGCCTCCTTTCTGCAGCTCAGACTCCTTTGCTATAAGATGACATTTACAATATCTACTTCCTCGCAGGAGGACCACCTACCATGTACATTTTGCTGGGGGGCATTGATCAGATTTCAAAGGCAGTGACTCTCAAACCTGACCACTTATTCGAATTACTGGGGAAACATTTAAAAAGAGCAACACAGGACCTCCGTGCTAGGTCCTAAGGACTTTATGTATATCCGTGACTTGAATTTCCACTGCAGCCTGTAGAGGAAAGACTATTGTTTTCCTCACTTTACAGGCGAGGAAATGGAGACACAGAGAGGTTTGGTCACTAGTTGGGGGTCACACAGCCAGGAAGCTGGTGAGCTGGGATTTGAACCCAAGCAGTCTGGCTGCCTCCTGAGGCTGTGCGCCCATCTGCTGCCCTAGAACATCTAGTGTGACAGCACGTTCGGGACAAGCCAGGACCCTTGGGCTTATCCTCCTGAGCTCACGTTCCAGCCCTGCCACCTGCTGACTGCGTGTCCTTGAGCACAGAACTTCCCAGCTCTAGCCTCAGTCTCCTCATCTGTAGAATGGGCCTGATGCAATCCCTGCCCGGCACATAGTAGGTGCTGGATAAAAATGTGTCTGATGAATAAAAGCTTCCCCCACCATGGTTGATTTGATGAGTCCAAAAACATCCAGCTGCCCTGTTTTTCTCCACCCTCTCACTAAATACCACCTGAGCGCCTGCGACAAGCCAGGCCCTGGGCGGGGCTCAGAAAGTGTTCTCCACATCACCGTGATCAGGTGTCACCAAGAGGCTGGAGCCCCCGGTGGGCATGGAAGCAGCAGAGGTGGTGGGGGAAAGCCAGGGGAGCCAAGAGAGGTGCTGCCAGAGGACAGTGTGGGGGAGAAGCAAGGGGCAGGTAGCTCTGGGGTAGGAGAGAGCCTCCTGCCCTCAGGGACACTGCCTGGCTGCTGGACCATGGGCCCGGCTCCGGGTCAGGGCAGGTCGGGGCGGGCCCCGGACTTACGCAGGCAGGGGTGAGGGTGCCGGGGCGTGGCAGGCCGCCAGGGCCAGTCGCGGTGGGATGGCTGGCAGCTCTCACAGCCCGGGCCGGTGGTGTGGTGGCGGCAGCGACAGCGGGGTGGCCGGTCGCGGGCAGCGCAGCGGGCCGCGTGGCCGTGGCACTGGCAGCGGCCTCTCACGCCCGCGGCTGCCAGCCCTCCCCGGCCCCCGAGCTCCAGGCGGAGGTGACTGGCCACCACGCTGGCCTTCGGGCCCGCTGGGACCCGGAAGATCACCCTCTCGGGCCCTCCCAACGCCCCCGGCCAGGCGGGCCTGCGCCACAGTGACCTCCAGGGCCCTCCGGTGGCCCAGGCGGCAGACAGGACCAGGGCTGGGGGTCCTGGGGTGCAGAAGCGCAGGCTGACGGACGACAGGAGGAAAGGGCCCCCCAGGCCCAGGGTCAGACTGCCATTGCAGGGGGCCCGTGGGCCGAGATCCACACCCGGGGAGGGGCCACAGGCCTGGGGACAGGAGGCGGCCATGCCAGCCAGCTGGGTCACGGGTGGGAGGCAGAAGCGGGGGCGGCCCCCGGGGTGGTAACATGGGTCGGCGCTGGCCTGGCTCAGGAGGAGCCAGAGGGCAAAGGTCACGGGCATGGTTCCAGCAGAGGCAAGTACCTGCAGAGGAGAGGAGTGGCCAGGCTGGGGGCCTCGGGCTGCCCCCCGAGGTCAGCCTCCACCCCGCTCTCCAGGCTCCCTGAGGAACCCTGGCATTCCACCCCTGGCCCTGCCCCAGACCTCTCCCGGCTGCTTCTGAGCGAGGAAAATAGTTCCATCTGGGGAGAATTACTGTTTACATAAGCCAAAGGGGAAAGAACGCAAGCAAAATCGAGAATTTTGCCTGAACTAATCCGTAGCTTAACACCCCAGCGCTATCAGTCAGTGTTGAGGGGTAGGGGGCCCTGGGGAGAGGGCGGGGCGGGGGGACAGATGGGGAAACTTCCAGCAAGGACAAGGGGGATAAGGGGGGAGAGCAAGGCAGGGCAGACGGAGTTACAGACAGATGAACACTCAGTGACAAAGCAACAGAGACACGGACAGATAGGGGCGCAGACAGACAGATGGAGGGAGAGGGGGCAAGGCCAGTGTAGGGCAAGGGCCAGGCAGGGAGAGGAAGCAGGAGGGGCGAGGAGGATGCAAGGGGAGACCGCGAGGCCAGAAAGATGGCGGCTGGGAAACCGGAGTCCACAGGTGTAGGGGGAGCGGGTCCCGGGGAGCCTGGGGGCCGGGACCTCGGAGACGCCTGCAGAGCCGGAGGAGAGCGGGCAGTGCAGCAGGCCTGACCTGGGGGGAGAGCAGGGGTGCTGGGCTGGGGGATCAGAAGCAGGAGGCAGGTCCATGGGGATCGGGGATCAGAGGGGAGGCCCCTTTCCCACGTGGGGCCCTAACCTCGTTCTCCACACCCAGGGCACGGAGGGGGATTATCACCAAACAACCAAGCCTCCCTGCCACCCACCCCCAGCCTCCACCCACCCTTAACCCTTTCTCACCCAGACGCAGAACCCAGAGGACCGTGCTAGGGACCCCGGTGGGGATGCCTGGGGGCTGGAAGCCTGGGCTGGAATGCCTGGGGGGCTGAGAAGGTCAAGCCCTGGTGTCCCGCTTGGGATGGGAGGGCCCTGTGTGCTCACATTTCTGAGGACTTTCTGATAATCTCAGCCCACCTGGCTCCCACTGCCATCCTAGGCCTCAGGGTCCAGGAATCAGAGCCCCCACATTGCCCACCGGCTGTAAAGTCCCCAGAGAAGAAGGGGGAACAGACGATGGGGGTGGCGGGTGCCAAGGGAGGAGAGAGAGGGGCCGGACAGGGCAGGGCTAGAGGCCAGGGCATCTGCAGGAGCCGGAAGTCCAGGCCTGGGAAGGCACGGGCAGGGAAGGACTTGGTGCTGGAATGCTCCTCCTCCCCGTCCAGGGCTGGCAGCCCCCGTTGGAGAGCTCCCTCAGGTCTAGGGGCTTTGAACCCCTCTGGGCCCCACAGTCCAGGCCCCTGGGTAAGTCTGGACCTGGGCATGGGCCCCCACTGGGAGTCTGTGAGGCACCAGTGGGTGCGGTGGGGTCACATCCCTCCCCAGCCTGATTTCACCGCCCCCAGGGTCCCCACCTCCCCCGCCCCAGATGACTGCCATGGCCTCCACCCCTCCTGAGGAGGAGCCTGGCGCCATTTTGAGCTCTGGCGCGGGGCATTTGCCCTGGTCCCCTGGCACCTGCCTTATAAGGCGCTCACTCCATCTCCCACCTCTCCTCTCTCGCCTGGGTGGTTCAAGGGGCACTGCTTTATGGCCTTAGTACGCCAGGCAAACGGGTTGAGTCCCCCGATGTTCCTGGGGGATCGAGAAGCCAGCCCCTGCCACTGGGGAGCCCAGATGTCCGGCCCCTGGTCCATACCCACTGTGGGAACTATAGCCCACCCTGACCACCCCCCCCATTCAAGGAGCAGAGACTAGCTGTGTTCCCACCAGATCCAGAGTCAGGCTCTTCGCCTGGGCAGTGGGGGGGGTCCCTCTGGGACTCAGGCTCCTCTTCCCTGGTTTCTTTGGCACCCACCCGACCCTTCACCCTGCCGTCGTCCAAACCTGTGCCCTGGAAGAGGTTGTCCTCTGCCGCTAGCTGCTCACATGTTCTCTCCCGCAGGAGCTTGGCGGCCAGCGTGGGCTCCGGGGAGTGAGTGCGGAGTGGCTGTTCTCAGGCCCCGGGCTAGTGGGGGTTCTGGGCGGGAGCTCAGAGCAGAGCCTAAGAATCCAACACCACCCCCGCCCCCCCACCCCGCCCCAGTCCCCTCGCCAAGGCAGCCATGCTCTCCCTGCAGGGACCCCTGGCAGCCATACCACCCGGGACGATGTGGGACATGAGAGCCGTTGCCCCGCAGCGGCCCGCAGCTGGACATCCCCGAGCAGGCTGGCCCAGGAAGCTCAAGACAGGTAGGAGGGGACAGCGGCCAGATGGCCTTCCCGGGTCTGGGGTCCGCGCTCCACTCACACCCAGCCCCTGCCCCACAGCTCCTAAGGGCGGGCAGGCTGGGGCTCAGCCCCGCCACGTGGTGGTGGCTGCAATCAGGAAGGGGCAGACCTGCTGAGGGTGGGGGGTGGTGTCAGGGCCGCTCACACCGAGGTGGGACCCCACTCCAGCCCCTCCTGCCCTCTGGAACCTTCTGCCAGCTGTGGGTTAACTGAGCATGAAGGTCAGGCGCTTTCAAGCCCTAGAAGTCAGTGCCCTTTGAAGGGTCACACCAGCCACCTGGAAACCCAAAGACTTGGGCTGCTTTCTGAGTTGGTGGGGTCGGGGTAGGGGAGAAATGAATGCCTGGGACCTCGGTGGTTCTAGCGGCTGGAGGGAGAAATCGGGGACCCCCCCAGGGGTTCAGAGCTCAAAGCAGCTTTCCCCATGACCAGTTCACTGTGAGGCCTCAAGACTTCAGGGGTGAAATTTTCGTACAAATGTTGCCCTCAACTGTATTACACACCCTAATGGTTTTGACTAGAAAGATAACATTTTTTATCACTTCCCACTGAGAAAGGCGTGGATCTCGGGACAATGGGGCACCATATTTGCTACTGTGGCCTTGAGTGCATTGACTGTGGCACAGCGAGGGCCCGTGGGGTTTGGGGACCCACTGTTCCGGCGGGAGGGCGCAGCCGAGGCAGTCTGTGCTTCTGGTTCTGGGTGACCCGCACAGCGGCGGAGGCAGGATGGGGACATAGGATTTGAATGTAAGCTGTGAGGAGGGGTTAGCTGCCAGAAAAAGAGACACCCCCAGATCAGAGGGGGACATATGGGATCCAGGGCAGGCGGCGTGAGGGGCAGGCTAACTTGTGCAGAAATTAAAAGTTTCTTAAGCTAATGTTCCCTAGAGGAAAGCCTGCTTTCTCACTTTTGCTTTTAATAACCTGAGCTTCCTGAGGTGATGATCATCTCTAAAGGAGCCAGTGAAAAATCCTTCTGCCAATGCAGGAGACACAGGTTCAATGCCTGGTTGGGAAGATCCCCTGGAGAAGGAAATGGCAACTCACTCCAGTATTCTTGCCTGGGAAATCCCATGGACAGAGGAGCCTGGTGGGCTACAGTCCATGAGGTCACAAAGAGTCAGACACGACTTAGCAACTCAGCAACAACTGCACTGAGAGTGTGCATCTGAGTATCCCTTTCTCAGGGCAGAGTAGAAAAACCCAAGACAGTAATCAGGATCCTAGATTCCTGAGCCACACTGGTTCCAAATCCAGGCTTCACCTCTTTCCTAGCTGTGTACCCCAAAGCAAGTTTCTTAACCTCTCTGTGCCGTAGTTTCCTTTAATGTTAAATTGGAAGAAAAATGTACCTTACTCTTGGGAGATCATGAGGACCCAATGAGTGAAGATAAGCCTACAGTCCAGTATCTGAAACTCTGTGCACCAGACGTGCTGCAGAAACTGTTTTGACAGCACCATGGGATGTGCAGCTTATATATTATACACCCCTCAGTGGGGCCTGGGCAGCATCCCATCAGTTCAGTTCAGTTGCTCAGTCGTGTCCGACTCTTTGCAACCCCATGGACTGCAGCACGCCAGGCCTCCTCCCTGTCCATCACCAACTCCTGGGGTTTACTCAAACTGATGCCCATTGAGTTGGTGATGCCATCCAACCATCTCATCCTATAGTCCCCTTCTCCTCTTGCCCTCAATCTTTCCCAGCATCAGGGTCTTTTCCAGTAAGTCAATTCTTTGCATCAAGTGGCCAAGGTATTGGAGTTTCAGCTTCAACATCAGTCCTTCCAATGAATATTCAGGTCTGATTTCCTTTAGGATGGACTCGTTGGATCTCCTAGCAGTTCAAGGGACTCTCAAGAGTCTTCTCCAACACCACAGTTCAAAAGCATCAATTCTTTGGCACTCAGCTTTCTTTAGAGTCCAACTCTCACATCTATACATGACTATTAGAAAAACCATAGCCTTGATTAGATGGATCTTGGTTGACAAAGTAATGTCTCTGCTTTTGAATATGCTATCTAGATTGGTCATAACTTTTATTCCAAGGAGTAGGCGTCTTTTAATTTCATGGCTGCAGTCACCATCTGCAGTGATTTTGGAGCCCCCCAAAATAAAATCTGTCACTGTTTCCCCATCTATTTCCCATGAAGTGATGGGACCAGATGCCATGATCTTAGTTTTCTGAATGTTGAGCTTTAAACCAACTATTTCACTCTCCTCTTTCACTAAGAGGCTCTTTAGTTTTTCTTTGCTTTCTGCCATAAGTGTGGTGTCATCTGCATATCTGAGGTTACTGATATTTCTCCCAGCAATCTTGATTCCAGCTTGTGGTTCCTCCAGCCCAGCATTTCTCATGATGTACTCTGCATATAAATTAAATAAGCAGGGTGACAACATAACAGCCTTGACATACTCCTTTTCCTATTTGGAACCAGTCTGTTGTTTCATTTCCAGTTCTAACTGTTGCTTCCTGACCTGCATACAGATTTTTCAAGAGGCAGGTCAGGTGGTCTGGTATTCCCATCTCTTTAAAAATTTTCCACAGTTTATTGTGATCCACATAGTCAAAGGCTTTGGCATAGTCAATAAAGCAGAAATAGATGTTTTTCTGGAACTCTCTTGCTTTTTCCATGATCCAGCGGATGTTGGCAATTTGATCTCTGGTTCCTCTGCCTTTTCTAAAACCAGCTTGAACATCTGGAATTTCACAGTTCACGTTTTGTTGAAGCCTGGCTTGGAGAATTTTGAGCATTACTTTACTAGTGTGTGAGATGAGTGCAATTGTGCGGTAGTTTGAGCATTCTTTGGCATTGCCTTTCTTTGGGATTGGAATGAAAACTGACCTTTTCCAGTTCTGTGGCCACTGCTGAGTTTCCAAAATTGCTGACATATTGAATGCAGCACTTTCACAGCATCATCTTTTCGGATTGGAAATAGCTCAACTGGAATTCCATCACCTCCACTAGCTTTGTTTGTAGTGATGCTTCCTTAGGCCCACTTGACTTCACATTCCAGGATGTCTGGCTCTAGGTGAGTGATCACACCATCGTGATTATCTGTGTCGTGAAGATCTTTTTTGTATAGTTCTGTGTATTCTTGCCACCTCTTCTTAATGTCTTCTGCTTCTGTTAGGTCCATACCATTTCTGTCCTTTATTGAACCCATCTTTGCCTGAAATGTTCCCTTGGTATCTCTGATTTTCTTGAAGAGATCTCTAGTCTTTCCCATTCTGTTGTTTTCCTCCATTTCTTTGCATCGATCAAGGAGGCAGTCTTTCTTATCTCACCTTGTTATACTTTGGAACTCTGCATTCAGATTGGTATATCTTTCCTGTTCTCCTTTGCCTTTCGCTTCTCTTCTTTGCTCAGCTATTTGTAAGGCCTCCCCAGACAGCCATTTTGCCTTTGTGCATGTCTTTTTCTTGGGGATGGTCTTGATTCCTGTCGCCTGTACAATGTCACGAACCTCTGTCCATAGTTCATCAGGCACTCTGTGTATCAGATCTAGTCCCTTAAATCTATTTCTCACTTCCAGTGTATAATCATTAGGGATTGGATTTAGGTCATACCTGAATGATCTAGTGGTTTTCCCCACTTTCTTTAATTTGTCTGAATTTGGCAATAAGGAGTTCATGGTCTGAGCCACAGTCAGCTCCTGGTCTTGTTTTTGCTGACTTTATAGAGCTTCTCCATCTTTAGCTGCAAAGAATATAATCAATCTGATTTTGGTATTGGCCATCTGGTGATGTCCATGTATAGAGTCATCTCTTGTGTTGTTGGAAGAGGGTGTTTGCTCTGACCAGTGCGTTCTCTTGGCAGAACTCTATTAAACTTTGCCTTGCTTCATTCTGTACTCCAAGGCCAAATTTGCCTGTTACTCCAAGTGTTTCTTGACTTCCTACTTTTGCATTCCAGTCCTCTATACTGAAAATGACATATTTTTTGGGTGTTAGTTCTAGAAGGTCTGGTAGGTCTCCATAGAACCGTTCAACTTCACCATATCAAATGTTATTGTTTCTACAAGCAGAACAAGTGGGCACTCACTGCAAAATAAGTCTATGAATAGCCTCACATTGGTTAAAATTTTGTCTCCAGATGATTTCAACTCAGGTTGGGGTTCACCTCCAATCTTCATAAAAGTGGTCGATAAGGAACTGTGGACCGGAATGTAAGCCGCAAAACCAGCCCTGGGCTTCATCAGCTCTGATTGACTATTTCCCGTGGCTTTTCAGCTGTGTAGGCTGATGAGCGAACAGGAGAGGGAGCCCTTGAGACTCAAAGACATAGCAGCCAGAGTGCTTACCTACCTGATTAGCAGTGTTAGTCGCTCAGTCTCTCCGACTCTTTGCGACCCCATCGATTTTAGACCGCCAAGCTCCTCTGTCCATGGGATTCTTCAGGGAAGAATACTAGAATCGGTTGCCATTCCGTTCTCCAGGGGATCTTCTCTACCCAGGGATCAAACCTGCGTCTCCTGCATCACAGGCAGATTCTTTACCATCTGAGTCACGTGACTGGCAGAACCCAAGGCAAAATGAAAACCGGCTGCCTTGCCGGCAGTCATGGAGAATTTCTAGATGGCTGGAGCAGAGGAGGGGCCCTGTGCAGCTGCATGGGTCGCACATGGTGGAGGTGACCCTGGTCCTGAGCTGGTTTCTCCTCCCTAGTAGTCCTGGCTCCAATCCCTGCTCAGCTTGCCTGATGGTTTGGAACCTGCTTGAGGCTCTGACTGAGGTGGGTGAGCTGACCAGAGGTTCAGGTCCTTCCTCTGCTCCCCGCCACCATCCCCCCTCCGCCACCACCCCAAAGAATAGGACTCCAGGCGGGGCCCGAGATGGGCAGGCTGTGGTACAGATTGGGACAGAGTATAACTCAGCTGGTAAAGAATCCGCCTGTGATTCAGGAGAGCCCAATTCAATTCCTGGGTTGGGAAGCTCCACTGGAGATAGGTTACCCACTCGAGTATTCTGGCCTTGAGAATTCCGTGGACTGTATAGTTCATGGGGTCGCAAAGAGTTGGACACGACTGAGTGACTTTCACTTCACTTCACACTTATCACCAGCCCAGAGAGCAGAGGGGCTCAGGGACAGATTTAATTGGCTTTTTAGAAATCAAAGCAGCGAGCAAGGCATTTCCTGTACACCTCAGGGGAGGGAGCGTGACATATACTTAGTCTTCATGTGGTAAGAGCCAGCTGACCTCACTGGGAACCCACACTGAATGGGAGACCTTTGAGGAGGGCCTGAGAGTGTTCATATTTCCCAAAGGGGTCAGATTAATAAAGTGAGGGACCCTGGAATATAGGAGGAAGAGGAGGTGGAGAGTGGAGGTGAGGCCCACAGAGCCCTGACATTTAAGGGGACCGGTGGAAGGACAGATGGGGAGCCTGGAGGGGTTTAGATGGAAGCCAGATGAGGAGGAGTGAGGGCCACGCAATCCAGGGCTCCTGTAGGGCCTTGGGGGTCTCCTGGCCACAGGGAAACCAGGCATGGCTGGTCAGGGAACAGAGCAGGGAAGGGGACATAGAGGGTCAGGACACACTGAAGACGCACTGTGAGAAGACCGCTTCTCGGAGCCCAGGGGAGAGCGGGGGAGCGATGGCCTGAAAAAGAAGCAACCCCTGAAGAAGGGGTCATCCACCCCACTACACGGGTGGGGAAGCTGAGGTTCATGGAGCCCAGTCAGCCGTGGAGTCGGGGCAGGAACTGCCAGGGGCCTGGGTGAGTTCAAAAGTGTAGGCTTCAGTGAGCTAGCATGGCACTACCACTGTGGTCAGAAAGACAGACAGTGGTGAGTGTTGGCAAGGATGTGGAGAAATCAGAGCCCTCATACGCTGCTGGTGGGAATGGAAAATAAGGCAGCTGCTCGGAAACCAGGCTGCAGTTCCT
Organism: Bos mutus; assembly: GCF_027580195.1. Lineage (NCBI taxonomy): Eukaryota > Metazoa > Chordata > Mammalia > Artiodactyla > Bovidae > Bos > Bos mutus. The sequence goes on along the minus strand of NC_091634.1, from coordinate 7,588,699 downwards.
GAAACTGTTAAACACTGTTAGTTACCACACGACCCAGCTGTTCTACTCTCAGGTAAATCCCTGAGGGAAATGAAAACTTAGGTCCACACAAGGATTTGGACATGCATGTTCATAGCAATGTTATTCCTGATAACCCCAGAAGGAAAACACCCCAGATGTCTAGGAACTGATGAACTGATAAATAAAAGGAGACAGAACCATGGAGGGGAACATCAGAAATTAGTGACATGCTAACACATGCTGCCCCATGGGTAAGCCTGGGAAATATGACACAGAGTGAAGGAAACCAGTCACAAAGAGGCCCTTAATGTGTGATTCATTTACATGCAATGTGCAGAGTAGGTGAATCCACTGAGGCAGAAAGTAGATGAGCTGGCAGGAGGTGGAGAGGAGGGGAAGACTGGGGGTGGGGATGGCTAAGGGGTGCAGGGTTTCAGTTGGGGGTGATAAAATTTTTCTAAAAGTAATTGTGATGCTTGCCCAACTCTGCGAATATACTACAAGCTATTTTACACTTTATATGGGGGAACTGTATGGTATTGGAATATTATCTCAGTAAAGTGGTTACCTACAAAAAAGAAGGGCTCATCAGAGACCTAATATAAAAGCTAAACCTAGGCAGCTTGCAACCCACTCCAGTACTCTTGCCTGGAAAATCCCAGGCAAGCCTGGTAGGCTGCATGCAGTCCATGGGTCCATGGGGTCAAAAGTCCATGCTGTCCATGGGGTCGCAAAGAGTCGGACACGACTGAGCGACTTCACTTTGACTTTTCACTTGCATGCATTGGAGAAGGCAATGGCAACCTGTTGGGGGCCGGCGTGAGGCACTCCGCCCGTGACAAAGGTCATGAGGAAGGAGGCTTGACATAACGCAAAGGCAGGATGGAGCCTCAGGAGTCCCCCTGGAAATTCTCAAGCATCTACCCCCATAACCAGAGCCTGCCTACTTTGCTACTTTGTGCTCTCACCTACACCTCTGACTTTACGGGGGGCTGTCCCCCACCACCTCTTTCGGAGAAGGAGTTAACTTAGAGCTCCAGTTAATAATAATTCCTGGGCGTGATAGGAGTATTTCAACCTACAAACTCCTCTGAAGGTTCTCTAGCCTGCCTGACAGGCTTGTCTGGCCACATGTGATTGCTCACAGCCTCCCAACTGTGAGAGGCACGAGATGCTTTAAACCTTCTAAAAACAGGTTCCTTAGAAAAGTTAGAAAACCATTAGTATAAGTATAGTGGGCTGATTAGAAATTGTATTGGTGAAGGGTTTTTCATTTGTTGAGCCAATGTTTGTTGCTAAGACTCCACATCCCCTGCCCTTACACACATTAATGAATATATAGAAGAAATAAGTATTAACCTTTGATATTAATCATGTTAGACCTTAGGCTAAGTAAATTCTTTCCTTAACTAAAACCCACTACACCCTCACCCTATAGGAATGTAACTTTATTTGGGTGGTGTCTGTTTTAAGAATAATCACCCTTGGAGAAAAAAGTGTTCTGGTTGACTGACCACTGTCACAAGGAGAGGGTCGTAAATTCTCAGCAGGCCCCCCTGGCCAGAAGATGATGTAACACCCTTAAGACCTCTGTATACATTTGTATGAAGCACCTGACTTAAAAGTCAGGACTGCTGTCCCCACGTGACTTTTGTATAACATCTCAGTGTATAAAAACAGACTCTGGGAAATAAAGAATTGGGATCAGTTCCTCGAAATACTGGTCTCCCCATGTCTCTCTCTCTCAAACTCTGGCTGAGTCTCCATCTGGAGCGCGGAACCCGCCATGCTTACTAATTATGCCTGGGCTTCTAAGATCCGACTGGGGAGGCCTCAGTGTCTCCTCTCCTTCGGGAGAACAGAAGGACGCCTGCGGCCTACGTAAGTGGTGCAAGCTTCTTGTCTTGAAGTTTTATTGGTCTCCTGCGTAAACCAAGCTACTCAGCCTCTTTTCTCCACTGAATTTTCCTACTGAGCTATCCTCATTCTATTACTCTTTATATCTTTGATGAATATTTAAATAGTCACCGACGCCGTCTCCCCTTCGAATACCCTGGATCAGCCGGGGCTAGACCCTGGCAGCAACCCACTCCAGTGTTCTTGCCTGGAGAATCCCAGGGACTGGGGAGCCTGGTGGGCTACCGTCTATGGGGTCGCACAGAGTCGGACATGACTGAAGCGACTTAGCAGCAGGCAGCTTGAGGCAGCCGGGGAGAGAGAATGTTACAGAAGCAGGAGGTGGGAACCAGCAGACTGTTAAGTCCTGGTCCAGAAATGGCACCCTCCCCCCGCAAAAAGTTCATTCTTTATGAGTCTTCCCCCATGGTCCAGAGGTTAAGACTCCGCACTTCCACTGCAGGGGGCACAGGTTTGATCCCTGGTCAAGAACTAAGATCCCAGAAGCTGCATGGCACCGTCAAAAAAAAAAGAGATAGAAATGGTGCAACGTCACTTCCGCCATATTTGATTGGCCAAGGCCCATCACAGGCCCCGCCCTGAGTCAGGGGCAAGGGCGTCAAGGCCTCTGTAGACGGCTGGAATCCCCCACGTCCACTGACAGAAGCAGGGAGCACTTACCATGCAGGGAGCCTTCCAGAAACATCCTTCATGCAGGCGCTTTGGTTAACCCCATTTTATGGAGAAAAGTGAGCTCCAAGAGTTAAAGAACAGGCTCCGGGCTGCCCACCAGGAGGTGGAGTGTGCACGCGAACCTGGGCTATCTGCCCTCAGAGTCTGTGCTCTGAACCTCTGCGTTACGCAGCCTTAATAGATTGTGGGCTCTCAGGTTTACATACAATAAATACTCCAGAAGTCTTTATTTTCCAAGACTTACAGAGTGCCTGCTGTGTGCTAAGCACTGTCCTAAAAGTCTTATAACTGAGGTAGTTCTGTGAGGTTGAACCATAGGAAAGGACTGTGTAGGAAAACATGCGGCTGAATGTTGGCACTTTCGAATGGTTCGACTTCGTCATCCCCTCCACTCTTTTTTTTTTTTTTTGGTCGCATCATGTAGCACGTGGGGTCTTAATTCCCTGACCAGGGATCAGACTTGCATCCCCTGCTTTGAAAGGCAGAGTCTTAACCACTGAGCTGCCAGGGAAGTCCCAGTCACACAGGCAAGGAAACTGGGATTCAGAGAGGGGCAGGAACCTGACTAAAGTCACACAGCTTTATAAAGGCTGGAGCTGAGATTTAAACCCAGGTCAGAGGGGTTCAGGGTCTGTGCTCCGGATGGGCTGAGTGAGTGCATGAGTGGCTGGTTTGGAGGGTGACGAAGGAAGTCATGCCAGCCCAGCCACCCCTGTTGAATTAAGTCATCTCTCCTCCCCGCAGCCACCACGAGATTCTGGGCCACCTGCCCTTCCTCATCCACTGTCTGCTTCCTCTTTGTCATCTTTGCGGTGTCCACTGTTTTCCACTGCCACCGGCGCCTGGCCCTGGTGCCCGCCCCTTGGGCCTATGCAGGTCACGTGGTCTTGTTCCCCAGACACCTGCCGAGGGGGGGCGTGTTCACCATCAACACCAAAGGCCGCCTGGGGAACCAGATGGGGGAGTACGCCACCCTGTACGCCCTGGCCAAGATGAACGGGCGCGCCGCCTTCATCCCACCCCAGATGCACAGCACGCTGGCCCCCATCTTCCGAATCACACTCCCGGTCCTGCATGACGCCACGGCCAGGAGCGTCCCCTGGCAGAACTACCACCTGAACGACTGGATGGAGGAGCAGTACCGCCACATCCCGGGGGAGTACGTGCGCCTCACCGGCTACCCCTGCTCCTGGACCTTCTACCACCACCTCCGCGCCGAGATCCTCCAGGAGTTCACCCTGCACGCCCACGTGCGTGAGGAGGCCCAGAACTTCCTGCGGGGTCTGCGGGTGAATGGCAGTCGGCCGAGCACCTACGTGGGGGTCCACGTGCGCCGCGGGGACTATGTCCGAGTCATGCCCACCGTGTGGAAGGGTGTGCTGGCCGACCGGGGCTACCTGCAGCAGGCCCTGGACTGGTTCCGCGCTCGCCACTGTAGCCCGCTCTTTGTGATCACCAGCGACGACATGGCCTGGTGCCGGAGGAACATCAACAGCTCCCACCGGGACGTGGTGTTCGCGGGCAACGGCCAGCAGGGCTCGCCAGCCAGGGACTTCGCGCTCCTCACGCAGTGTAACCACACCGTCATCACCGTGGGCACCTTCGGCATCTGGGCCGCCTACCTCGCTGGGGGGAGCACCGTCTACCTGGCCAACTTCACCCTGCCCGGCTCCCGATTCCGCATGATCTTTAAGCCCCAGGCGGCCTTCCTGCCCGAGTGGGTGGGCATCGCAGCCAACCTGGGGCAGGCCAGAGAGAGCCACCCCTAGCCCCGCTCGGGTCCCTGCCGCCCCATCGGGCCCGACAGGCTTGGATGCCGGAGTCTAAATCCAGGCTGTTCAGCTTCCCAGCTGGGTGACCATGGACAAGTGACTTAATCTCTCTGTGTCTTAGTGTTCCACCTGTGAAACGAACCTAACGCAGGCTCCTTCTGAGAACACACGTTCATGTAGTTCCTTGGAAACAGGTGTGAGGGTTGGCCAGTCACAGGTTTGTGATTGGCAGGCCTGGGCCTTTGGACGGCCTTGCAGTGGACACGTATTTTTGCCCTCTCCTTCTTTATAGCTCCGGGAACATGGAGCCCAAACATTTGGTACTTGCCTCTTTGGAGGGTTTGGCAATGACACTTTTCCTGCCCTCGATTGGGCTGTTTGAGGCCGCTAACGAATTCGGGCTTTGGGTTTGATGGGGCCTTAGATCGTGAAAGAAAAGGAAAAAAAATAGAATATGAGAGGGAAGATCTTGGGGAGATAACCTTGTCGAGGAGGGGGAGTCCCCAGAAGTGAGGGTGGGTGGGAAGTGGGAGGGCCTCCCAGAGATGGCAGGACTCAACCCCAGGCCTGGCTGGCAGCGGCAAGGACACCTGGAGTCCGCACGTCATGGAAGCAGCAGGTTGGCCACGGAGGGGCGGGGCCGCAGAGCCTGCCATGGCCATGTCCACCGTGTGGGCAGGCAACTGACACCGTGGCAGTGCCCATGCCCGCAGGACCTCGTGCCGCTGTGAGGAGCCCTAATGTGGACTAAAGTTGGATTAAGTGATTACAATACCAGTTTCCTTTTGTTCGGTGTAAAGTATGGAGATAAATATTTTTACTCTTTTTTGTATATTAAAAAAGTAACATACAATTATTTAGGTTCACTTAAAATTTCCTCTGAACACAGCTGCACTGGCTTGGAAAACATTTCAGTCACATCTCTTTCCTGTTTGAAAACCCTCTCCAAGTGTCTTTTTAAATTTGAATTTCCGTTTCTTCACATCCTTGTGAGGCTGAACACCTTTCTGTTCATATATTGGTAATATTGTATCTCCTGAGAGCCATTTAGCGGCCCCGTTTACTTCCTTAGGGGCTTCCCAGGCGGTGCTAGTGGTAAAGAACCCGCCTGCCAGTGCCAGTCAAACCTGACTCAGGTTCGATCCCTGGGTCAGGAGGATTCCCTGGATGAGGGCATGGCAACCCCCTCCAGTATTCTTGCCTGGAGAGCTCTGTGGACAGAGGAGCCTGGCAGGCTACAGTCCATGGGGTCGCAAAGAGTCAGGCACAACTGAAGTGACTTAGCATGCATACACATTACTTCTTAAGGCCTTGATGGTGTCATCATGATGTGGGGTTAAGGATACAGGGATGTTAAAGCAGGAGAAGGGTCTGAAGGAGAGGGAGGTTATGTATTAGCTGCCTGTTCTGTGTAACGAATTACCCCAAAGCTCGTTACCTTAAAGTCACAACAATAATTTGTCATTACTTATGGTTTCTGTGGGCTTCCCTAGTAGTTCAGTAGTGAAGAATCTGTGCCAATGCAGGAGACCTGGGTTCGGTCTCTGGGTCGCACAGTATTCTTGCCTGGGAAATCCTAGGGTCAGAGGAGCCCAGTGGGCTACAGTCTATGGCATCACAAAGAGTCAGACACGACTGAGGGACTAAACAACAATAACAGCAGTTTCTGTGGGTCAGGAATTAGGGAGTGGCTTACCTGAGTGACTGTGTTTGGGAAATCAGGGAAGTTGCTGTCAGGTAGGGCCACAGTCATCTGAAGGCTTGACTGGGGTCGACTTCCATGGCTGGAAAATTGTTGCTGGCTCTTGGCTCTTGGCCAGATTCCTTTGATGTGGATCTCTGTGGGGTTACTTGAGTGTCCTTACAATATGGCAGCTGGATTCTTCCAGAGAGAGAGCCCAAACGACCAAGGTGGAAACCTACCACGGAGCCTTACCTCGTCACACAGTGTCACTTCTGTTGTGCCCAGTCCGTCACACAGAGCAGCCCGATTTAGTGTGGGAGGGACCAACCTGAGGGCGTGATACCCAGAGGTGAGGATTGTTTGGGGCCATATTGGAGGCTGCTGGACTAGTGCTAGCGCTACCAACCTCTAGCAGAGTCTGTGGTGGCAGAGCACCACAGACGGGGTGGCTTAGACCACAGACGTTCATGACCTCTCAGTTCTAGAGGCTTGAAGACTGAGATTTAGGTGTCGGCAGAGCTGGTTTAGGAGAAGGCAATGGCACCCCACTCTAGTACTTTTGCCTGGAAAATCCCATGGATGGAGGAGCCTGGTAGGCTGCAGTCCATGGGGTAGCGAAGAGTCGGACACGACAGCGACTTCACTTTCATGCATTGGAGAAGGAAATGGCACCCCACTCCAGTGTTCTTGCCTGGAGAATCCCAGGGACGGGGGAGCCTGGTGGGCTGCCGTCTATGGGGTCGCACAGAGTCGGACACGACTGAAGTGACATAGCAGCAGAGCTGGTTTCCTGGTGAGGGAGGTGATCTGCTCCCAGCCCCTCCCCTTGGCTTGCAGACAGCCACTCCCCACATGACTTTACGTCTTCCCTCAGTACATGCGTGTGTCCAGAGTTCCTCTTCTTGTAAGGACAGCAGTCATAATGAACTAGGGCCTACCTAATGACCTCATTTTAATTTAATCACATCTGGAAACATCCTGTCTCCAAATACAATGGCATTCTGAGGTTCTGGGGGTAGGACTTCCACACAGGAATTTTAATTTATTAATGTTTTTAACTTTTGGTTGCACTGGCTCTCAGTTGCTGCGTGAGGGCTTTCTCTAGTTGCAGCGGCTTCTCTTGTGGAGCACAGGCTCTAGGCACATAGGCTTAGCTGCCCCACAGCAAGTGGAATCTTCTGGGGCCAGGGATCGAACCCGTCTCCCCTGCATTGGCAGGTGGATTCTTACCCACTGCGCCACCAGGGAAGTCACAACACAGGGATTTTTGTAGCGACACAGCTCAACCCATACCAGCTCCCAGCCTTCCTTCCCAGCCCTGCCCCCCCAGAGTCAGATGGGTTTTTCTCCCTTTCTCTCTTTCCGTCCATTCTCTCAGGGCCAGCCCCTCTCCTCAGGACAATTTGCCTGAGCCGGGATCTTTCCCCCACGTTAACTCTGTGGGAGAGATTCGTGCCAGAAGGCTAGAGGAAACTGAAACCCGGCTTCTGGCTCTCTGTCCAATGTGGCGGCACCCAAGCACAGTGGTGGATGGCAACCGCACGGGCACGTTTCAGTGAAGGACTCGCCTCTTCCTGTTGCCGGGCCAGATCTCATCTCCAGCGTTCCCCACCCTGCCCTGTGCCCTGGGAGGCTGTCTGATGTCATCAGCTGCGGCCTGAATGCTTGTGCCCACCCCCCACCCCCAATTCAAATGCTGAAGCCTGAATCTCCAGCGTGTTGGTATTTGGAGGTGGGCCCTTGGGAGGTATTAGAAGAATTAGGTTGTTAGAAGGAGGCCCTCATAAATAGGATTAGTGCCCTTATAAAGAGAAGTGAGAGACATGTCTGTCTCTGCTAACTTTTCTTTTTCCTACAGTTTTAAAATTTTTTATTATTCATTTTTGGCTGGGCTGGGTCTTCGTCCTTGCTGTGCAGGTTTCTCTCTAGTTGCGATGAGCGGGGGCTGCTCTAGCTGCTGTTCGTGGGCCTCTCATCGTGGTGGCTTCTCTTGTGTGGAGCACAGCTCTTAGGGCACATCGGCCTCAGTAGTTGAGGCCCGCGGGCTCTGCAGTTGTAGCTCTTGGGCTCAATCATTGTCTTGCACAGGCTTAGTTGTTCCTCAGCATCTGGGATCTTCCTGGAGCAGGGCTCGAACCCCTGTCTCCTGCATTGGCAGGCAGATTCCTCACCAGTGAGCCGCCAGGGAAGCCCCCAACTTTTATTTTTATAAGGGCAACAGTGCAAGTTGGCCAGCTGCCAAGATCAGTTCAGTTCAGTCGCTCAGTCGTGTCCGACTCTTTGGCACGCCATGGACTGCAGCACTCCAGGCCTCCCTGTCCATCACCAACTCCCAGAGTTGACTCAAACTCTTACGTCCTTTGAGTCGGTGATGCCATCCAAGCATCTCATCTTCTGTCGTCCCCTTCTCCTCTTGCCTTCAGTCTTTCCCAGCATCAGGGTCTTTTCCAGTGAGTCAGTTCTTCACATCAGGTAGCCGAAGTATTGGAGTTTAAGCTTCAGCATCAGTCCTTCCAATGAATATTCAGGTCTAATCTCCTTTAGGATGAACTGATGGGATCTCCTTGCAGTCCAAGGGACTCTCAACAGTCTTCTCCAACACCATTCATCTAACAAATATATTTATTAGAGTGGACACAAAAAGCAGGTCTTGGGTTCCTCAGCTTTCAGAACTGGGAGGAAGAAATTTCTGTCGTTTAAGACACACAGGCGGCTGCGACGACCCGCGCACTAAGCGCGGCCGAAAGGAGCTACCCCACGTCTGAGGTCGGGCAGAAGCCAGGAGGACCCCGTGCCCGAAGGGCGGCGGCCAAGAGAAGTTACCCCACGTCCGAGGTCAGGGTCAGGGGCAGTTGCCGAGAGTGCCAGGCTGTGACTGCACAGGAACGACTGAGAGGAGCTACCCCGCATCCGAGGTCAGGGGGGGTGGCCGAGAGGAGCTACCCCGCGTCCGAGGTCAGGGGTGGCGGCCGGGAGGAGCAACCTCACGTCCAAGGAGCCATGACTGCGAGGGTGCAGGAGGGCCTAGAGGAGCTATCCCATGTTGAAGGTCAGGAAGGGAGGCGGTGAGGAGATACCCCTCATCCAAGGTAAGGAGCAGCGGCTGCGCTTTGCTGGAGTAGCTGTGAAGAGAACCCCACGCCCAAGGTAAGAGAGGGCAGACACACTGAAACCATACTCACAGAAAACTAGTCAATCTAATCACACTAGGACCACAGCCTTGTCTAACTCAGTGAAACTAAGCCATGCCCGTGGGGCAACCCAAGATGGGCAGGTCATGGTGGAGAGATCTGACAGAATGTGGTCCACTGGAGAAGGGAATGGCAAACCACTTCAGTATTCTTGCCTTGAGAACCCCATGAACAGTACGAAAAGGCAAAATGATAGGATACTGAAAGAGGAACTCCCCAGGTCAGTAGGTGCCCAATATGCTACTGGAGATCAGTGGAGAAATAACTCCAGAAAGAATGAAGGGATGGAGCCAAAGCAAAAAAATACCCAGCTGTGGATGTGACTGGTGATAGAAGCAAGGTCCAATGCTGTAAAGAGCAATATTGCATCAGATCAGATCAGATCAGTCGCTCAGTCGTGTCTGACTTTTTGAGACCCCATGAATCTCAGCACGCCAGGCCTCCCTGTCCATCACCAACTCCTGGAGTTCACTCAGACTCACGTCCATCGAGTCAGTGACACCATCCAGCCATCTCATCCTCTGTCGTCCCCTTCTCCTCTTGCCTCCAATCCCTCCCAGCATCAGAGTCTTTTCCAATGAGTCAACTCTTCGCATGAGGTGGTCAAAGTACTGGAGTTTCAGCTTCAGCATCATTCCTTCCAAAGAAATCCCAGGGCTGATCTCCTTCAGAATGGACTGGTTGGATCTCCTTGCAGTCCAAGGGACTCTCAAGAGTCTTCTGCAACACCACAGTTCAAAAGCATCAATTCTTCGGCCCTCAGCCTTCTTCACAGTCCAACTCTCACATCTAACAAGAAAAACCACAGCCTTGACTAGACGAACCTTTGTTGGCAAAGTAATGTCTCTGCTTTTGAATATGCTATCTAGGTTGGTCATAACCTTCCTTCCAAGGAGTAAGCGTCTTTTAATTTCATGGCTTCAGTCACCGTCTGCAGTGATCTTGGAGCCCAGAAAAATAAAGTCTGACACTGTTTCCACTGTTTCCCCATCTATTTCCCATGAAGTGATCAGACCGGATGCCATGATCTTCGTTTTCTGAATGTTGAGCTTTAAAAAGTCAACTTTTTCACTCTCCGTTTTCACTTTCATCAAGAGGCCTTTTAGTTCCTCTTCACTTTCTGCCATAAGGGTGGTGTCATCTGCATATCTGAGGTTATTGATATTTCTCCCCGCAATCTTGATTCCAGCTTGTGTTTCTTCCAGTCCAGCATTTCTCATGATGTACTCTGCATAGAAGTTAAATAAGCAGGGTGACAATATACAGCCTTGATGTACTCCTTTTCCTATTTGGAACCAGTCTGTTGTTCCATGTCCAGTTCTAATTGTTGCTTCCTGACCTGCATACAAATTTCTCAAGAGGCAGATCAGGTGGTCTGGTATTCCCATCTCTTTCAGAATTTTCCACAGTTTATTGTGATCCACACAGTCAAAGGCTTTGGCAGAGTCAATAAAGCAGAAATAGATGTTTTTCTGGAACTCTCTTGCTTTTTCCATGATCCAGCAGATGTTGGCAATTTGATCTCTGGTTCCTCTGCCTTTTCTAAAACCAGCTTGCACATCAGGAAGTTCACGGTTCACATATTGCTAAAGCCTGGCTTGGAGAATTTTGAACATTACTTTACTAGCGTGTGAGGTGAATGCAATTGTGCGGTAGTTTGAGCATTCTTTGGCATTGCCTTTCTTTGGGATTGGAATGAAAACTGACCTTTTCCAGTCCTGTGGCCATTGCTGAGTTTTCCAAACTTGCTGGCATATTGAGTGCAGCACTTTCACAGCATCATCTTTCAGGATTTGGAATAGCTCACCTGGAATTCTATCACCTCCACTAGCTTTGTTCGTAGTGATGCTTTCTAAGGCCCACTTGATTTCACATTCCAGGATGTCTGGCTCTAGCTCAGTGATCACACCATCATGATTATCTGGGTCTTGAAGATCTTTTTTGTACAGTTCTTCTGTGTATTCTTGCCATCTCTTCTTAATATCTTCTGCTTCTGTTAGGTCCATACTATTTCTGTCCTTTATCGAGCCCATCTTTGCATGAAATGTTCCTTTGGTATCTCTGACTTTCTTGAAGAGATCTCTAGTCTTTCCCATTCTGTTGTTTTCCTCTATTTCTTTGCATTGATCGCCGAGGAAGGCTTTCTTATCTCTTCTTGCTGTTCTTTGAAACTCTGCATTCAGATGCTTATATCTTTCCTTTTCTCCTTTGCTTTTCACTTCTCTTCTTTTCACAGCTATTTGTAAGGCTTCCCCAGACAGCCATTTTGCTTTTTTGCATTTCTTTTCCATGGGGATGGTCTTGATCCCTGTCTCCTGTACAATGTCACGAACCTCATTCCATAGTTCATCAGGCACTCTATCTATCAGATCTAGGCCCTTAAATCTATTTCTCACTTCCACTGTATAATCATAAGGGATTTGATTTAGGTCATACCTGAATGGTCTCGTGGTTTTCCCTACTTTCTTCAATTTAAGTCTGAATTTGGCAATAAGGAGTTCATGGTCTGAGCCACAGTCAGCTCCTGGTCTTGTTTTTGCTGACTGTATAGAGCTTCTCCATCTTTGGTTGCAAAGAATATAATCAATCTGATTTTGGTGTTGACCATCTGGTGATGTCCATGTGTAGAGTCTTGTGTTGTTGGAAGAGGGTGTTTGTTATGATCAGTGCATTTTCTTGGCAAAACTCTATTAGTCTTTGCCCTGCTTCATTCCGTATTCCAAGGCCAAATTTGCCTGTTACTCCAGGAGTTTCTTGACTTCCTACTTTTGCATTCCAGTCCCCTATAATGAAAAGGACATCTTTTTTGGGTGTTAGTTCTAAAAGGTCTTGTAAGTCTTCATAGAACCGTTCAGCTTCAGCTTCTTCAGCGTTACTGGTTGGCGCATAGACTTGGATTACTGTGATATTGAATGGTCTGCCTTGGAAACGAACAGAGATCATTCTGTCGTTTTTGAGATTGCATCCAAGTACTGCATTTTGGACTCTTTTGTTGACCATGATGGCCACTCCATTTCTTTGGAGGGATTCCTGCCTGCAGTAGTAGATATAATGGTCATCTGAGTTAAATTCACCCATTCCAGTCCATTTCAGTTCGCTGATTCCTAGAATGTCGACATTCACCCTTGCCATCGCTTGTTTGACCACTTCCAATTTGCCTTGATTCATGGACCTGACATTCCAGGTTCCTATGCAATATTGCTCTTTACAGCATCGGACCTTGCTTCTATCACCAGTCACATCCACAGCTGGGTATTCTTTTTGCTTTGGCTCCATCCCTTCATTCTTTCTGGAGTTATTCCCTTCCTGTTGGTTTGGACCAGTGAGATCACAGTCCAGATATCAGAAGAGGAAAGAGGAAGCTGGGGTCTTTATACTCCAAGATCCATCCAGAAATCAGAAGAGGAAAGAGAGTGAAGTTGGCGTGTATATTCTCCCAGATGAATCCCGGCTGACCTAGAGGTGGTGGTAACAGCTCCCTGCAGGTACATTCCAGGGAGTTGTACCATCTCAGTCAAAATCAGGTTGATTTACAGAAAATAATGAAGAGGGGTGACATTTCTTGCAGACCTGACTTGGAGGATGGAGGTGAAGTCTGTGTGGAGCTGTCATAGCACCCATGGGTGGGAAGCAGCATGCTGTTTTCCTGCACGTCTTTTCTTGCACATCCTGGGGACTTTTGGTGCTGAGGGAAGACCTCCCAGGAGGTCTCCACGGAGGAAGGGTCCTGCCAGTGGACAGAACAGGCACGGGCTGGCTTTCAGGCACTGAGTGGAGTAGCACCATAGACTCTTCTGAAGTGAAGTGAAGTATTGGTCGCCCAATCATGTCTACTCTTTGCAACCCCGTGGACTGTTGCCCGCCAGGCTCTCTGTCCATGGAATTCTCCAGGCAAGAATACTGGAATGGGTTGCCATTTCCTTCTCCAGGGGGTTTTCCCAACTGAGGAATGGAATCCAGGTCTCCCACATTCCAGGCAGATTCTTTACTGTCTGAGCCACCAGGGAAGCCCACATGCTGAGCTGAGCTCTGTTTAATCTGGACACTCAGGGAACCCAGCTCCTTCTCTGTGTTTGACATGCCTTACTTGGAAGAGGAAGTCGGCTTTTATTTTATCAGGGCCAAAGCAGGAACCGGCCAGCTGCTAATAATCTGAAGTTATTCTAAAATGAGTTCGCTCGGTTGTGTCCGACTCTGCGACCTCATGGACCGTAGCCTACAAGGCTCCTCTTTCCATGGAATTTTCCAGGCAAGAGTACTGGAGTGGATTACCATTTCCTTCTCCAGGCTGCTAATAATAAATTACACTAATGCATTCAAGAAATATTTACTAAGCTCCTTAGTGGGTTTTTAGGGCTTCCTAGGTGGTGCTAAGTGGTAAAGCACCCACCTGCCGATGCAGATTTATTGTGAGGGTTCAATCCCTGGTCAGGAAGATCCCCTGGAGGAGGGCATGGCAACCCACTCCAGTATTTTTGCCTGGAGAATCCCATGGACAGAGGAGTCTGGTCAGGTACAGTCCATGGGGTCTCAAAGAGCTGGACACAGCTGAAGCAACCTAGGTCCTTAGTGGGTTGGAAAACCCTTCAACCCCTTCCCCCTGCTCCTCACCAGAGGGGACACAAGGATGCAAGAACAGGGGGACTACTTAGGGTCCCTGAAGGCAGAGCTCTCACAGCCCAGCACTCCAGACAGCACCCTATGTGTTTGTTAGTAGAAATGTGAATTGTGTCCCCTTAAAAGATGGGTTGAAATCCTAACCCCCAGTACCTCAGGATCTGATATTTGGGAAAAGGGTCTTTACACATGTAATGAGTCACAATGAGGGCTTCCCTGGTGACAAAGAATCTGCCTTCCAATTCAGGAGACATGAGTTCAATCCCTGGGTGGGGAAGAGCCCCTAGAGAAGCGCATGGCAACCGGCTCCAGTAGTCTTGCCTGGAGAATTCCTGTCTCCAGAGGAACCTGGTGGGCTACATACAGTCCATGGGGTTGCAGAGTCACACACGCACACAGTGAAGTAGGGTGGTCCCTTACTCCAACAGGAAAGCCCGGGATGACGAGGCAGAGATTGGCTTTTAGTGTCCAAAGCCGTGAGAGAATAATTTCCTATTGTTTTAAGACACCCGGTTCGCACGCAGTATGCTGTTCTAATAACCCTGTAAAACAAATAGCAGTGATAAATGAATATTGACTGAATGGGCTGGACAAGCGCTGGCTCAGCACTGAGTTCCTGGCTTAGGACACAAGCCGATTACAGCTGGCAAGTCCCAGGATGCCCTGACCCAGGATCTGTGTTTCCTGCTCAGAGCCTGGAAGCCAGGGGCCATTAAGAGGACAGTGGGGCTGAGTCCAGCAAGGTGGGGCCTGGCTGAACCTGGGAAGCTGCCAGACGCTATACAGGTGTGGCCAGGGGTGACCTACAGCTTGTAAATAAGTCCCCGAAACACTCAGAGCCCATTAACATCACGTGAGCGTTGTCTTAATGGGAGAGACTCACACTTGTCGGTTAGATGCCTGGACTGGAACCAAACCAACCCAGCCGGGGCAGGGGGTGGGGGGGTGGGGATCCTTTGGGTCCTCCCCACGTGTTGATTTGAGTCCAACCAGAAGGTTTCCCGGGTGGGACAACCCTCTTGGGCCTTCTTGGACTGAAAGGAGCTAGGGAGGCTGGGTCTGTTGGACAAGGTTCATTTGAGGCTCAGCTGGGGCTCAGGAGATTCAGTCTTATCACCTACAAGCTCCAGATGGGACTCCTTCCTCGTGGCCAATGAAAGAGAAGCCACCCCACTTCCGCTTCAGCACCCTGGCCCTTGGCAACCACCAACCTGCTTTCTATGTCTATGGATTTGCTTTTTCTGGACATTTCCTATATGTGGTTCTTTGGCTAGGCATCATTTTTGTTTTTAACTTATTTTTAAGAAAGTATCCCTGTTTCTTTTTAAAAAATAGTTGTTTCTGGGTCTTAGTTGTGGGGTGTGGATTCTCTCGCTGCGACGCGGGGCTCAGTTGCTCCACGGCATGTGGGATGTTAGTTCCCTGATCAGGAATCCAGTCCGTGTCCCCAGCATCTTAACCACTGGACCACCTGGGAAGTCCCTGGTCAGACATTGTTTTAACCCTCAGAGAGGTGATGTTACTTGTCCAGGGTTGCACAGCAACTGAGCCTGAAATCAGCATCCTGCGGCCAGAAGGTGTGCATTTACCTGTGTGTCATCTGAGTTATCCCGTGAAGTACATTCTAGGCAGGGCCGAGTGAACCGAGACCTTCAGGTACTGCTCAATAGGATGATGAAAATGTTCCGAAATGACACTGTGGGTGGTTGCCGAGCTCTGAATCCATTGTGATTTCAAAGCCACTCATCTACAAGCCGCTCAAAACCGTTCTTGTGTGCTTTATTTTTCTTCCAGTTTTATGGGGATATAATTGTCATACAGCACAGTATAGATTGAAGGTGTACCCGGAATGGTTGGATTTACATGCATCATGAAGGGATGGTTACAGAGATACAAGGTTAAAGAAATAGAAAAAAATTTTTTTTTCTTGTGGTGAGAACTCTTAGAAATTACTCTCTTTGAATTGTATACTTTAAATGGGTGAATTTTAGAGTATGCGAACTATATCTCAAAGCTGTTATTAAAAAAAAAAAAACCCTGCTTCTGTGCAGGGAATCCAAAGCTGGTGCTCTGTGACAACCTAGAGGAGTGGGATGGGGAGGGAGGTGGGAGGGATTTTCAAGAGGGAGGGGACACATGTATACCTTTGGCCAATTCACGTTGAGGTATGGCAGGAACCATCACAGTATTGTAAAGAAATAATCCTGTCATTAAAAAAAAAAAAAAAAAGCTCCTGGCACATATACACGTATAGTGAGGATCAGCCGTCATCACACACACAGCAAAGGGTGCTGGGAATTCCCTGGTGGTCCAGTGGTTAGGACTCTGTGCTTCCACTGCGGGGAGATGGGTTCCATCCCTGGTTACAGAACTAAGATTAAAAATTTTTTAAAAGCACAGCGTGCCACTACAGGTGGGCTCTGGGGCAGGACCAGAAGATTTTCCCTTTTGCATGAGGATGTAGTTGGTGGTGATTCAAAGAAAAAAGACAGCTTTGAGATCATCCAGGAAACTATGATGTAGGCTGGGTATTATGTGGTATTCAGAGATGACTGTTAATATTTAGATGTAGTAACAGCAAGGTGCTTGTTATGTATTTTTAAATATTCTCCTCAGTCTGAGGAGCACCATGAAATGTTTATAGATGGAATGAGGAAGCCTGGGAAGGTGAGATAAAGATGTCCAAGAATGCCAAGGCGTTGAAAACAGCGTTTGGTGGGGGTTTTAGTTCTGCAGATCTCAGAGATAATGTTATCCCTTGAAGGGGAACCAGGACCCTGCCCCAAGCCCACACTAATGTTTCTTTTTTTTTCTTAATAATGAGAATTTTCAAAATAAATATCTATTTTTTTGACTGCACCAGGTCTTTGATGTGGCATGTAGGATCTTTAGTTGTGTGTGTGTGTGTGTGTGTGTACGCGCACGTGCACATGCAAGCACTCAGTGGTGTCCAGCTGTGCGACCCCATGGACTGTAGCCCGCCAGGCTTCTCTGTCCATGGGATTCTCCAGGCAAGAATACTGAAGTAGGATGTCATTTCCTTCTCCAGAGGATCTTCCCGGCCCAGGTATCGAACCTGTGTCTCTTGTGTCTCCTGCTTTGGCGAGTGGGCTCTTTACCTTCTGAACCATAGTAGTGGCATGCAGGCTCTTAGTTGAGGCATGTGAACTCTTAGTTGAGGCATGTGGGATCTAGTTTCTAGGCCAGTGATTAACCCTGGCCCCCTGCATCCATTGAGAACAGTGTGTTAGCCCCGGGACCACCAGGGAAGTCCCAGCACTGTTTCTTGACTGGCCCTCCCTTCCCGTATTGGCAACTGTTTGAACCTGCCCTTTGGAATTCAAGGAAGGGGTCACAGAAAGGCTTTTGTGCCCCGGAGCCCCGCCACAGGGTCTGGCTTCATTTCACTATGACAGGCTGACTACAGCAAAAATCCGTTTACCACTTTGAAGTACATGACACGGTGATTTCTTAGCACGCTCAGAATCTTGTACAGCCATCACCCCTATCAATAAATTCCTGAACATTTCCATGCCCTCAAAAAGAAGCCCATCGCAAGCACTCCCTATTCCCTCCCTCCCCTCAGCCCTTGGCAACCACTTTCTGTCTTTCCTGACTTGCCTGTTCTGTTCCTTTCATACAGAAAATTATACCCTATGAAGCTGTTAGTCATGGGGAGACTTTTTACACCACGGACATTGATGAATTCAGGGTTTTCTTCTCCAGGGAGCTGGTTGTTAAGAGTTTACCAGTGCACCCTAGTTCCTGAGACAGGAGAACAGAAGAGTTAAAAGTTCTCAGATCAGGAGTACTGTCCCTCAGGGGCCATTTTGGGAACATAGGAGGGCGTTCTGAGTTGTCACAGTTGTTTTTTGACAGTAGCAGAAGGAGCAGTGAGTGGTCAGGATTGCTAAAAGTTAACACAGTGAAGAATTATCCTGCACACCCATGACTTTTCAACAACCTGTTGGACATTCGTACAGCTGAAAAAAATCTGCTTCTGAGTCTCACATCTATTTTGCATGTATTATAAGCCCCCCTGCTGGCACCCCACTCCAGTACTCTTGCCTGGAAAAGCCCATGGACAGAGGAGCCTGGTAGGCTGCAGTCCATGGGGTCACTAAGAGTCGGACACGACTGAGTGACTTCACTTTCACTTTTCACTTCCATGCATTGGAGAAGGAAATGGCACCCCACTCCAGTGTTCTTGCCTGGAGAATCCCAGGGACAGGGGAGCCTGGTGGGCTGCCATCTATGGGGTCGAACAGAGTCGGACACGACTGAAGCGACTTAGCAGCAGCAGCTGCTTTTTTTCATGTCACCGACTCTTTGGGGAAACAAGGTCATTCATCCTGTAGCCAGTGTTTCAGTTCCTGGACTTGGCCGACCTTGTCCTCATGGTGTTGATTCACTGGCAATTTTATCCTCCTGTTTTCTGAAAACGGCTGATTACAGTGAGAGGCTTGATCGGATTCAGGTTCCTTTTTTTTTTTGTAAGCAGGGGAAGGTTGAGGAGGGACATTTGTAGATGGTGAAGGGACCTCCTGTCACCTGATGGGCAGTGGGGGCACTGCTTGTCCCTCTTTCAGTGTTTCAGGACTGCTGGGGTCTCTGGCGATGCCCGCCTCACCGCCCGCCCTCCCCCCGCCCCCAGTTAAATCCTTCATCAATCTTGTGCCTGAGTTTGGCAGCCGCAGACAAGCCCCATCTGACATACCATTTATGGGCTTCCCTGGTGGCTCGGTGGTAAAGGATTCAGGGGACATGGGTTCAATCCCTGGTCTGGGAGGATCCCACATACTGCGGAGAAACTAAGCCCGTGTGCCACAACTACTGAACCCACGTGCTGCAACTGCTGAAACCACGTGCCCTGTGCTCCGCAGCAAGAGAAGCCACCGCAGTGAGAAGCCTGCTCGCCGCAACCAGAGAAAAGCCTCACAGCAAGGAAGACCCAATGCGGCCAAAACATAAATAATTTTTTTAAAAGTTAGTTACCATACAGCTCTGCTAAAATGACGGGGAAAGGGGCTTCCTGCTGTCGACTTTCAAAAGAGGCACAACGTGAGAGTTGCGAGTTACGTTTTACTTGGGCCAAAATGAAGACTGCCGTCTGGGAGACAGCACCTCAGATAGTTCTGAGAACCTGCTCCAAAGAGGTAGCGAGCGAAGGTCAATATATGTGATTTTGGTGAAGGGGGAGTTCATGTGATGAAGCACTTATCTTACAAAAGGTCTTCTGCTAGTCACCAAGGAGCAGATATCATCGTGAAGGCATTTAGTGCTTTTCTAGATATGAGAAAATAACTAATCATATCTAACTAATCTCAGTCACTCAGTTGGGTCCGACTTTGCAACTCCATGGACTGCAGCACGCCAGGCTCCCCTGTCCATCACCATCTCCTGGAGCTTGCTCAAATTCATGTCCATTGAGTCGGTGATGCCATCCAACCATATCATCCTCTGTTGCCCCCTTCTCCTTTTGCCCTCAATATTTTCCAGCATCAGGAAATGACTCTTTTCCAATGAGTCAGCTCTTTGGGGGCTTCAGCTTCAGCATCAGTCCTTCCAATGAATATTCAGGATTGGACCCAGAATATACCAACAATCCAGAGAAGGCACTGGCAACCCACTCTGATACTCTTGCCTGGAAAATCCATGGAGGAGGAGCCTGGTAGGCTGCAGTCCATGGAAAGAGTCGGACACGACTGAGCGACTTCACTTTCACTTTTCACTTTCACGCTTTGGAGAAGGAAATGGCAATCCACTCCAGTGTTCTTGCCTGGAGAATCCCAGGGACGGGGGAGCCTGGTGGGCTGCTGTCTATGGGGTCGAACAGAGTTGGACACAACTGAAGCGAAGCAGCAGCAGCAGCAGCAGCATACCAACAATTGTCAGGAATCTTTTGAAACAAGGGAAACTGAGAAGAGTTGCTACCTGCCAAGGTGTTTTCCAAGGTTCTGGCCTGCCTGGCTTCATATTCCAGCTTACCTGACTTTCTGGCCATGTGGCTTGGGCAAGTTATTTCACCTCTGTGCCTCTAGGGTTGTTCCCCGCTGTACCTTGAGAGAGAATTGCTGTGGAAGTGGGATGAGGTCGGTAGGCCAGGTAAGTGCTAATAGTTGGTTGCCAAAATAAACGAACGTAGGCCGCTGAGAGGAGAGAGCCTGGGCCCAGCAGGACCCTGTCCTCCTCCTCCAGGCTGCCTCCCGGCTGGTATCCTGCCACACCCCGGAAAAAGGGAGGGGCTCCGGCCTCACCTGTCAGGGCCACTCAGCCGCCCCGCCACCCCGCCTCCCAGAGCCTCCGGAAGGCAGGGTAGATCCTGGGCGGGGTTTTCGGCCACAGGTACTGGAAGGTTCGGGGCGATTCTGATAGAGGCGCCGACCCCGAGGGAAGGGTGTGCGCTGAGCTGCTGAGAGAGCCACTTTACCTCCAGCCACGACCAGGTGAGAGATGGAGCCGGGGAGTTCTCTCTGCCCGCAGGCGCGCGCGCGCGCACACACACACACACACACTCGAGACTTGATCCCAGGGATCCAGCGGCAAGTGGAGACTCGGGCTCTCCACTCCTTGACCTCTGATCCCCTCTGGGCTGCACCCCACCTCGGGGCCTCGGCAAGCCGGGCATCCACCCCTGACAGCCCAGGCACCCACTACCCCTGCCCCAGCACGCAGGCTGCCTGATCTTTCCGTCAGTCCCCAAGCCGGACGCCCTCCTCAGCTCCCTTCACCTCCCTTTCTGGCAGATCTGATACTTGACCCTGTAAGGTATAGTTCGGATGGAGGCAGAAAAGGAGAGATGACCTCAACGGAAGTGGGTTACCTTTATTCAGGCAAGGAGGGGTGACAGTCGGCCTAACGACCAGGCAGAGCAAGAGGGATCAGGGAGGCTTCATATTTAAAGGGAGGTTTGTGGAAGCGATAAGGGAAACGTTGGTCAGGTGGGATGTTTTGGGTATTCTTTAGTTGAGATGGTATTTGTAGTTGGGCAGGGGGTGATAAGTCCTCTGGGCAAGGGCTGTTAAGTCTCTGGCAGATGTAGGGGATGGAAGGTTTCTGAACACGGGCTGATAAGTCCCAGATAGACACAACCTGCCTGGAGCATCAGAGCGGGATCTAAAGTTCGGTTTTGTTTTCTCCGATTCAGTAAGGGTCTTTGTTGTTTTCTTTTCTAGGCCCAAAGACTCCTTCAGAGCCCCCATCCCCTCCATCACCCCTGCTCTCCCTTCCCCACCCAAGGCTACCTGCCGCTTCCCTCCCTCCCTCCTGTCACCTGTTCTCCAGGAAACAACCTGAGAATGAATGGCCAGGACGGGCCGTAGTGACTGCTCCCCCACCTCCGGGAGGCACTGAGAGCAAGACCCTGGTCGGAGACCCGGGGTTGCGGCCGCGGCCCCTCCTCCGCCCGGGAGGTGGCAATATCCCCGGCTCCCTAGCTCCATCCTGAGTCCGTGCTTCCATTCTAGGCTGGACCTAAAGTCGGGGATATCAAAGCGGTAGCCCCACATGTTTGTCTTAAGCTCTTTCCCTGCGTTGTGATCATGGGGTGAATTTCAGGGAGAGGGGTGAATTTCAGGGAGAGGTGTGAATGCGGCGAAGCTGCCCACGCCCAGGGTAGGTGTGGCTGGGCGGGCACTGAGCTGGGTACCCAAGCCGACCTGGGGGAGGGGGCGGGAAGGGGCGGGGCTTTCAGAACGGACGGAGCCGGACATGCAAATTACAGGGTGAGCTCTGGTGCGCGGACAGATGCAGGCGAGGAGGGGAGGCTGCGGCCAGACTCCCAGAGCGGAGTGGATGAGACCAGCCCTGGGACAGAGAGGCGTGAACGAGAACGAGAACGTTTAAAAGGAGTCATGGGCAGATTTTGACGAACTCACTTTTCTGAGGGACCTGGAGGCTGGATTCCCCCTGCAAAGTTGGGGCTCCTTTCAGTTCCCTATCCTATCGCAACCTCCAATGAGATGAACCCCCAGGGGTCCCCCTCTCATCCCTCTCTGAAGGGTGTGATGCAGCTGTTAGGACGGAGGGCAGATAAGGACATGTACTTCCTGACCTCAGAGGGCTGGAGGGAAAGGCAGGCTCCTCCCACTTGCCTTGGATCGGGACTTTGCTCAGGACTCCAGCTGTCAGGGTTTTCCCTGCCGGAGCGCACCCCCAGAACCCCAGGACATGGGGGAGGGGTACGGGGCGGACCTACTTTCTAGGTCTCCTCCCCTCCCCACGGCGTTTTTGTTTTTTTTTTTGGTTGCCGCTGGGTCTTCCTTGGTGCTCCTAGGCTTTCTCTAGTTGCGGTAAGCAGAGGCTACTTTTCACTGGGGCGTAAGGCTTCTCGTTGCGGTGGCTTCTCTTGTCTCGGTTCCTGGCTCCACAGCAACGTCTCAGTAGTTGTGGTGCGCAAGCTGAGTTGCACGTGGCATGTGAAGTCTTCACTGACCAGGGATCACACTCAAGTCCTCTGCACTGGCAGGTGGATTCTTAACCATTGGACCCCCAGGGAAGTCCTTAACTCTATTTTTTTTTTTTTAAATCAAACTTCAATCATGGCAAGTGAATCACAGACACACTCACTCACTCTCTGGAATAACAGCCCCCAGAGTCAGCTCCATCCATTGTGTCTGTATCTGACCAATGCAGCTACTTTGTTGGTCTCAGAATTCCCAGCCTCTGATGAAACTGATTCCTCCTCTAGGTCTGCCCTCTTCACAGTCATGTCTGACTTCTCCCAATGATGTGTGTGATCTGTGGTCTAAATGCTAGATTTGACCATGACTCCTGCACCCAACTGCGCGACTTCACTTCCACTTTTCACTTTCATGCATTGGAGAAGGAAATGGCAACCCACTCCAGTGTGGAGAATCCCAGGGACGGGGGACCCTGGTGGGCTGCCGTCTATGGGGTCGCACAGAGTCGGACACAACTGAAGCGACTTAGCAGCAGTAGCAGCACCTGCACCCAAGGGGGCTTCCCAGGTGGCCCTAGTGGTAAAGAACCCGCCTGCCAGTGCAAGAGATGCAAGAGACGTGGGTTTGATCCCTAGGTCCAGATGATCCCCTGGAGGACAGCATGGCAACCCGGTCCAGTATTCTTGCCTGGAGAATCCCATGGACAGAGGAGCCTGGCAGGCTACAGTCCATAGGACCGCAAAGAGTTGGACACGACTGAAGAGACTTACTATGCAAACACACACACAACCAATAGGAAAAGTGGAAACCCACTGGTCGCTTGCCCAGAGCCCATATGGAACAGCATGTTTTGCTTCGTATGTGATAATATAAAAAATGTACCGCATGTGTATATGTGCCAGGGACTGTTTTAATCCTCAGAGAAGTGAAGCCACTTGTCCAGAATCACAGCTAATGACTTTAGGAGCCTAAAATCAACAGCCTGCAGCTGGAGGGTGTACACCTAACCACAGAGAGATGTGGTTACTGAGTCAAGTATGTTGACTGAAGGCTTCAGGTTCAGTGGCCTTATCTGGAGCTTGTGAGCAACAAGGCTGAGGCTCTCATGAGCAAAAGCTGAACTTTGAAATGAACCTTTAAAAAAAATTTATCTCATTTTTGATGGTGCTGGATCCTTGTTGCTGTACACTGGCTTTCTCTAGTTGCAGCAAGGGCAGAGGGAACTGCTCTTCGCTGTGGCATGTGGGCTTCTAATTGCAGTGGCTTCTCTTGTTGCAGAACATTGCCTCTAAACACCAGCTCAGTGGTTGCAGTGCATGGGCTCCACATGTGGAATCTTCCCGGACCAGGAACAGAACCTGTGTCTCCTGCATTGGTAGGTGGATTCTTATCCACTGTACCACCAGGGAAGTCCTTTGAAATGAACCTTACTCAGTAAACCCAGGCTCCCTAGTGCCTCTCTTTCAACGCAAAAGGGGCTAGAGGAGGTCGTACCACTCAGACTTCTATTTCTGGCTACGTTCAACACCTGGGGATTCCCAAAGAGCCCATACCCCCAAATTGGTTCGATTCAAATCCACGCATCTAGTTGACAAGCCTGAGTCTCTTCTGGAAAGTGAACCCTCCAGCGATCTTACTGGATTCAGAGGGTTTCAGTGACATGAATCAGAAGCAAGGCTGTGGCTTCATTAGGTCCTGTGATAACTTTTCTCAGCCATAATAAACCCAAAAGGACAAAGTCTGCATGGCTTCTGGCAGCTTCCCAGCTTCAATCAGGCCACCCCTAACTTGATTTAACCCCAACATTCTCTTCTTAGTGGCCAGTTTTAAAATATTCATTTATTTATGGCTGCACTGAATCTTGTTGCTGCGTGCAGGCTTTCTCTAGTTGCAGCGAGCGAAGACTACTCCTAGTTGAGGTGTGTGGGCTTCTCACTGCAGTGGCTTCACTTGTAGCGGGGCACAGGCTCTAGAGCTCAGGCTCAGTAGTTACGGCACACGGGCTTAGTTGCTCCTTGGCACGTGGGATCTTCCTGAACCAGGGATCAAACCCGTGTCCCCCGCATTGGCAGGAAGATTCTTATCCACCGAGCCACCAGGGGAAGCCCCCTTAATGGCCACTTGGCTCAGCAGCTGGCCCAGGAACACAAGCCCTAGACCAAATCAAATAGAAACTTCTATCTCTAAGCTACTGTGGTGCACAGCCTCCGGGATATGTTGTGGTTAAAGCTTGCCCAGGAGAAAGAGATGTACTTTAACCTGGGTGGGAACTCCACATTCCCAGAGAAGGAAGAAGGAAGTCTTCGAAAAAGTCGAGAGAATGGAAAGCGTCCCTCCCAGGACTCTTTCCAGACACTGGCATTCCCATTCACTCAGAGTCCACACCTGCTCAAACAGAGGTCAGAACCGGATTTCCCTGGGGCAACGTGTGTTGGCCCAGCCTAGACTGCAGAAGGACAAAGTCCATCAGTCTTTCTAGATGTGATCTTAGCAATGATAAGGTGTTCACTGTGAGGACATTACTTAATTACATACTTACTGGCTCCTAGCCACAAAATGGGGAGTCAGAATCAATTCCTTTCCTTCCTCTTCTTTCCTTACAGCTGCTTTTTTAAATGCTCAGCAACCATACCTTCAAAGTCTCATCCTTTGAGGGGGGTGTCTTTGATTTGTTTGAAATAATCTCAGCCAACAGCTTAATTAACTGCTTCTCTCTACAAACCACCGAGTCAAGGTGTATGATCCAGGATGGGGAATTCTCAATGCCCTGGACCTCCTCGAATGAGGTTGCAGGAGCATGTGGCATGAGAGGATGGTCATGTCCCAGGTCTCTAGTGGGACTGGCCACCGAGGGTCTTCGGCTTTGCACGGGAAGGAATTGAAGAGCGAACCACAAAAAAGTGAAAGCAAGTTTATTCAGAGAGATACACAGTCTGTGGGCTTCCCAGGTGGCACAAGTGGTAAAGAACCCACCTGCCAATGCAGGAGACGTAAGACATGGGTTCAATCCCTGGGTTGGGAAGATCCCCTGGAGGAGGGCATGGCAACCCACTCCAGGATTCTTGCCTGGAGAATCCCTTGGACAGAGGAGACTGGCGGGCTACAGTCCATAGGGTCACAAAGAGTTGGATACGTCTGAAGCAAGTTAGCATGCACGCACACACCCTATAGGCAGAATACGGACCATCTCAGAAAGTGAGAGCCACCCAGAGATGGGTGGTTAGCTTTTACAAGCTGGGATGTTTCATAGGCTAAGAAGTGGAAAGATTATTCCAACTATCTTGGAGAAGGGAGAAAGAGTTCCAGGAACTGGGTCATTGCCCACTTTTTGACTGTATATAGTCAGTCTCAGAACTGTCATGGCACCCGTGGGTGTGTCATCTAGCATCTGCTAATTATTCCAATGAGCGTAGAATGAGGCTCAAAGTCTACTGGAAGTCGAATCTTCTGCCATCTTGGACCTAATTGGTTCTCACTAGTTCTTGTTGCATCCTGTTTTTCTCAACGTCTGTGTCATTCTTCAAGGGTGTGTCCTGCCCCCTTCCCTCCTATCTCAATACCAGAGTAAGTCCCATGTATTTTCAGAAGGTCTGTCTGACGCAACCACCCTACTCCTGGAACTAACTTCTGTTGTAACCAGGGTTGAAAAGAACAGGTTGTACAGTTGTTCAAGTATTAGCAGATTTTCTAGGATTTCTTTTTTTTTTACTTTCTAATTTTTGGCTGTGCTGGGTCTTTGTTGCCGCATGCAAGATTTCTCTCGTTGCAACAAGCAGGGACTACTCTCCAGCTGTGCGTGGGCTTCTCATCGCGCTGGCTTCTCTTGTTTTGGAGCGTGGGCTCGAGAGCTTGGACTTTGGTAGTTGTGGGACACAGGCTTAGTTGCCCCACGGCATGTGGGATCTTCCTTAACCAGGGATCAAACCCATGCCCTCTGCATTGCAAGGCAGGTTCTTAACCACTGGACCACCAGGGAAGTCCTTTCTGGGATCTCTTGCCAGTAGTTGAAGTTCCTTTGAGATGCCTGCATGTCCCTTCAGCTATCTTCTGGTTACTGGCTCCCTGTGCTCCAGCCTGCATCTGATATGTCCAGCCACACCAATCCATACTCTCCCTTTCCAAACTGCCTGCTGTGGTTTCATAGTATGAACTTTGGGTATTTGTTCCCAGTTCCTAGCCTGGCGGGCTGCAGTCCAAGGGGTCACAAAGAGTCAGACATGACTGAGCATGCACGCACACCCATGTATACTCACAGTCAATAAACATCCACATTTCAAAATACAATTTGTATATGCATAGTGTATGCATATGCTCACACATACACATGTGGTATTTGTTCACAACCACCCTCACACCACATATATAGTACATACTCAGTATGTACACAGTACAAATATCACTCAGATATTTTGAGTTTGGTACCAGGATGACAACAATAAAGCAAATATTGCAACAACATAAGTTGTTGCTTTGGTTTTGGTTCCCCAGTGCATATAAAAGTTGCATTTACCCTATACTGTAGTCTATTAGGTGTGCAATAGCTTTATGTCTTAAAAAACAAACCCAATGTACATAACTTAATTAAAAAACAGGTGATTGCTAAAATATGCTCACCATCATCTGACAATCTGGGGTTGCTGCAAACCTTCAATTTATATAAAAAAAAATACAGTAATCATGAAGCACAATAGAATCAAGTGTGCCTCTATATATACAGCCATACAATACAATGTACGTTCATATGCACACAATTTCACAGAACATAAGTACACAATGTAAAGATACCATATATACTCATGAAATGCACATGCCATGTGTGTATACATACATACAATGCATATACATGTGTAAACATGCACATGTGGGTCCAATGGAAACACAATCATGTAACACACACTCCAGAGATATACCTGCATACATGTACACGAGCACTCACACTTACGTCCATGCACACATAGAGCCAATCCACAAGCACATATTCCCCACAATGTCTGCAAACACAGCTGTGCCGCCAGCTTCATGTACAACCCCAGGGCCTCCCTCCCCCCAGCTAACCGGTTCCCTGCTCTCCCTCCCCAGACAGCCATGCTCAGCACGCAGACATTTTTCTTCTTCCCCACGGCCCCCTTCATCCTCTTTGTCTTCACGGCTTCCACCATATTTCACCTTCATCAGAGGCTAGAGAAGATGCAACCCACGTGGGAGTTAGAGGCACTGGAGCCAGCAACTATGGAGACGCCCTCGCGTCCCCAGCCGAGGCCCCAGCTCAAGGGCATGTGGACCATCAATGCCATAGGCCGCCTGGGGAACCAGATGGGGGAGTACGCCACCCTGTACGCCCTGGCCAAGATGAACGGGCGCGCCGCCTTCATCCCGCCCCAGATGCACAGCACGCTGGCCCCCATCTTCCGAATCACACTCCCGGTCCTGCACGACGCCACGGCCAGGAGCGTCCCCTGGCAGAACTACCACCTGAACGACTGGATGGAGGAGCAGTACCGCCACATCCCGGGGGAGTACGTGCGCCTCACCGGCTACCCCTGCTCCTGGACCTTCTACCACCACCTCCGCGCCGAGATCCTCCAGGAGTTCACCCTGCACGCCCACGTGCGTGAGGAGGCCCAGAACTTCCTGCGGGGTCTGCGGGTGAATGGCAGTCGGCCGAGCACCTATGTGGGGGTCCACGTGCGTCGAGGGGACTACGTCCACGTTATGCCCAACGTGTGGAAGGGCGTGGTGGCTGACCGGCGATACCTAGAGCAGGCCCTGGACTGGTTCCGTGCTCGCTACAGCGCCCCCATCTTTGTGGTCTCCAGCAATGGCATGGCCTGGTGTCGGGAAAACATCAACGCCTCCCGTGGCGACGTGGTCTTTGCCGGCAATGGCAACGAGGGCTCGCCCGCCAAGGATTTTGCCTTGCTCACGCAGTGTAATCACACCATCATGACCATTGGGACATTCGGGATCTGGGCCGCCTACCTCGCAGGTGGAGAGACCATCTACCTAGCCAATTACACCCTCCCAGACTCTCCCTTCCTCAAAGTCTTTAAGCCAGAGGCAGCCTTCCTGCCAGAGTGGATTGGGATCCCTGCTGACCTGTCCCCACTCCTCAAGCACTGATGTTGGCTAGTTCTTGGCACCCCATTCTCCTTTTTGGGCTCCCCCAAGATCAGTTCTGGGGTGTGAGGAGCACATTGTTACATGTTCCAGGGGGCTTCCCTCTTGTACTGTAATGCTTCAGGCTGCAAGCGACAGAAGTCCCAACTAACTTGTTTAAATAACATATTCATGAGTCTCACACAGCATGACCAGAGACGGCGGGTCTCCGGGGTTAATTCAGCAGCTCAACAGGTCATCAGCAATCCCAGTACCATCTATCTTGTTGAGCTTCCATAATCTCTTAAATCAGCTGCCATATGCTCCTTTTGGTCCCAAGAGGGCTGCCACATACCCAGGTGTTGCACAGATATCCTTTTTCCAAGGCAGTAAAAAGAAGTTTGTTTTTATCTTATGTCCCCTTTGAAGAGTGTGGGAAACCTTCCAAATCTCCCTGCAACTGGTCCCAGGTCTCATTGACCAGAAGGGTGTCACATGCCCTCTGACGCCTTATAAGGCATGGTGAATTAGACCCTGGGTTGACTTAGCTTCAGATCAATAAATCATTGCTCCCTGCAGCTGTGGAATCAATGGGCCTCCTCTGAAGGACATTGTGGCTTGCAATAAGAAAATTGGGGTGCTCTTACCAAGGAAGAAGGAAGGAATGTCTGCAGGGTGCAAAACAGGGAAGCCTTGAATAATTGTACAGGTTGGTCACTGCATAAAGGCATTTGGCCAAGGAGGCAAGGGGGGCTTGCATAGAGCCGATGGTCTGCTCTCCAAGCCATGTGTCCCTGGGACTGTGTCCATCCAGCAGGCTCTCTTTTTTCTAGAAGTTAGTCTTCTCAGAGTGGGGACCTTTTGTCCAATTTTCATAAGAGAGCTGTATTGGCTAGTAGTTGGAATCCAAGCCCACATGCCCCATCTCTGCAGCCCTGACTTCTACCACGTACCACGACTATTGCTAAGAACTCATAGACCAGTGTGGCTCAATGAACTTGACAAGAGTCCATTCATCCTTTTAGTAAATGCCTGTCATGATGAACCCAACAGGATCCCTGCTCTCAAGGGCTGTGTTGACAAAACATGATGGCTTAAAGTGACAGCAGTTAATTCTTTCCCGCTGGTCAGTGGATCAGCTGGGTAAGTCTCTGCTGCATGCAATGCTGGCTGAGGTCTCTTATGAAGCTGCATTTCTATGGTGCTCATTCGGAGTATCCTGCAGGACAGGATAGCTCAGACTCCCTCACAACATGGCTTTCAAGTTGTTTGCCGACACATTTGCTATGGGAGTCTTCAGGTATCCTCATCATGTAGAAAGTAGAGCTATCTGAAGCTGCCATGCTGTGAGGAAGTCCAAACACAATGGGAGGCCCCACAGAGATGCTCCGATTAACAGTCATAGCTGAGCCGAGCTTCATCCCAGCCCAGGCATCAGAAATGTGAATGTAGAAGCCTCCAGTTGTTCCAGTCAACCTCACATTTCTGGCAAGCCAGCTCAGTCTCCTGACAACATGTTGCAGAGTCAGGCCATATCTGAATTCCTGAATCACAGATTCTATGAGTATAGTAATACTCTGATTGTATGCCAGTGAAGTGTTGGGATGATCTGTTGGGCAGTCATAAGTAACTGAGTAACAAACTAAATAGATTATTCTCTGTATTTGCAAAATCTTTTATGACTTGGCATGAAATAGGCCAACATGAACTTCTCCACCTGACTTGAGATCCCACATGCAAAGGTCCTGTGGCAGAGGGGAGTCTAGTGAAATGAGACTGGTGTGACTGGAGTACATGGAGACAGATATAAATGGAGAAGTTAGCAGGGTGGGACTGAAATGCCTTATGGACCAGGATAATAAGGACTCTGGGTTTTATTCTAAGACCAATGGGAAGCCATCAAAGGGCTTTCATTAGAGGCATGATATGATCTGATTTGGGGCTTCCCAGGTGCCTTAGTGGTAAAAGAATCCACTTGCCAATCCAGGAATAGCAGGAGATGCAGGTTCAATTCCTGGGTCAGGAAAATCCTCTAAAGGAGGAAATGGCAACCCATTCCAGTATTCTTGCCTGGAGAATCCCATGGACAGAGGAGCCTGGCAGGTTACAGTCCAGAGGGTCACAAAGAGTTGGACAGGACTGAACACACACACACACGCAAGTATATAATCTGATTTGCTGTGTGGATGTATCTGTCTTCTATGTGGAGGTAAGACTGTAGGGGCAAGGGTGGAGAAAAAGAGACCAGTCAGAAGGTTACTGTACCATTCCCAGCACCCTTTGATAGTGGAGCAAGGAGGTAATGGTGACATAGAAGTTTCATTTCAAGACTCCTAGTGTCTCTCTGCCACAGTTTGACATTCCTGAAAATGACGATCCAATAGCTCAATCGGATGGATATTTGAGTCAGGCATCTGCCGTGAGTCAATTACCTGAGGCCATGGGGAGGGGATCACCTAATACCAACATGGCCACTGTGTTCATAAGGGGGTTGGTTCAAGAAAAGGTAATGAAAGAATACCCTAAGAACTGGGAATATGCTCCAAAAATGAATACATAGGGAAGAAAAGGTTTGCCACTCACATTTCAATGATGAAGCAAGTTATGTAGTCATACCCAATTTCAAAGAGATGTTGAGAAAAGATTAATCAGTGGATCTAAGAAAGAAATGAAAAAGTGTATTCAATACAAATTTGAGGATTATCCCAGGTAGCTCTAGTGGTAAAGAACCTACCTGCTAATGCAGGAGACAGAAGAGACGAGGGTTTGATCCCTGGGTCGGGAAGATCCCCTGGAGGAGGGCATGGCAACCCACTCCAGTATTCTTGCCTGGAGAATCCCATGGACAGAGGAGCCTGGTGGGCTACAGTCCACAGAGCCAGACATGACTGAAGTGATTTAGTACTTAACCCAAGAAGAGCATCTCAGAAAAGTGTGAGAACTGTTCCATTGGTTAGAAATCAATAGTTATATAAGATGTTTTGGGTTTTTTTTTTTTTTTTGAGTCAGTGGATTGTACACCAAATGACATGTTATTGACAGTTTACATAATCCAGATCTAAAAGTCATCCTGGGTCATCCAGGGTCACGTGACCCCTTATAAGCTCAAGAAGGAATGTTATCTTTCAAGGAGTTGTCTCGATGTTGCTGGGAGAACAGGGCCCTTCATGGTTGAGCAGGTATTCCTGCCCATGGGGAAGGTTTGGTCGATGGGTAGTAGACACATGATGCACAGTGTGGGGAGAGGGGAGGTCAAAGGGCAGAGAAGCATTTTTATGTTTAAATTTTTCTTGTCTTGCCATAAAGCATGTGTTTTATATCGCCAGAGGGTGAGCTAGAGCAACCTGCCCACGTGCCTCAGGTTCGTGCACAGCTCTAATAGACGACTACCTCACATCCCCTTGCAGGCCCGTGTGGTCTCTCTGGGTGGTGCTCTTGGGACCGGTTTCTTGTGGCTTGGTACCCATGGAATGGAAGGCCACACTACTTTACTCAGCTGATAAGTTTCTTGGTAATTCTATTGAAGGAGTCCCCTTTCAAATTTCCAGCCTTATTTTATACAGCTTGAGTGGGTGGTGATCACTAGACCAGGGTTTGCTATTTAAAAAAAATAAATGCAACATTCATTTATTAATTTAGCATTCTCTATTTTCTTCATGGACATCTAAAAATGAATTTGGGGAGTCATATTTTACATGCTTCTAAATTAAAGTGCATCACAGTGGGTCATAGTTTCCAAAAACGGCCATGACGTCGCCCTCTGCATTTCAGCTGCCCCCAAAGCCTTCCCCTGCCTGTCCCCACCTCAGTAAATGGCACTGTCTGTTTACTTCAACCAAACACTTAAACTTACTCTGGATTTTTTTCTTTCACAGGTAATCGAACAGCAAGTTGTCAGCTTTCCCTTGAAAATGTACCCTGAATCTGATCTTTTTTTTCTTAATCATCACCATTCCATCCTGGTGGAAGTCACCACCATCTCCACCTGGACATGTGTACAAGTCTCTCTAAAAACAAGCTAAACAGGGACTTCCCTGGTAGTCCAGTGGTTAAGATTCTGGCGCTTTCAAAAAAAAAAAAAAGATATATTTTCATGTTTGCAATATCCACATTTCACAAGGCTCACATGCAGAGTATGTAAACAGTGCCTATAAGTCAGTAAGAAAAAGACAATTACTTCATTAGAAAACATGGGCCAAAAAAAAAAGAGGGTTTGAAAACGGTGATTAACAAGTGTCAGCACATGAAGATGTGTGTTCAAGTGGCTTATTTTCCTTCCACCTCAGTTACCGTCCCGAGGTCTGCCCTCAACTGCTTCATTTTACATTTCATCCTCTCCAGCCCATAGCCTGCTCCGCTCACCTCAGATCCTGGAGGGTGACTGTATGGGGCAGGATATTAGGATGGGAGGTATTTCTCCTGGGATGATTCCTCACTGCTACATCTTCTATCATTACCTAGGAAATTATTCTGACCCCCAAAATTCTACATTTCTGCTTTTTAACCCACTCAGTTTGCGGTACTTTGCTACAGCAACCCTGCTGCTAAGTCGCTTCAGTCGTGTCCGACTCTGTGCGACCCCATAGACTGAAGCCCACCAGGCTCTCCCGTCCCTGGGATTCTCCAGGCAAGAACACTGGAGTGGGTTGCCATTTCCTTCTCCAATGCAGGAAAGTGAAAAGGGAAAGGGAACTCGCTCAGTCGTGTCCGCCTCTTAGTGACCCCATGGACTGTAGCCTAGCAGGCTCCCTACAGCAACCCTAGGAGACTAATTCAGTATGGTGCTGGAGAAGACTCTTGAGAGTCCCTTGGACTGCAAGGAGATCAAACCAGTCAGTCCTAAAGGAAATCAACCCTGAATACTCATTCAAAGGAGTGGTGCTGAAACTCCAAAACGTTGGCTACTTGATTTGAAGTGCTGACTCATTGGAAAAGACCCTGATGCTGGGAAAGATTGAGGGCAGGAGGAGAAGGGGGTGACAGAGGATGAGATGGTTGGATGGCATCACCGACTCAATGGACATGAGTTTGAGCAAACTCTGGGAGATGGTAAAGGACAGGGAAGTCTGGTGTGCTGCAGCCCATGGGGGTGGCAAAGAGTTGGACTCGACTTGGCGACTGAACAAGATACGAGGGGAGAGAGTTGTTTCTGATGGTTTTATGGAGTTTCTTCAGTTAACCAAGCTTGGTTAAAAGGTTGGTTGTGCCCTATCTGTTCAATTTAATTATGTTCTTGGTTATGGGGTGTTCTTTTCTAAGAATTAGCATTCCCTGGGGGTTCTATCCATGGCTCATTTTTCTCCCTGGGTGATTTCATAGTTTCATAGCTATATTTTGATGACTCTCACATTTTTATTTTAGGGCCAGAAACATTCCTTTAGACCAAAAAAAAAAAAAAAAAAACACTTTAATAATAGAATTACTTTAAAAATTCCAGGGAATTCCCTGGGTGTCTGCTGGTTAAGACTCTACACTTTCACTGCAGAGGGCATGGGTTCGATCTCTTGTCAAGGAACTAAAACCCCACATATGCCTCACAGCACAGCCAAAGGGGAAAAAAAAAGAAAAATTCCAAAAGCAGAGAGTGCTGAGAAAAGGAGGCTCTACCAGATGTTAAAGACTAACGTCACGCCTCAATAAATAAAACAGTGTGATCCCAGTGCATGGAAAACAGATGAAAGGAACTGCTTGGAAAGGTCAGAGATGGATAGAAATCCACTGGGGAATTTAATGCAGGTTGAGAATAGCATTACAAATTAGTGATTGAAGAATGGCTTCTTAACAAACAATGGTGACACATCTAGAGGAGAAAAAGCAAGCTCATAAAAAGAAAACTTAAAAAATAGAAAATTTAAAAACCCAAGTATAAAATGGAAAAAGATCATGTGTCATTTTGTATTCAAATATGGAATCATATGAACTTGAGCAACTTGCTGTTCTTTATAAATCTGCTATGTAAAGGGGGCTTCCCTGGGGGCTCCGTGGTAAAAGAATCTGCTTGTCAGTCCAGGAGTGGAAGGAGATGTGGGTTCTATCCCTGGGTTGGGAAGATCCCTTGGAGAAGGAAACGGCAACCTGCTCCAGTATTGTTGCCTGGAAAATCCCACGGACAGAGAAGCCTGGCGGGTTACAGTCCATGGGGTCGCCAAGAGTCGGGCACAACTGAGCGACTGAACGCACGTTTTTCCAGTGTGTGGAAGCAGCGCTCTTCCAGTTCCTTTGGTACTTGCAGAAAATTCTGTTGTATTCATCAACTGTGGCACATCCATACTCTAACTGAAGGTTTTAAGGGTGTTTGTTGTTTTTTGCTTTTACAAATAATGCTGGGGAGAATATCCTTGTCATTTGCCATTTTTGGCTGTAGTGTGAAAAATCTTTATGCATGCGTACTAATACTTCTTTTTAAGGATATATTATTAGAATTGAAATTTCTAGGTCGTGGAGTATGCATTTAAAATCAATTGTGCTGCATAACTTGTGGGAAAAAAAAAGTTCTGTCCCAGCCCATTCTCCCACAGTCTTGCCAAAGTTGAACATTACTATCTTTTAAATCTTTCTCTGATTTTTTTTTGCCTGTGCTGAATATTTGCTTTGCAGCTCAGAGGCTTTCTTTAGTTGCTGTCCAAGGGCTCTAGAGCATGTGGTCTCAGGGCAAGCACGAAAGTTGTTGCAGCATGCAAGCTCTCTAGTTGTGGCAGGGCTGCTTAGCTGCCCAGCAGCAGGAGGGATCCTAGTTCGTTGATCAGGGATGAAACCCACATTCTCTGTATTGGAAGGCGGATTCTTAATCACAGGACCACTAGGGGAGTCCCTCTTCAGTTTCTTTGGCAGGGATGGGGGGTGGGGCATGGAAATGGCATCTTTTTCGATTATATTTCTTTTTGAGTAAGATCTCTTTTAGTCTTTTTATCACTTCTCCTGAGCTTTGAAGTCAGTCTACTAAGCCAGAGTCTCAGATTCTCAAACTCGAAAGGCCAAGGTGAATTCAGTAATTCTTCATTTTGCTCCCCTTAAGCTATTTCTCTTTCGAATCTTTTCTCATCAGCCACACCAAGCCCTCTGCGTCAACCCAACCCTGGGTTTTAATTCTTTCCTTTTCTTTATTTGCCACCTTCTGTCAGTTACAAAGTCCTGATGGTTATTTTTTTAATTCTGACATCGTACATGTCAAACATTCATAAAATGTACAGTTTAAAGAATAACAGAGCAGAAACCTCTATCCAGATTAAGGCCAGATGTTTCCAGGGACCCCACGACCACTCTCAGGTTCGATGATTTGCTGGAATGACTCACAGGACTCAGCAAAGCCACTGGACTCACGTTTGTGTTTTATTACCATGAAAAGATGGGGCTTTCCAGATGGTGCTGCTGCTGCTGCTGCTAAGTCACTTCAGTCGTGTCCGACTCTGTGCGACCCCATAAACTGAAGCCCACCAGGCTCTCCCGTCCCTGGGATTCTTCAGGCAAGAATACTGGAGTGGGTTGCCATTTCCTTCCCCAATGCAGGAAAGTGAAAAGGGAAAGGGTCGTGTCCAACTCTTAGTGACCCCATGGACTACAGCCTACCAGGCTCCTCCATCCATGGGATTTTCCAGACAAGTGTACAGGAGTGGGGTGCCATTGCCTTCTCCTCCAGATGGTGCTAGTTAGTGGTAAAGAACCCTCCTGCCAGTGCAGGAGACACAGGAGATGCGGGTTTGATTCCTTGGCCAGGAAGATTCCCCTGGAGAAGGGCCCGGCAACCCACTCCAGTATTCTTCCCTGAAGAATCCCATGGAGAGAGGAGTCTGGCAGGCTATAGTCTATGGGGTCTCAAAGAATTGTGCATGGCAAGTGACCTTGCATGCATGCATGCACAGTGAAAAGATACAAATTAAAATCAGCAGAGGCAAAAGGGACACAGAGTAGAGTTCAAGAGAGATCAGGTGGAAGCTTCCAGGGGTCTCTCCTAGTGGTGTCATATGAACAGCACTTAATTCTTCTGGCAACCATGTGTGACAACACAGTGCTAAGTATTGCCAAACAGAGAAGCTCCTGCAAGCCTTGTTGTCCAGGATTTTTACTGTGGGTCCGTCACGTAGGAATGTCTGGATGCCCTTGTAACTGACCTCAGCTACTCAGTCTCCCAGCACCACCAGAAGTCAAGCTGATACAGTGCAGTCCAAGCCCCCAAGTAAACAAAGACACTCTTATCAGGTAGGACAAGCCAAGGGCTTTGAGGTTATGTGCCAGGAGCCAGTCATGGGTCAGTCCTCTCTTTGGAATACACGGGGTTTGAGCATCCCAAGACTGCTGAGTTCACCCTTTAATGCACACCTGGGATGCTATCAGAAAACCTCTCTCCCCTACTGCAGCTAACGGTGACTCTCAGTTTTGCTGGCATATTTCTATCTTTCTTTATCCTTTTACCATCTCTAGATGGGTCTGTAAACACAATCATTTTGTTCTACTTGGTTTGTTTGGTTTGTTTTTTTGGCTGTGCCACTTGGCATGTGAGCCCCCTGCATTGGCAGTATGGAGTCTTAACCACTGGACCACCAGGGAAGCCCCTGCCTTGGTCTTTATTTCCCAGTTTTAGTGAAACACAGTTCATGGACAGTAATAGTCACTCACTTGATAGCAGCATTGTTCATTATAGCCAAAAAGTAAAAACAACCGAAATGTCCATCAACTCCTGAAGGAATAAACAAAATGCAGTGGGTCCTTAAAATGGCATATTATTCATCCATAAAAAGGAGCGAAATTCTGTGGCCAAAAGTGGGGGTCTGGCTGCTTACTGCTCAAAGGCTAAGAGGCAAAGTTTGTGGCAAGGAAAGTCGGCGTTGTTTTGGATGCTGGTAACTGGGGGCAGGGAGGGTGGGCTTCTGTTCAGAGGCGGACCCCCGCCACCACCCGCTCCACCACGCCCTGACAATCAGCGGGAAAGAGGTTTCATAGACCGAAGGAGGAGGCTACGTGCAGAAATGTCACAGACAGCTCCGATAGTCATCTTGAAATTGGTCATGTGGTGATATGATCAGCGTCATCCTGATTGTTTTAAATACAGTTAATCTTCAGGTACAGGGTCCGTTTTTTCCCATTTCCTTGAGGCCAGTTCTCAGAATTGTAGCAGCTCATGTCCTGGCTACCGTCTGGTCATCGTTTAGTTAATTTCTTCAACCCCGTGGAGATTTCAATATCTACTATTATCTATTACGTAGCCCTTGAAGAGGAACTAAGCGTCCTTGACTCTGCTTACTAAATTGTTATTTTTTCATCCTGTTGGACTGCTTTTCTTTGCTTCTGCATTTTCTCCCTTCTCTGATTAAATTAATTCTTTGACTAAAGTTTTTCCACAGACAAAAGGCAAGCAGAAGACGTGATGGGGAAGAACCATGGGATCCTGCTCTGTTTCAGTACTGTACATGCTAAAACATACGCTAGCCTTGGAAACATTATGCTGAGTGAAAGAAGCTGAACACATGGACCACTAACGATTCCATGCATATGAAATGTCCAGAACAGGCAAACCCAGAGAGACAAAAAGTAGATTAGGAGTTGCCTAGGGGGAGGAGGCTTCCCCTGTGGCTCAGACGGTAAAGAACCTGCCTGCAATGCAGAAGATCCAGGTTCGATCCCTGGATCGGGAGGATCCCCTGGAGGAGGGCACGGCTACCCACTCCATTGTTCTTGCCTGGAGAATTCCATGGACAGAGGAGCCTAGTGGGCTGCAGTCCATGGGATCCCAAAGAGTCAGACACAACTGAGTGACTAACTTCACACACACACACACACACACACACACACACACAGTGGGGGAAGTTTGCGAGGAAATGGGCAGTGACTGGTAACGGGTATATGGTTTTCTTTGTGGGGATGACAACGTTCTGATATTGATTGTGATGCTGGATCGGCAACTCTGTGAGTATCCTAAAAAACAACCACTGATCTGCTTCTGTTACCAATCCAGACTTTGGTCTGCTTGCTCATGTGCAGTAAAGCCAATCTGCTGACACTGGGTTGTGGCGAAGCAAAGCACAGCATTTACTGCAGGCGCCAAGCAAGGAGTCCAGGCAGCTGGTGCTTAAAAGACCCAAACTTCCCCGTGGCTTTTAGGGGAAGATTTTTAAAGATAGGAGCAGAAGGGTGGTTGTGGGGTATGTAATCAGCTCTTGGACATTCTGATTGGTTGGTGGTCAGGTCATCAGAAGTCAACATCATCAGCCTTCTGGTTCCAACCAGTCTGGGGTCTGCAAACTTGTGGGCAGCATATAATTAACGCCTTTCACCTGGTGGGAGTTTCAGTATCTGCAAAACGGCTCAAAGGATGACTCAGAATATTATGTACAGCCCTTGAGGAGGAACTAAAGGTCTTTGACTTAAAACAAATTATTTGTTTTTTGGCTATACTAGATATTTGTTGCTGTGTGTGGGCTTTCTCTAGTTGTGAGTGGGGGCTATTCATTGCAGTGGGCAGGCTTCTGGTTGCAGAGCATCGTCTCTGGGGCTTCAGTAGTGGAAGCACATGGGCTCAGTCGTTGTGGCGGACAGGGCTAGTTGCCGTGGCATGTGGGATCCTCTTGGCCCAGGGATGGAACCTGTGTCCTCTGCATTGGCAGGCGGATTAACTACTGGACCACCAGGGAAGTCCAACAATTACTGACACTTAATGAGCATTTAAAAGACGCTTACTCCTTGAAAGGAAAGTTATGACCAACCTAGATAGCATATTCAAAAGCAGAGACATTACTTTGCCAACAAAGGTCTGTCTAGTTAAGGCTATGGTTTTTCCAGTGGTCATGTGTGGATGTGAGAGTTGGACTGTGAAGAAGGCTGAGCGCCGAAGAATTGATGCTTTTGAACTGTGGTGTTGGAGAAGACTCTTGAGAGTCCCTTGGACTCCAAGGATATCCAACCAGTCCATTCTAAATGAGATCAGCCCTGGGTGTTCTTTGGAAGAAATGATGCTGAAGCTGAAACTCCAGTACTTTGGCCACCTCATGCAAAGAGTTGAATCATTGGAAAAGACTCTGATGCTGGGAGGGATTGGGGGCAGGAGGAAAAGGGGATGACAGAGGATGAGATGGCTGGATGGCATCATCGACTCAATGGACGTGAGTCTGAGTGAACTCCGGGAGTTGGTGATGGACAGGGAGGCCTGGCGTGCTGCGATTCATGGGGTCGCGAAGAGTCAGATACGACTGAGCGACTGAACTGAACTGAACTGTATGCCAGCATTGTTCTAAGCACTTTACACAAGTTAACTTGGTTATTCCTCACACCAACCCCACAAAGTACTATTGCCTTTGTTCCCATTATATGGATGAAGGAACTGAGGCACCGAGAGTTTGAATGGCTTACTCTAGGCCATGAAGTTAGTGATGGAGAGATAAGTCCACTCGGGTGGATTTGACCCCAGAGATGAGACTCTCAGCCACCCTGGCACCTGCCACCGTGTCAACACACTCCTGGGTGTTTCCCAGAGAAAGTCTCCCACGGGTCCCCAAGGGGCTGTGCTTGATGATGACGATGAGGGAGAGGAGGATGAGTGATGGAGATG
The DNA here is from genome assembly GCF_027580195.1 of Bos mutus. NCBI lineage: Eukaryota > Metazoa > Chordata > Mammalia > Artiodactyla > Bovidae > Bos > Bos mutus. The sequence continues at coordinate 7,548,809 of NC_091634.1, read as the reverse complement.
GTGAGGGTGAGGATGACGGTCTTGGGTGGTTGGGGGAGCTGGGAGCTGGGGGGTGGCCACCACCGGTACAACAGAAAGAAAAAATAAGG